>NC_054056.1:76233762-76554119 GCF_017639655.2 Falco naumanni
CCGGGTCCCATCCTGCCCTGGTGCGGAGGGAGGCTGTGCCCCGTGCCCTGCTGCAGGCGGCGGCTGTGCGAGCAGACGTGGCCTAGGCTCTTCGCTGGAGGTGAAGAATACAAAACCTCTTTAAAAACCTTAACAAACAACCCAACCCAACCCAGATGTGATTTTCTGTAAAGGTGGAAGGCCTGAGAAACAGGAACTTTGCACGTTTTCAAAGAGCTGCTGAAATCTGGCAGCGAGTCTCTGGCTTGCCATATCCATGGCATCCCATGGCAGCTGGCTCTTCGGTTTTTGTTTTGTTTTTGGTGTATGGCGTGGTACGTGAGGGATGTTAAAGTGGGAGGAGGAGGAGGAGGAAAAAAGGTAACTAGAAAGAAAGAGAGTGGAAATACACATGCGTTGCCTTGAATCCTGTGCCTTAACTCTATCCCTTGTTTCCCATTCATCTTATTTTTACATTACTTTTTGGAGGGAAAGCTTTTAGAATCTGGTGGTTGGTATTTGCTCTTGCAAATCTAGCTTTATGCAAATAAATCTGTATGGCTAGCAAGGATACACGCAACTGTGTGACAAATGCTGTGTGTCTGAAGGTCCTCCTTCCCCCAGTCCCCTTAAATCCTGACTTCCAAACCCTTTTGTATTTGTCTGCTATGAACAGACCACTGGCTGCTCAGATTTATGAGCTGGTTAACTGTTGCCCTAAGTAACATGGGTGATACTTTTATGTTCCCTGTATACATAACATAAAAGTGAGAAACCTGCAAATTTTAGCAAATAATTAAACTGTCTTTTTTACAGATGAGTCTCTTGTGTGTAGGTGAGGCTTTAGATTTCGCTTTCCAACAGAAAAGTTACTGTATTAATTTACTGCATCTATTTAGCTTTATCATTAAGATGGACTTCATAGTTTCTCATCGTATCTGTTTCTGTGAATAGCTTGTTTGCACAAACAAACCACTGGATTTTAGTAGAAGAAAGTCTCAAATACAGTCTTATATTTTGGCGGTGATAGATAAAAAGGCAAAGGGAAGCTCCGAGTATAATTTATTTTTGGAACTCTTTCAGAGGAAGGAGTGAGGTACGATACACAGAAATCATCCCATGCTTTTATTAGGATTCTGACAAGATACTGAAACCTGATGGAAGAGTTTTCCTCTTGATTTCTTTCCGTCTGCGGAATCTAACTGTAACTTTCAGTGCTTCATATCTTACCCAAGATCAGCGGTCATGGAAGTACCACATTGTAGTTGCACACTAAAATTCTTACTTGGAAAATGAGGTTGGAAGGCATGATACAAAAAATAAAAAGGAGGCTGTGACCTAAAGGACACATTCCAAGCGCCTGAATATGACAACAGAGCTCTTAAGAATATCCTTAAGTATACAAAAGCTGATTAGCTCTTAGCTTCCAACATTGTGACTTTTCAAAGATGTAAACATGCACCTAGAAGAAGCCAAGTCAAAACCAAGGATCTTCATGCTGTTGGGCTCTCTTGCTTCACGCATGCCGCTCAGTAGTGGTTTCTAACCATTCTGATTATTTTGGTGCCGTTACACCAAATGCATTCTCCTGGGGGGGTGGGCTTTCAAAAAAAGAGATACTACGTAATTTAGGCATCTTCATTTAAAAGTTTGACTTCGGTAAAAGAGTGAGAATTATCAAATAAGCTACCATGGTCGTAGAGCATCATTAAGAGATGCGACTTTTAAAGCTTATTGGCGTATAGGCACTAACCAGAAACCCTTGCTTGCGTGATAGTGACCTATATAGCTATTTTGGGTGTGGTTTTGCTTGGCTTTCATGGGAGCTGCGTCGAACCTTCCTCTGACATAGACGATTGCTGTGATGAGAGGGCCTTGAGGCGAATGGTGGGGAATAAATAACTTTGGGAATCAATTGTCTGGAAAAAGTCATTGCAGCCAAAATGTCTGCCGCCTTCCTAATGGTTCCAAGAGGAAAATTAAATTTCACATATACGGTCCTGATCCTAGAGGTTATTCTGTTCAGGCTTCATTTAAATACGGGCTGGTTATCATAGCGAGCAGCACGGCAGCTCACCTGCCTGGGAGTAGCTGGCATGCGGAGAACCCAGTGCTGGATAGTTTTGGAAGCACTTGAATTTCAGTGTCCTTGAGCCACTTTTAAGCTGTTCAGCTGAGCTTTCTGTTTACTGCTAGAACTTCAACAGGTAGCTGGCTTTAAAATTTCTTAGTGATTTTTTTTCAAAAGAAATCAGCCTACCAACAGTTTATTTTTATTTCTATCTACAAAGTAATATCTACAAAGATACAAAGAAGTATCACTTCTTAAAGCATTTTTATGGATGTGTACATCAGATGTACAAAGTATGGTTCCTTTTACGCAGCAAAACCAGTCCTGCTCTGAAACCTAAACCTTTCTTTCTTTCTATTTCTCTTTGCTGACCCCTACCCCCACCCCCCAGCTTTCCCATAGATTTTTCTTCCTCTTCATCTTGTGCTTTTCCTATTGGGTTTTTAATCTTCGTTCCAATTTATATTGCTTTCTGTTTGCTTAGTGGAGTTGCGTTTTCTTGCCAGTCTTAGATAATTAGGGTACGTTGCAAAACAAACATGCGTTTCAACTCCTCATAATACCGCTTTCTACCCGAGGCACGGAGGATGCTTTTGTTGGTGTGGGAAGAGCTGGCTGTCTGCACCAAAGCCTGATGAAGTCTCCCGTTAGACCCTGGGTGCCACCTGGCAAGGGGACGGTTGGCAGCGAAGAGGCAGAGCAGGGGCCACTGGGGTGCCCCAGCCTGCCAGCAGCTTTCCAAAGGTTCTTCGTGACCCTTTGCATTGGAAAGGCCTCTTGTAATTTCAAGCCTTTTCTTCATGAAAATGATGTTCCCCCATCATCAATAGTTGAGGAATACAGCTGTAGTAGTTTCTCTTGCTCTGTGCATGGAGTAGTTGTGAGTGGGGAGAGCCTAGTCCCATCCCACTTCGTGTGAAATGGGGATAGCTGTTGCGGGGTACCCCTTGCCAAACAGAAATCCGGAGTGTGAAGAGGAGCTCCTGTCGGGGATTGTGATGTTTTTGCAAGGAGTAAGGGGAAGGTTTGGAGACCCAGAACTATGTGACCAGTGGTAAAGCAGATCAGAACGTGGAGCAACTCCAAGGAAGACTTTAATAAAGGCACTTTTGTCCTGGATCTTAAAATAGGAAGCTTGTGGATTTATTTACAGGGTAAACAGGATTTGTGAAATGGGCAGTCTTTAGGTGCGAAGGAATAGTGGTCATTCTTTGAGAGAGAACCCAGGGAAAAACTAACTAAAACTGTACTGAAAGCTGGAATTTTAGAAGTTGAGAGATAGGGATAGGACAAAATGAGGAGAAAAAGTCTTCATCGTAGAAAGCATGGGGGTAGTGCTCTTTTGGGAGAAATGTGAAACAAGCCCTTCTGTGAGAGAAGTGGAGAAATTCGATTAAAGTCTTCAGTATTAACAACTTGGGTGAGCCAGTAAGTGGCTGTGACGAATGTGCTCGGCCCCTGAGTCCAAGCTGATGATAACTTATTATAGGAAAATATTCCTTGCTTCAGAGAGGATTCTTGATGTAGCTGTGGAGATTGAAATCCAAAGCCGAAATGTTACTTGGTAAAATGTCTTACAGGAAAGTGCATATTGGTCTTGACTGTGGAGAATAGCAGTTCAATATTTCTTCAAGTTGAAAATAAGACAACCAAGGAGATACGACTTACTATGTTCTTAATGCTTAATAGAAGGAGGACTAGCGGATGTTCCAAAATCACTCTGATAAGGCTGAAATAAAATTGCACATAGGTGAGAGACTGGTAAATTTTTGCATCTTAATTAGTCATGTAGGGTATAACAGATGTTGTCAAAATCCTACCTGTTCCTGGCTAGGAGAGCGTAGCTGAAGTCCAGGAATCTGGCATCCCAGGTAACTTGCTGCTTGTAGTTCTCTATTTGAATGTGTGTTGTTTGTTTGTGTGGGATCAGAAATACCTAAACAGCTGTAACTGTGGTTGTTAGCTTGAAATAAGATCTAAGAATATGATTTTGTATTTCTTCCTGGGTCTCAACTGTGTGGCATATATCTGGGCAAGTCTTGTGGCTTTTGGAGAATGTGCTCTGGTTTGTGCTGCTGTTGGACTGGAGTAGCTGTTTGTTGGATTTGGTGGTTTATTGCAAGGCAAAAAGCAGGCAGGTCGTCTCCGGTTCTTGGTTTGGGAGGTACTTGTACTATATTGCTAGTTCCTGGGAAGTTTTTGCAGACTTCACAAGGTGGTGTGGTCATGTCAGGGACTCTTAGCAAGGGTATAATTCTTGCCTCAAGTTGTTTTAAGTGTGAAGAATTAAACTGAGAGTTTATAGTGAGCAGTTTAGTATCTCTCTTAATTTAGGAAGGAATCGTTCAGAAAGTGAGTTAAATAGGGGTTTCTGGATTGCCTTAGGAGGTAAGTCTGGGAGAGACCTGCTATGTAATTCAGTTTTATTTATCAGTACCATTATGAGGTGTCTGCTGTGCTTTGCATTCACTTGGCTCTGTGAATGGGGTACAGCCTTACTCATCCTTAGTTTAATCATCATTCTTTAGTCAGTGGGGAAGTGAATAAGCAGGCTTCAGCTTCACTTCCCTCCTCTTTCTTGATCTCTGCAAAGGTACATCGTAATTTTGTTGGGGTTTTTTTTGTACAGAAGTAAGTGAAGGCAGTTTTGTGCTTCTTTAATTCTTTCGTAACCTTAGAGGTTACTGAAAAAATGGCATCAGTTCCACCTGCATTTCTCTTTTACTACACTTCTGCAGTAATCCCCAGCCCATGCCACCTTCCCTTACAGAAGCAACGCTTCGTGAACGTACTTTTGTATTTTAAACAGGATTTGAACTGCAGAAGGAAGGGGTTGTTTCATAGAAATAGTATGGCTGTTGGAAGAATCGGCCTGTTAAAGGCAGTGCTAGAACTGAAGCATGCTTTCCAGCTTGGGTCTGATAATTGTTGTAGCAGGTAGTCTTAGAAGTCAAGTATGTTGATGTTGCACTCAAATAAAAAAAGGGGGGGGAGGTTGTGTGTGGCTTTTCACTTATTATGGTTAGATTTAGAGAAATGCTATGGTTAATGTGAGTTCTTGGAGGGCTAGTTCTCAAGGAAATAGGCTAACACTTCTCACCCCTGCCCCCCCCCCCCCCCCCCAATATTGCTTAATATTGAGGTGTTAAAGAAGAAAACCTTTGTTACAAAAAAGATGGCAGGTGGAAGGAATTGCTTCCATTACTCTCATAATAAGAAATTTCCCTAATACAGTTATTTAAAAGACTAATCTCCTTGATCTGTTTCTCTCCTTCCGCCACCAGTCCCCTTTCCCTGCCTCCTCCCCCAAAAGAAAGGAAGCCAGAACGCCTGCCTTTCTGCCTGCCTCTCCAGATGAAGGATGGTCAACCTTTGGCTTGTCAGCGGTTCATGTGTGATTCCCCTGCTGAGACTGTCACATGACTAGCGTCACAACTGGACTGTGTGGTGTGGGGATTGTTAGGCAATGTGAATTTTTGCTGTGGGAGGAACTGGACTAGTAGGGGCTCTTGGAGGCGGATATTACAGAGCCAGCTGGGATGCAGGCTGCATGCCCGATTTTATTCCCTGGTGGGGCTTCTGGGATCTGCTGCTGTCTTCCTTTGTAGCTCTGGCTCTGTGGCACTTAGAGATTCATGGTGTGCTCTGTGGCTGCCCGACATTAAGATTTTTGGTAGGCAGCCGGTAGGGTCAGGAAGGCTGAAAAATCCTTGTCTGACTTGGTAAGGTGTAATGATGGTGGTGTTTTGTTTGGGGCAGGGTGCTTTTTCTCTTCAGTGCTCTCTGAAATAGGTTGTTTCTGTTTTGAGGTGCCTCCAGGTAGGCAATGAACTTTGAATAGCAAGATAAGGACTCCAGCAGCTGAGCTGTCCCGTTTGCTGCTGTCATCGATTCAATTTGGCTGTGGGAGTGATGTATTTGATACATGTTCACTTCTTGCTTTTCAAGTGAAATGGCACATCCACAGTAGGCAGTCCGTCACAGAACGAGGCAAATCGATCCATGGAGAGAAATTACTGGGCAGAAAACCTGGGGACTAGGCATCTAGAGCACATTGTCACTTGTCAGGGGTATAACACCTTGCAACTCCTTGGTTCAACTGCATCCTTCTAGATTCTTTCTCTTAGGCACGTCAGCTTTTGCCTAATAGGCTTACTTGGATACTGGTGACAACTTAAGGAGGGAAGGCAAAATTATTGCTCTTTTCTGCTTATCAGAAATATTTGAAGCTTTTCTCCATCATAATGCATATTGAGATTGGTGGTCGCTTTCCCAGGGACTCTTTTCATGGGGGAAAAAAAATAAAATCCAGGATGCAATCTGCCAAGCTTTCTTTACCCTCCCCTTCTAATTGAGTTATCCTTATCTTGCTATTATGTTTCCGTGAACTTCTTTATTTTTATGCTGGAGTATGATACTGGAATCTGTATACAAATACATACTATTATATTTTTTGTGCAACAGATTAATTTTTTTTTTTTGTAGCTTTGAAGGTAGCTGAAAGCTGTTGAATGTCTTCTTATGGTCCATCTAATCGTTTGTAAGTCAGGGTATGGTTTGAGAAATGCAGTGAGCTAATTTAACCGGACATTGTTCTGAAAGGAGAAGTTTCCTCTCCGCCTTTGTCCCCCTGCACCCTTCCTCCCAACCACATGGCTCTGCTACTTTGTTACAGCAGCAGTGCTTGTCAGGTCCTTCTGTGAACCACTTTAGTTCACTAAAATGGCAGAAAAATAACTCTGTAAAATGGAGAGCATTTTGCTGTTGTAATGAATCAAACTGGCTCATAAAAGGGTCTGATGAACACCAGAGCTGGTACTAAGGATGAGGGGGGCCGGTGGCTTGGAGAGCAGCAAGGCCTTTTCATCTTTTCATTTTGGTGGCAGTGAGCAAGTGGATTGGATCAGTTGCCTGGGAACCTTCATGGGAGAAATAGAAATAGAGTAATCATCTGTGAAGCAAAGGACACCAAAAGAAAAATGTGCTGGCCTGAGTTCAAATTGATATTAAAATTCGTTTATTTAGTGATGGTACAGCTCGCATGCTATGAACAGTTTGTTAGAATTAATAATCTGCTGCCCAGAAATCGGTTTTCCTCCTGAGGTAGGAGAACAAAAGCCTTAAAGATTTGCTAATGTATAAATGGCTTGTCTGATATTTCAAATGTAAAGTATTTCATCTTTAAAACAATTTATTCACAAGAAAGTACATTGCTCTGGGGGAGTGTGATTTTTTTTTTTTTTTTCATTATTATTATTTTTGGCAAGCCTGAAGTTCTCCATTAGGTTCATCAACCTTCTGAGTCAATTTGTATGCCTCAAATTTTATCAAATCAATGTTTAATTCAGTGGATTCGGTTGTTCAGAGTTTGATCCCAAGTATCTACATTATTCCTGTTAGTTTGAGGCGGTGTGAGAGCTCTTGATCATAGTAGGTGGCTAAGACTGTTACTTCCCATCACAGTCTCAAGCTTTCTTATAGCCAAATTAAGATACTTTTGTTTAAAATTGGTGAAAAAAATCTCACTGCAAGTAAAATAAGATGCTGCTTAGTTACTCCTGCAATAACTATACTCTTGCTGTTCTCCAGAGAGAGAAATGGGCAGTTTACACTATTTAGCTCAGCAGAGGAATGAACACTTCACAAAAAATCAGGGATTCTGCCTGTAGCTCCTCCTCAAGCCACCTGCCAGCTTGAGGTGACTCGTTCAGCATAGCAGGAGCATGGCATGAGAAACTGCTTGCTTCCTGAAAAGCCCTGGCTGTTTTGTGAAGTTACCTGTGTACACTGCCTGCAGTGACAGAAAGGGGCTTCTTAGCAGGTGGAAGAGCTTTCCTTCCTGTTTTTCTCAAGATTTGGGCAATTAATGGAATTAATTTGGTGCTTTAATGGAAGGTAAACACTTAGTAAAATTATCCAAAAAAATCCCGCCAACCCACAAAACCCCAATGCAGTGCACCATCTAGATTCCTCTCTGTGGGTTTTACATCTAAAAAAAATTCCCTTTCAGGAGCTACAGGAGATGGTGGGAGGAGCAGGAGAAGGGACTTACAATTTCTGTCCCAAGCCACCAAAGATCCTGCAAGCTGCTTTGGTGAAAACTGTGTGAGGAGTGTTGGCCCTGGCTAGCGTTGTGTGTGTTCAGAGTGAGTATTGTAGTTACTAAAAGCAGCTTGTTTACATTAGGAATTGTATGTGCTAGCTCTAATGGGCTTTAGGAAGCCCAAAGCACAGCTGTAAAACATCTGTCTCTGGGACCAGATCTTCGCTGTCTGATGAATTTTTGTCCTGCATTTCATGTTCAGATTCAAAAAAGAAATAAAACATTAAAAAAAAAATAGAAAAGCTTTTAGCTGTCCTGCTTGAAGACTGGTTTACACTCGAAAGGCTATCATGCTGTTGTATTGAACGCAGAACTTAAAATAGTGACTCAGTATTAACTTAACTCCACTTCCTCTTTAATCCGATCATCTTGCTTGCTATATGACCTTATAACACCTTAATTTAAAGGCCGCTTATTCCAGTGGATTAAATTTGGAGGTGTCTGGAATGGTGGGCATTGCTACAGGAAGAGCTTAACAGGAACTGAGAAATTATGTTGCCTCAACCCCACCCCCCCAAAAAAAAAACAACCAAAAAACCCACAAAGAATCCCACAACAGGTAGGGGGGAATGGGAGCAGCAGGGGTATTTTTCCACTGGCCAATGCTGACTGTTGCTGATGCATGGTCTGTGCAATAGCATGAGGCTTGCTGAAAGGTCAGGAGAAGTTTTGAGAACGTAATTCTGCTGTACCGTAAGAAAAAGTACATTCGTTTCCAGTGAGTGAATTTGACGCTCTTTGCTTCAATTATGCACAGAAGTGATAGAAGGCAAAAGTATCTGTTGAGTGCATGCATCTCTGAGTGTTTGGGTGGTTTTTCTTCTTTTCAAGGCTAGTGGCCTGAGCAGATGGTCAGAAGCCAGGAACCTGAGTGCTACTCCAAACTGGCGTACCAGGTTCATAATGATGTATTTGAGGTCTCCCATACTGGGATTTGTAATAGTTGCTGTTTACCTAGCAGCTCTGATCAGATGATCACAGTTCTTTAACAAGTGTTAATTTTGCCTTACTATTGGTCTCATGAAGCAGAGTTGGTCTATTATTTAGCACTTTAAAAAAACCTGTTTCAAGAGTTTAGAGTCTGTGTCTGAATAGCCTGCTATTTTTCAGAATTTATGTCTTCCTTTAAATTTTTCTCAGGAGTAAATTCTAAGCGATTATATTTTGTGTATTGAGTTTAGGGACTATAAGCCCTGCTCCTTCCCCACTTCCTACACAGTTTCCTGAATGAGCTCTGCCAAACAGTCTGTGATTATTGTATGTTGAGCTTAGGTTTAGAAGTAGAAAGAGTTTAGATAGCATAGAATAGAAAGTATACTATGTTATTAGCTGTTCTGACTCACGTTTACTGTAAGTTTTTTCTTCCCTCTCAAGTCAAGTATTTAACTTGACTGAACTAAACTACAACTGAATAATCTCTCTGAAGAGCTGCATGGTTCTAAGCAAGGGTATGTAATTTCTTGGGTGTGATCAGGGGGTTACGGTGAGTTTTACTGTACCTGTGAAGATTTTGATTGCTACAAGTCCTTGAAAGTAAACCATTGGCTTGTGATGCCTCGTGTCTGGTGGAGGTTTAGCAGAAGGCCTGTTCTGCACTGGGCATACGCTGCTGTCTTCAAGCTTGGGCTGTGCTCAGCACAGTCGCAGCAGCACCCTTCTGGTATTGGAGGAAGCAGGAGTAGGCTGGAACATGCAGAGTTCTGCCACTGCTTACAACAGCGATTGCTGTGTCTTCTGTGTTTGTCGGGGGAAAAGTTCATACCTCTAATTTGGGAGATGGGCACGGTCCCCACCTTGTAGGTAAAAGGGAGGGTTTGTTTTCAGCAGCTAAGATGTTGCACAATGACTTGTGGATTGGAGCTGAGGATTGAATTGAGTCTTCCAGTAATTCCTTTAAGTACTTAACCTAAATATGTTGTAGTTATTTTAAGTACCTTTTTTATAACAGTAGTAAAGCTTCAGGCCAGTGCTTAGAGCTGATACTATCTCTTGAAACTGCTGTTTAAATCAGAAAAAATATTTTTTCACTACTTAATGTTGGTTTTAATTCTTTCTCCTTCAAAGGTGGAAAAAAAGTTTTTAATACAGGTTCAGTATTCCTAAAATGTCAATGTATAATACAACTTTGTTTCAAGTTATTCCCAAACCAAACTTAAAAGGCACTGCAGATACTGAGTAGCACCCAGAGAAGTACTGCTTGTGCTGCAGTATTGTCAGCATTTCTGTGACTACCCTTATCCACCTGTTTTTTTTACTCCCTCAAGGGGTTAAAAGCAGATCATAAACTCTTTGAATTTCTTGTTGTTGGAATAGGGTTATCTTTTATACAGGAAAGGTAGAATTTCAGCAGAGTCTGGTACTCGCTATTTTGGGTCCCTGTCTCATTTCATGCTGTGGTCCTCTCAAACATTGTAATCTCATTTGCATTCTTGAAGTACTGATAACAGGGACTAAAATACATACAGTTTCTTCATGAAAGGAAGGTGAAATTATTTACTGGAAATTGTGTATTATTGATGTAACATACTTGTAACATGGTTTTAATAGCTCTTTACAAATACAATCTTGCTTTTTTAGTACTAGAGAATACCTCTGCCAGTTGAGACCAGAGGTTTGTATCCTCCAGAATCCTATTTCATAGTGGCCATGGTGGAGGCTGTCCAGAAACAGAGCCAAGCCCCTTAGCCTCCACAACTCTGCAGCTCAGAATTACTTTGGAAAAAGTGATAGGTAACACCTAATGAATTTTTCTTGCATGAATTCATCTAGTCTTTTCTTGGTCTGTGTAAACTCTTGGCTTTCCATTGGGACCGTGGCAATGAGTTCTGCAGCTTAAGTACACATTGTATGAAGAACTGCTTCCTTTTATTTGTTTTATTTTGAACCTACCACCTGCTAGTTTTGTTTGATGTTCTCTAGTTTCCTTGTTAGAAGAAAAAGGGATCAATGGTTCACTACTTACCTGCTCCATGTTGCTCCTGATTTTGTAGACTCACTTATTCTCTCTCTGGTTTCCCTTGTCGAGGCTGGAGATTCTGAAGGGTATTCAGATGCCTGTCATCCCCTTTTGGTCCTTCAGTAATTTTACTTTAGAAGTGGACGTGGGCAGAGCAAACACTGGCACTGCAGATAGGTACCTCATAGACTTGTGCATCTCATCTCTCATACAGTTTTGTGTTTGGATTTTTTTTCTTTTTTTCTTAAATATGCTTAGTATTCTGTTTACTCTTCTGACAAATCTTGTCGTCTTAGATCTATTTATTCTAGCTCCCAAATCTCTTTTCTTGACAATGAGGTAATCGGGTCAGAGCTCAGTAAAATGTATGTAAAACAGTTGGATTGTATTTTCTCAGGTGCATTGCCTCCTATTTACCTACACTGAGTGTCATCTGCATTTTATTACACCTTCACTGGGTAAGGTGAAGGTCTGCTGCTTCCTGCATAGTTGATTTTCGTTTTTAGCAAAGTGAACTTGTTAATATTATCAGCAAGCTCACTTCAAGGCTTACCGCCTGTTTTTAGATCTTTTATGTGCATGCTAAATAACATGGGTCTGGAAAAGATTCAGGTGGTTTCCTAACTTCCTTTTTTTTTTTTTTTTTTTTCCTCTTTTGAGTCAGTGACTTATCCATGTGAAGACCTTCCCTCTTTGCTGTTGTAGCATAGTTTCTTTAGGAACTGTTGGTGGAGGACATTTGTTCAGCAGCTGGCATGTTTTGGTCATTCAAGTTAGGTCAGACTTAGCCCACTTACCAATTGCTTCAAAGAATTCTCCTGTATTAGTGAGACAGAACTTTTCTGTGGGAAAGCATCAGTGTCACTTTTGTAACCTGTACTTAGCTGTGTGCCCATTAACATTGTTTCTTATATTTTCTACTGATTTGAGGGTCTAAAGGTGTGACCACTTTTCAAAACTGATGCACCGCTGATGTGAAAGCAGTGCTTGACACCAAGACATTGTATGGTATAGTGGACAGATAGGCTATTTTTATCCTTCAGCTTTTCAGAACTCTTGGGTGAATACTGTCTTGTTTTGGTAACTTGCTACTGTTTGCTTTGGTTTGACCAAAGCTACCTCTGAGGCTTTATGAGATGAAAAAGATGAAAGCTTCCCTTGGCTTCTCCAATGACAGCAGATGCAAAAAACTTTTAAGTTTTTTTGTTATTTTCTTGGAGTGTTTCTTTCCTATCTTGGTTATATGTTAGCCCAGTGGATTCTCTAGCGGGCTTCGTGTACCAGGCATTTGTGAGAGGACTTTTTATTACTTTGCCCCTTTATGAACATAGCTTTTGTTTGCAGTTCTACTTGGTAGTTCTTTTTGTCTGGTTTATCCCCCTCCTGATGAAAAATATTCTTACTGATAGTCTCCCCAGCCTGTGGTTTACCTGTGATTGGTTTAAATATATTTAATAGATTTAATTTGCAGTATCTGTGAGTCATGGTATAGTCAAGGCAAATATGACATGGACAAACCTGAATATAATTTGTTGGATGTTGAAATAGTCCATAATCTGGTTAAAATGCAGCAGTGTTGCCCTATGTGCTTCACTGTTAACTTTGAAGTTGTTTGATAAATACGGTTTATATGCTTTTACGGCCTCTTTTTTTTTTCTTGCAAACAAACCATTCACCTTACCAAGTTGTACAAGTGGCATGGAAATTTATTTTGAATGCCACTTATTTATTTAAGAATGACACAAAGTATATGACTGTGTCCTTCAGTTATAATTCCCCATCAATTGTAAATTGATGCATTTGTTCAAATATACAGTATAAAACAGTATTATAATCAAGCTGTAGTTATCATGGGAATCATAACTTTTCTTTTTCTTGGCTTCCTATGTGAAAAGCTGTACTGTAGTGTATTATTTAATTGTTTAGTACTGAGGTCTCTCTGTTTCATCATAGTATGTGACATGCTACAGTACCACTCTGTGTAAAAACCTTTGGTGCTTGAAGCAGTGGTGGAACAGTAGGAGTTTATTCATGTCTTCACATATAGATATGCAAGTACCATATTTAGAAAAACATTTGCACAAATAATAACCACTTAGTACTGTTTTTTTTATTTTGAGAATTGTGTTGCTTTGCTTAGCTGAGAAGTACTTGGAAAGTAGCAAGTCTGTAAATCTAAAGTCATAGGCACGGAATGTATTTCATTTGATAATTTGTTAGAGAAGAGGCTACTCCAAGAGTTACGTGGACTTTCAAAGTAGTCTGTAATATGCATTCATGCAGTATTGCAGCAGCATCAACTCTTATTTTGTGGAGTTTTTACACTTCAGCAAGGGAAAAAATGTCTGCTGTGTAAAGATCGTGAAATACTTGAGACCCCATAGTCGTGAAAGCAGGCAAACTCATAAAGAGGGAGCAGTTGCATTTTCAAAATGGGTGCTCTGAAAGGTGGTAAGTATGAGTTCATAATGCTTAGAAATAAACAGAATTTTTACAAAATTCTTTTGTTTTTTTCCTACCAAGAATGCAGGTGTCACAAAAGGCTTGTGCCCATTCCAGTTGTTGAGGAGTCATGGTTGTGCTTTGATAAGTGAATTTTTAAACTTTCTCATTAAACCTACTTCAGCGTCTAGATAATGTGCTGTATGTATAAGATAAGCTCTTCACTTGTTTTATTGTCATCTTAAAATAAGTTAAATTGCAATCAACATGCTTACAGGTAGATTTGTTGAGGGTAACAGGGAAAGAACCTATATAGAAGTACGGGTTTTTGGTTTAAGAAAGAGCTTCAAGGAATTCTAGGATGGGGTCGTTTCTTAGTTCAAATAATAGTAAAACAGCTAGAGTAAAGTGGAAGGGTGGTTTTCTGTCTGCAAAGTACAGGTTGGTAACAGAACTTGAAGTAACAAAGGTTGAAACTAATCCAGCCTAGACACAATCAAAAGCAGTGTGTTGTGAGACGGTAAATTCTCTTAGGTGGTCTTTAATGAGGGATGCTCTTGCCATTTTTATACCCCTTCCCGAACTGACACATTTTGAATTTCTCTGAAGTAACATTCAGAGGGAGAAATCTGGAAGTTGTTGGTTTGAAAGCTGCATAGTTGTGCATTAGTACAATGTGTCTCTGCTATTGGAAGATCACAAGCTATCAGTCACTTAGTGCCCCAGTTTAAAGGGAATAGGGGCTTTTATAGGCTGATTTATTAGAATACATTGCTTATAGGCTTGTTTAAAAGTGTCGCTAGCAAATTTGGTATGAAAAAACAGCTTGAAGACAGTCGGGGAATATTTTGTTATGGTCTATGAATAGCTGATAAAACAAAACGAGGTGCTATAATGCTGTCGTTCCCTCCCTTAACTCCTTGTCCCCTATCCCCCCATGCGCGTGGGATTTTAAATGTGCACTGGGAGGGGGAAGTAGGTTTTAATCTAGTAGCATGAGCAAAGCTATGGATTACAGGTATCTGCTTCTGTTTCTGTGATCCTCATCAAAGGCATATCTTACTTTTGTTCCCCCCTGTCCCCCAGCAATATGGCAACATCTTTTGGGACTGGCAACAGGCTTTTAAAAGGCTGTGCTCCATCAAGTACGTTCTTAACAAAGACCTCCAAGTAGCTGGGTGCTGTGCCACAAATGACAATTGCTTGTTAAATTGTAACTTTGAATTGCTGAAAATCAAGACAACTGTGTATTAGGTTTACTTACATTAAACTATGTCAGAAGCTCAGTGTTTTCAGTTTGAAATACGCAAAAAGATACCAAACTGAAAGGCAGGACAGCCTTTCTGGAGGCCAAAGGAGTCTTTTGGGTGTGTTTGGTGTTGATGATTTAATGATCTTGTTAGTATTATCTTATTTTTAATTGAAAAGGCATGTGTGTTGATTAATAGTATGAAATGAAATCATGTGCTTTGGGTTGCACATACCTCTTTTAGAGGATTTATGGAGCAGTTATGCCCTAGCAGAATAGAGTCCCAGCATAGTGTTTGTTGTAGGATAAATCAAAACTGACTCTTTGACAGTAAGTTGTCAGTGTTCCTTGCTTTTTCAAAGGCTTGGATACATATTTGTTCCTTCTGGTCTACCCTGAAGTTTAATAGGGCGTTAGGGCTCATCCTGAGTTAACTACAACAGCAAGCTCTTGGAAATTTTGTGGAAAGTACTTTAAAGTGTTCATAAAGACAAACTATCCTGCTGTGGTTCTGATGCCACCTTTTCCCCCTGTGTTATTATTGATCTGAGTCAGACAGGCATGTGATTGGAGCGTGAGTAGATTTACATTTGCCCGTCACTCAGCCTCATTTTCTTATTAATGAGGTAGATAAGGATAAGTGCAAGGAAATAAACTATTTGTTTCTATTTAAGCACAGTTTTTGCATGGTTAAGAATGGTGCTGTTTCTTTCCTCTCTTCTTCCCCTTTTACACTTCTATGTCTACAAAATAAATAGTCAAACTACCAGTTATATGGTTTTAGCTGGAAGAGTGGGAGAATAATCCAGACATTTAATATATCAGGTATAAAAGGAAGATGCTTATCTGAATATTCAGGTAGATACTACTGTAATACAAAGAAGATGTAAATTTGGGGTAACTTCTGAAAAGCATGCAACTGCAAGGAAAATCAGCAACAAACAGTATCGCCCACTCTTGCTTTTTTGAGTGGTCACACAAGTTGGAGCGTTAAGGTGAAGGATCTGGATAGCTTCAGATTATGGGAATGTAATTTAAGACAGTAGTCTTAGTCACCTGGCTTGGAAGGAAAAATACAACTTCTGTGTTTAAATGGATGCATATTTAGAATTGGTAACACTGTTGATACCAACATTACAAACGCTTTGCATTTTTATAGACTGAAGTCCCATCCATCATCTGTAGCCTCTCCCAAAAATGAAGAGATAAGGATTCTGTTAGCATAGTCTGTCTTGTGATAAATCTGATTGTATCTAGCTGTTCTTCTGGTCATGGACCATCATTTGCCCAATGTGATTACAAAGCGGTTGTGCATTAACTGATAGAATCCATAATATGTTTAAATACATGTACAACTGGCATTTTCTGTGTTAACAAGTCCAAACTTTATATTGGGTTTCCTTTGGTCTTGTAATACCTCTTTAAAATCTTTGTGAAATTAGTAACTTGATCTTGTGTGTAACTAACACATCCATAAAATGATCTGTGAAGGAAAGGCCATTTCTTGGGGGTTTTTTTTGGAGATGAACAATATTTAAAATTGTATCTGTTGTGCATCTTAGTTGAAGTCAAGACATTTCTGTAACGTGAAATGTCATTCACTGGAATTAAACTGATTTGATACTCGGGCTTCTGTTTTAAGATACAGGTATTTTCAATGGTGGAAAGTTAAAAATGATACCTTGAAATATGTCTTGAGTCAGCAGCTAAGTCAAGTTCTGGTTTTGAAACCTGATAGATCCCAGCCTCTGGTGTTCCTTCAAATAAAACTTGTCTTTTGCTCAGAGATTGAACATTTGGAGTTAGTCATAGATGTGAGCTTTGTGAAGTTGTGAAAATGAGGCTCGGGTTACAGAGCCAGAAATCACTCTTTTAGAAGTTTAATTTGTTCGTTCAAGAGATTTGGCATAGTCAGGGGTAGAAACCTGTTCTCTAGAATGGCATTCACTTTCCCTGTATCCTTGTGTATAATTCATTTTTTGTTGGCTAGCTAACTGACCGCAGCAAAGTGATTATGTGAGGTAAAGCAGAAAAATTAGAAAAGAAAAATTGTCCTCTTGCACTAATTTTTGTATATTAATTACAGGTTATTCTTCATTTATGACCTTGGAAATCCACATTTCCTACTAGAGAACTAATAAGTCTTCAGCAGATAAAATATCTGTCTCTTGTCTGTAGTAAGAATATCCTATGATGTAGATATTTGCTGTAAGCTTTAGAATCGGATTTTTGTCGGTCTATATATTTTTTAATATTATTGAGTATAATTATGATTCAGTTGATGATGGCTGCATAATTGCACTTGATAGACTGAGTGGATCCACTACATATAACTTTAGGTAAAAGATCATCTATGTGATGATGCTCAGTGATAAAGACACTGGTTATTTTCCTTCAGCAATAATGTTGCAATTCAGTGACATCACAGTTGGTATTCCTTTAAAAACACTTCTAAATTGTTGGAGAAGCATTCTGTGTGATAGCTCTTGTATTCAGTGAGTTCTTAGATGTTTCTGAAAGATTTATAGTGAAGTCCAAAGCATTTCAAGGCCAAGTATAGCAGTCTTGTCAGATACAGCTTTACAGCCTAGTGACTTATAATGAGAGTAGAATGTAATTAGAAATTGTCCGTGTCTTTACTGAGTACTGATGAAAACTATGGCTCAAAGGTTAATTCAAATAATAATTAATATTGGTTTCTGTCAGAACAGGGTGGTAATGAAATCTTTGCTGTACTGTGACTCTGATTTTAAGAAGTGGGTGCATAAGACATAGGGGCTACAGTTTACCTTTTCTGATTATATTCAGTTATCTTACAGTCAGCATGGTAGCTTGATAAAGCATAATTTGAGGGCAATTTAAACATACTTGGAAATATTACAACCTACAGTGAAAATCATCTAACATGTTGCATCTGTTTAAGGAGATAGATTCATAGCTAGATTGCTTAAAGTAGACGGATTTACTACAAATGATCCTAAGATTTTGTTGTTGTTGTTGTTAATAACTGAGCAATACCATGTGTTGGTGGAAAGTATTCTTAATAAGATTTGCTAGCATGAGAAATGTGGGATGTTACATTGATGTTTGTTTAAATTGGACTAGTTTCAACGAAAGCGATAGACCAGGTTTTGCTGGCAACCAAAACAAATTCTGTTCAGTTTCTTTTCCTGAGTTGAAATTTTGTATTGGAAAAAAATAAATGCTGTTAGCTTTTGCTTCAGCTAAAACAATAATTTTTCAGTTTCAAGTAGTCAGTGAATTACCAGACCTGTTATTTTGAGAGGCTTTTCATGAATACTTTGTTGTCTTCTGATTTTTCTTGTACTTGCTCTGGTCCTGTTCTTAAAACCTGCCCACTGAAAAAAGCTTCTTCAGAAAGTTAGAGCTATAGCTTGGTTTGTGGGTCCAAACAATTCTGCACAACGTGCCTTTCTCAAACCTTTCCTTTCTATTTGATCTGCTTGTCTTAAATGTTAACTGGACTGCCTCCCACAATTTTAAACTTGCTCTAATTTTGAGGCTGTTTATTGCCAAAAAGGAAACTTAAATGCCTCTAAATTAGATCTGACAAAGATCAAGTATTTTAATTCTTATGCTTGTGAAAGCGATCAGAAGACCAGGGTTTTTTTTTCGGGTTTTTTTCACTCATCTTGAGCTTTCCATACCAATAGCTTCAATCCTTGGGAAGCAAGGAAGAGTCCGCGCTCAAGATCGGACCTCTCAGGAGCAGAGGCACCCAATAGGAAATGAGTTACATGGCAGAGCAGGAGTTGAGAAATGGGGTGTGCAAGTGAGGGGTGTTTTGAAACAGTTGAGATGGGAAGCATTATGTTGATTTCTCGGAGCTATTCCTGCTGTTCTTGCTTCTTTCTTCGTATGTTTTCTCAGAAGCCTGAATGAGAGTCTGTGCTATACTGAAATTTCCACTAGATAAGGTAGAAGAAAAAAAACAACCCCAAATTTGAACAGCCAGCAGCACTGAGGAAAAGCTCACTATGGAAGTTACATGCTTAATTTTTCTCTTCCTTGTTTTATTGTAAGCAAAGAAATACTGGCTTAGGAACTGAGCTGCACTTCAGAATCTTATGGACATATCTGAAAATACGGGGTTTGAAAACTTTAGTTAACAAACTTGATCTGGTAGTATCTAAATGAAATGAAAATTAAATCCAAAATAAAATCATAGACATTTTCAAAAGCTAACAAAAGAAAAAATCTAAGGGATGTCTGAAATCTTTCTTGGTGAATTAAAGTTGTATGCTTAGGCTTAATGATTTAGTTCTTTAAGAGAATCCATTGCCTGGAGAGTTGGTTCCACTTCTGTAGATCTGCTGTAGTGGCAGTGGAAAAGAAGTCTTTCTAAATCTGAAATACTGTGAGATTTACTGAAATGTAAACTCCCAAAACAAAACTGCTTCACTTGTAGCAAGACCTAAATGTGCCAAAATTTGTGCTAGTACTTAAAGGTGTCAGAGTACAAATGTGAATAGATAGAAATTTAAAGGGAGATGCTTTGCTGAACATCCCCAAAACATTTTTTGTTTCTGTATATTCCTCCAAACAGCAATTTGAACCACCCATTAGGTCATTCTCCTAGTCCCTTTCCACGGCAGGCCTACATACTAACTTGGAGGTATCAGTTAAGACTACCCTTAGTTAACTAGAGATGCATGCACTGATGTAAATACTCCATCTACAAATAGCAATGAGACTACGGGGCGGGGGGTGGTGGTGGGGTGGGGAGGATGGGCACTGCAGTTCATCTTTTTTTAATGGTATAAGTGGCAAAGTTGCTTGGGTTAGGTCGGCTTGAAACATGCCGTAGACTGCCCTGTAGCTTGCTTTCTCCAACCACTAGAAATTCGTTGCGAAGGGAATCTTCCAGAGGATTGTATCTGTGCTGTGGAATAAACAGTTGTCGTGTGAAACCGATGTGAGCCTTAGTTTTACTCTGCCTCCACTAAAATACACTTTTACGGTAGTTTGTGCAGGATCAGCACAGAGGAGTACAAAGAGGGAGCTTTTCAGTACAAAGGCTGCCTGTTTGGCCTGCCCAAACCACCGTGAATGTGTTTAAAGGGGACTTTTATTACCATGGAAACTCTCAGACAGGAAGGAATTTGTCCTGCCATATCTAGAAAATAGTCTGTAATGGTCAGCTCTTGGAACAAAAGTGTTTCAAATAGTGGGATATATTTAAAAATTCTTGTGGTGAATATGTTTTTTAAAAAAGAATATGTAAAACTTAATCTTATGTTAATGGACTTTTAGTACTGGGATTTGGAGAAGTCTGCAAGCGAGTACAATGTGAGCAGGGAAAGCGTTATGAGAAATCTAAGAAAGTTTTACCTCTTTGTGTCTAGAAGGCTTCCTAGGTGTTGAATGGATGCAGATGAAATATCCTCCCTTCAAGTAGCATGTTTATCCATCACAGCCATTCATTGAGGGACTGTGCGTGTGCTTGGCTTGAACTGCTGGAGGCACTCCTCTGAGCACCATGAATTAATTGCTTTTGGAATGTCTTAACTAAAACCTGTTCTTTTGACTCTCTTGACAAATATCTTTAGTATTCACAAATGGCCTTTATTTTCCTAAATCACACCGAGATATAACATTTCTTGTCTAAAAGAAATTCTAGCGCCAGATCACAGAATATTTGCACATCCTTCACTAGAGTAGTACGTTGGTATGAAATAACTGCAAGTCGGCAGTCTTCCCTTCCTGCCAGCAGGAGTAGCTAGCGGTAACTGCAAGATTTTGTATGCTTTGTGTAGTATTCGGTGTTGATTTGATTGTGTGTTTGATCAGTTAGATGCAAAATATTTTTTCACGTATTTGATCAAATTAGAATTTCTTTTTTGTTTTTCCTCTGGAAGTCGTACCAGCAGGCACTGGTTTCTCATGCTCTTTCTATACAGCAAATCTCTGGCTTGTTTTAAGGCTGTGCTTTTCAGGTTAAGGTGTTGAGCCACCTGGCCATGGCCTGAAGGCAGTTGGAATGAGTGGTACAGTAATAAACTGATCCAATGGGTTGTGCTGCTTGAAATCAGCTGTACCATTCTTGTTTCTTCCCTTGTGCTGTCACTGCTGTTCAGCTGCCCCTGTGGTGGTGATCTGATGGCAACTGATGTTTAGATCAGCTTACCTCTAGTGTCAGGGTGTACCTGAACATTTTCTTGAGATGTTGAGTTTAAACAGTAGAACAAAAGCATCTTGTTTGTGGTTAGGAACAGGAATAACTAAGGAGGAAAAATTGTCATGAAAACTTTCTGCTGTGCTGTCAATTTTGCACTTGCTCACAGCTGCTGAAAATCGATGTTCAAAGTCTAATTCTACATGGCAGGCTGGGTAAAGAACAGTTATATATATATAATATAATGGAGTATTTCTGTGAGCCTTTTCCAAGCATTGAATGACCTTGTTTGCGTTATCTGGGTTAACACTGTAATCTGCTGCTCTCGTATGAGGACTTCCGTCTTACGCGTTGATCAGTTTAGTTTCTTGTCTCCTGTCTTGAGGAGCCAAAAGGATTGCAGAAGGTAGTTCCAACCAGGATTAAAAGAAACAAACAAGAACAAAACCCTACGCCTGCTTTTCTTGTACCTCTGCTTAGTGGCTCTGTTTCCCTCACAGGGCTTGGTCCATTTCCCTTATCTGGGAACTGCGGGTAGGCTGCCATCCAAACTGTGCCAGGGGGTGGGCATCTTAATCACGGAGAGTCAGTTGTATTTCCAAAAGTGTAGAAACTCCTGTTAGATGTATTTCCCTAATAGTTAACTAAGTTGAGGAAGGAAATACTGGTGACATCATGTATGACTTAATATGGTTATTAACTGCGCAGGTGTTGTAAAGCTGTGAGTCTGAACAGTGGTGGATAATTGTACCATATGTCAGGTTTTTCTTCAGTTTTTATTCTTTCTCATTTACCATGTTTGTTTTTTCTTTAAAATTGTATTTCTGTGGTGCTTTGGTTCTGTAATATCTCTTTCTTAAAAAAGGAGGAGGGGAGGAAAAAAGCATCCCTCAAACCTTGACTTGTTTTGATCTTAATTCATCCGCTGTTTCCTTACTCGTTTCTCCAGTATGCATATGTAGTTTTGTTTCTGTCCTCACCATTCCAGTTCTAGGCTCTCTCAAGCCAGCAGTTCTTCATCTGCTGTGCTTTTCATGAAGACAAATGCCCAGCTTGCCCTTTTCTGCTACCTCCTGCTCTTCTGAGGAGCTCTCACCCAGTGCTTGCAGGTCTGTGCTGCATGCTCAGTGTTGCTGTCTTGATGAGAAGTCTGGGAAGCACTAAATCATCCGGCCACGTACTGCTTCCTTCAACTTTCTCCCCAGCAGATCTGTGGGCTGAGTTTGCAGTACAGTGTGATGGCTGCACGCAGCTTTAAAGCTCAGGAGCAGGGATGGGCTTTCTGCCCCCACCCCACCCCCTCGCCCCATGTCGGCGCAGACATTTCCCTGCTCTCCAGCTGCTCTGGTTTCCATCTGTTACAGGCCCTTCTGGTGTGACTGTTTCCTCATCTGCCGAGCTGAGTAAACTGCTGAAGGACCAGACGCTGGGCTGACCCGGGGAATCAGGGGGTTGTGGTTTTGTAGAAAATGGCTCACGTGCTTATTTTCTTTTTCTCTCAGAAACTTGGCATGCAAGACATGCACTTCTAATATCTTGAAAAACTTCATTAGGTGAATTTTAATTTATTTGTGATGAGCATGTTTACTCATCTTAGTTGTGTATGCGATGTTGTAGACCTACCCTACATGGCAGCTGCCCCTCGCCCTGGGAGGAGTGCCGTGCTTCGATCTGTGATGGGCTTGGCAATGATGTACAGCGATGCTAAATGTTAACTTACAGCAGACAGTGAGAGAAATAGCTGAAGCCTTATCTTTGAAGACAAAAATTTGCAGCTAGTAAGAAGTAGCAGGGAGCCAAGGGAAGTGTTAAGAAACCTTGGAGTGGCCATTGCTGTCTTGGCCCAGGAACTGTGGAACTTTACCCTGTGAGGTGTCTTCTCTTTTGGCAGGCAGATGCCTGCTGCCCATCTTCAGACTGCTATTCTAGGCTGCTCTTGTCTTTAGCACTTCTTCCATCCTGCAGTCGCTTAGATTATCCCTTTCACAGACTGCCGGGCTGTTGCTCTCTCTTGAGTGATACTAGTAAGTTACCAACAGCAGCAGAGATGGTGGCAATGCAGGCATGCAACTGAGAAGTATCCCTGCAAAGCAAAATAGGTGAACAACGAAATGCCCACTTTATATCTGAAGAATTGTAACCAATTTGACTTGCCGGTGGGCAGAAGCCCTGCAAAATTTCATTAATTACTCCTGCTGAAGCATATGATATTGTCAGGCTGAGGTCTCTTACTAGTCAAGTTGTCCCAGTGAGTGAGTAGCTTCCCTTTCTCTGACTTTTGCATCTTCTTCCTTTTGGAAGTACTAATTTTTTGCTTTAAAATCTGTTTAGACACTGTCAGATTGGTTTGGATTTCAAAATTGTACGTGTAAATGAGAAACATACCTACCATCCGCTTTCGTAATTGAACAAAGCTTTTATTTCTTGAACCTGACTACTACTCAGCATGTGGGAGAAGTGCGCTCTCACAACTGGGGCTGTTTTTTGAGGACTTCTGTGATCTCACTGAAGGGTTTTAGTATCAGTTCATCACTCGTGTTATGGTTGTGTTTTGATGATAGTCACTTAGGAGATGGGTGTTAGGCAACCAGTTGAAATTTTCTGTAAAGTGATTTATATTTTTTTTAAGTGGTTCATACATTAAACTTGAAATCCCAGAGCACATTAAAAGTGCTAATGCTCATTCTCCTGAAAGCAAGGTTTCTATGTATTTCTCAAATTAGCCCCCCTCTCTCCTCAGATCCCAGCTAATATGGTATATGTAACTTAACCACCGATTTCTAACTGGGGATCATGCATTTATTAGCTTGATGTTGGCAGAAATTGATAATGGAGAAAAAAATATTGTAATAGAGTTGCTGATAGGAGCAATTGTGTTTGCCTTTTGGGACAATAGATGTAATGCATTATCAGAGATGTAATATGCTTCTGGATGGTTTTCTATGCAAGTGCATGACTGTCAGTACAGCTGCCACACATTTTTCTGTGCAGAGTGAGAAGAGAGGCTCCATGCCCACGGGATGTGTAGCCTTTTTGAAGAACATGGAGTGAATGAAACTGTGACCAAGAAGGAGAGGACTCCATGAAACAGGAGTGGTTATATTGATGGATAACAGTTGTGCGACTCAGCATCACCAGTTGTGTGCTCAGTTGTGAGCAGCTGTTATGTTGTTAATAGTTAAGCAGTTCAGCTGAGCAATGAGAAAGGGTGTGGAGATGTCAGGTAAGAGGCTCTGCTGCGTTTTGGAAAGAAGCTTCCCTACCCTGTCTTCTGCACTTGGAGTATTACTAGGGAAGATGTGAGGTCAGGATCAAGCGGAATCCAGCTTGTGATTTCTGCAGTTTGGGAACAACAGAGTGGAGTGTCTGCTGATGGGTTAAAGAGTTAGGCTATTTAGTATGCTAGTCTATCTAGCTGCAAGGCTTTCAGGTTAAGTAGCTACTGTATTGTGCAGCAGAAATGGGAAATTAACTTAAATGGGTGAATTAGCAGTTGTCTGGGTTTGAATTTGGTTGAAGCTGCAGATGCCTCGGTCAAAAAGAAGTAGGGGAGACTGGACAGTCTCCTGGCTCCAGTGAAATGTGAAGTTTGTGGTAAGCACTGAAATCTCCAGTCTAGTTCTCAAAACTGTGAAAAGATTTCAGTGTGTTCTGTAGCCACATTTCATTTGTATCGGTTATTATAAAAGGTGTTACATCTTTTGTGAAATAACAGATGGACACTGCTTTTCCAACAAAGTGTAAATGATTGGACTATATTGCTATCATAGGTTTGAAATAGAGGCGCTACATAGATTTCTATCTTGTAGATGTTCCTTGCATCACTGCCTTGTTGATGTATACTTCCTCCCTCCGTGCGTCTCAAATGAAACTGTCTTTAAACTTGTTTTAGTTGGCTCTGGCCCTGGAAAAGGCAGCTTTTAGGGTACTGTTCTGGACCTTACCTGTAAAGTAACTTTTCCTTCAATGCAGTTAATTCATTCAGTGTTTGAGAAGGTGTGAGAATTTTGTCCCTGTTGTGGAGAAGACATAAGGAATGGGTGTAAGACACAAAAAATTAACTGTACGTTCTCAGGTAAAGTAGTATGTTGTGGCCATTTCAATAATCTCAAATTCCCAGATTATCAGCAAGGGCTATTTGTGGACCAGGCTGATAGCATGGAGCTGACTCTCCTGGTTTAAATGAACTAAAATCAATTACACGTTTAATGTAGACAGAAAAAGTAATTTAGTAGAGCATCTTGATGTTGTGAAAAAATTTAGTAATCCCTCCTGTATGTGATGCTGCTTACAATCTTAAGATCCTTAAAGGATAGGGGAAATTTTCCTTTTAAGCAGACAGACGCTGAAGTGTTTTTTTTTGGGTTTTCTTGGTGTTTTTTTCTTTTTTTTTCTTTCCACCCAATGCTTCCATTACTATTTAATAAAAATATTATAGATATATAGAAATTCCTTGTTTTATAGCATCTTCCATACCTTCTAAAGAAAATCTGTTTTATATGGAGGTATCAGGAAGAGTTACTAGAGCACGTACACCATGTAGCATTTAATGTTACCAATACTTAACTGCTGCTTCTATAAATGCAGATGACTAAAAATGTAGGTATTGAATAATCAGAAGAATAAGTCTGATGCCATTTATGGTTTTGTATAACTATAGATATTCTCTTTTTTGATAAGAGGCTGTCAATGTTGTCAAGTCTGAGGCTTAGAATTTGTTCAATAAAACCTTCACTTAGCCTGCCCCTAGAAAGTTACTTTATGAGCAGCCACACGTCAAACACACAAATGCAGTCTTCCTCAGAGGAAAAAAAAGACAGACAAAAAAAAATATCTTTATTTTAAATAAATACTTCTAGGTTTTGGTAGCAGCAGCTTTTGAGTAAGTTCAGAGTGCAGGCTGTGCTGTAACCCAAGCTTGCCATGAAAGGCATGACTGACTAGTGAGGGGTACATTTGAAAGGGAAGGTGGCAGGTGGCTTACCTGGATGCTCAGAAGCTGGCTGGAACTGCTGACAACCCTGATGGAAAATCTGGTTGACAGCTGTTGCTGTTGCTACTGTCTTGCAGACATCTCTTGATTAAGCTCTTCCCAATATCTTTTGCTTAATTTTTCTCTTGTGGTTTTTGAGTAATTGCAGAGCTGTACAGAATATATTGGATGCTACGGAGATACAATGCGTGCAGTTGGCATTAAGTCCTTCTGTTAGCATCCATTATGCTGAGAAGTGACCTGGGTTTGAGGGAAGTCTGAATGAAAGAACCTCCTTATCAGTTTTTATAAAGACCAGGTGGTAGAAGGTCAGTCTTACCAAGTTACATCTTCATGTATTTTAGAGTGGTAAGATGCTGAAGCTTCTCAAATAGATTCCCACCCCCCGAAATATCTTTTTCTCATCCAAGCTTGTCACACCAGTACACAGTGTCCAGGGGGACCTGATTCTGATGACTGGCTGTTACTGAGGTGTTTCATTGCTTGCTTTGCTTTGAAGCTGCAGTCTCAGTTGAGGACATAACCTGTACTATTCTGAAGTGATCTTTTTTCTTGCTTTTATTTCAAGACTAAGTGCAGGGATCACTGTTATCTGAAAACACAGAGGTACATGGATTTCAGGTGCTGAGCAGGGTAGGAAAGGAAGAGTCATACTCCTACGTGTTTGAGGGTTTTGGATGATGCTTTATGATCAGATACAGTAAATTCAAAGGTGCTGTAAAAACTTGGTCGGGAAAGCCCATTGTGGAGGTTTTATTAGTGGCAGCAGGCAGTTCATCATGCCTTTTCAAGTACTTCTAAGTACTTCTACTTTCATAACTAGTTTTATATAGTATATGTAATTGGGGGGACAACGAGCTAGATTTTATTGCTTTGCAAGCATCATTAATTAAAGTTACTTGAGTCTAAGCTGTAAGTCCAAATAATACTTGCTTACACAGCATAAGCATTTCATCTGCCACTAATTCCTGTGACTCCTAAATCAATTGATCTCTAGCAGAGCCTCATCCATGCTTTCTCCTTAGCTGTGCACTGTATTCTTGGGTTCAGGTGATGTAAGTCTGTGCTATAATAATGCCACTTACTGTATGCTTAAGTAAAGCAAAACATAGTATAAGAGTTCATGCTTTTAGTCTTTTGATAGCTGTTTTATTCTGAGTGAGGGTTTCTTTGCAGAGGTAAAACAAATTGGAAATGTTTAGCACTGGAACGTCATAGTTCTTTGTACCTGTTCCAGTTTCTACGTAGTTAGTAAGCAAAGGAATATACTTTTAGCTATTTGAGTTTGTTCACCTTTGACCAGCAGGTTTTTGACCCTTGATAGAATAAAGATTTTCCTAGCAGTGCTTCTGCATAGAACTGTAGCATAGATAATACACTAGCTGTTGTAGGTGTTGTTCTGACAACTGGACTCTCTGAATAGTAAGTGAAATAGCTCCAAACTTGGCTGGTTACACAAAACTGTATGGTAGCAGTCTTCACACAGTACTTAAGAGTCCTGAATTCTGTTGTTCTGGGAACTTTGCTCCTTAAGTTTTTTTGCTTGGTGTTTGGATTTTTTTTATGAGCCATTTTATGGGTCAGAGTTTCACTTTTCCAGGTATTTACAAATACAATATAAAGAAATTGCTAGTCCAACGAAGTTTGCCATCTGAACTCGAAAAAATGTTATAAAAATAAAACTTCCTGTTTCTCACACTTGTAAAATAGTACTCTAGTTGCTTTTCTTACTTAAAAAAAGTAACAAGCACCCCCCACCCACAAAAAAACCCCTCTACACTAAATTTTAATCTCACAGCTTTCTAGTGAGTAGAAATAAATTTTTGATTTTTTTTGAGAGGAGGGCAATGTTGGGAATGTGTCTGGTTGGTTGGTTGGTTTGTTTATGTAAAAGGATTTGGAAACTTCTGGTCCTCTGTAGATGCTGCAGCAAGATTTGTAAGTTGAAAGGTAAATTTAAACGGAATGTGAATCATTAGGAACAGTGAAGATAGTGCTTTCTATTGTAAAATTAAGTAGAGCTCTGCTTTTTGAGAGGAGGTGGAGCTACCTACCGTGAAATGGAACCAATTTCCAAGTTTGTTTTCAGATGAGTAAAAATTTCCTTTCACATCTTATCCATGAACACAGCACTGCTCTTGCACGTTCATCATCAGTCTCTGAAAAGCTTGCAGGGAACTGAAGGTAGCTCAAGGAGTTTCCTGTTGGGTAAAAAAGATTTTGTGGTAGATGAATGTCAGCGGCTCCTACTGCTTGCAGTAGCTTGAATGACTGTGGCTCTGGGTACTGGGTCAATAATTATCTTTGACTTGGAAACTACTTCCAGTTTCTTCGAAATCTTGATGAGAAGGGGAGTGAGATGCGTTGTTCTAAAACTTCAGATGACAATTTTTTCCCTGGAAGGCTTTGTCTGTCTGAGCATAACTACACTGGAGTCATTTTAAGAGTGCATATAAATTAAGCAGCACACTTGAAAACACCCTGTTTAGTTTTCTTCTTCACTGAGAAGAAACTGGAGACCTACTGAACTTTTTCACAAGAAAATTTGATTCTCTTTCTGTTGAATGTCCCCTGCTTTCATAGAGGAAAAGCATTCTAGCTCAGTCCTACCTAGAAAGAAAAGGCACACCGCACAGGTTGCCTGATAAGGGTTGCACTCATCTGACAGTTCCCGTTCCAATGTATAATTCTTGGCACTATTGCTGATACTGTGTAGGCACCTTTTTTCCATGTCTAGTGAACTTGAATACACAGCTTGTTTACTCTTTAATATCTTGGTCTTACACACTGGGAGCTGTTGAGAGCGCCAAACTTTTCTTCTATGGCATTCTCTGCTGTAAAGAACATCTTGGTATAGTCATGTATGTTGTGGTCTAAATAAGCACTGATTATCACTGTGAGCCAGGCATTATGTTAAAAACCAAAAAAATCAAGCTTCATTGGTACATGCAAGAGTCCGCTTCAATTCCACAGACTAAGAATGAACCACCTTTTTTTTTGCATTCTGCTTCCTCAAAGAAACAGTAGGACGTTCAAGATGTATATCTTATTTTTGTTAAAAAAAAACCTTGTCATTTAAGTAGTCCAATAAATAGCTGTGGAAGCTCTTTTGGGTATCTGTCCTGTATCTCAGCTGTCTCCCATATTCTGTGGGCTATTATCAGACCTACTTAATGGTTCAGGCAGTGAATGAAGGTTCCTGAAATCCATTCACTCCATATACTGCATTGTGCCCTGCAGTGTACCACCTTTCTCCACACCCTCCCTCCCCGGCCCTCTTTTCTTTGTTGTGGACTTTAACTTAGGGAAATAATTTAACACTTCTTTTAAATAGTCCGTTGTGTATCATAAAATAAATAATTGGTCTGGTACTACAGGCCTTTTTTGTAACAAAGTTGAGATTTGTGGAATACAGTAGATCATGTGTGATTTCATTTAAAATACTTTATGACACATAGATGTTATTTTTTTTCTAAAAAAGGTAATTTGTAGTCCTTTCCCAAGGTAATGTGTAATTTTTCTTTTCTTTGCTGAAAGGTTCAAGACCATATGCTTAAGTGTATTGGGCAAAAATTATCATCAATACTGGAAGCTGAATAAGGGTTTGAGTTCAGATGTAGGATGATTCATCTTGCCACATGTGAAGAGCGTAAGGGAGAACTACCATTTTGCTCCACAGTCCTGAAGTATGTTCCCTTTAGTTCTGTGAAAACTCTGGCTTTTCACTTTGAATATATAAGGTGTATTTATCTTCACAGAAATGAGTGTGGATATGTGGTTCCTGTACAAGTGCAGACTGTGATCTACCAGTATTTATGAAGAACACATGTACAGGAAAATTACTTTTAAGTACAAGTCATAAATTGAAATGATTATAGAATATACGTGGACAAATATACCATGTGTGGTATTGGTAGACTGTAATTTCATCAAGTGGTTTTTCAGACTTCATAAACTATGAATGAAACATGATTGTATTGGCCTTATAACGGGTAAAGTAAAATATAGGGTCTGGCTACTTTAAAGCGCTTATAATTCTATAGCTGGAAATAGCCTTTTGGGATACGATTAAGTTTTAAAACCTGCCTGTGATTAAAAAAATACATTTCACTGGAAATCACATGTTCGGGGGCGCTGGGAAACACTCGAGTACCCACGTCGTGGCAGCGCGGCGGGCGCAGGCCGCGGGGCTCCCTGCGGGGGGACAGTCCCCGCTCCCCCGGGCCGGCCGCCTCCCGCCCCCGCCGCTTGCGGCCGCGCTGGGCTTTGTTTCCCGCGGGGTGCGCCGGGGCGGGGGTGCGGCCCGCCGCGCTGCTGGGCCCGCTGGCCTGAGGCGGCCCTGCGCCAGCCCGCCCGCTCGCTGCGGCGACCTCTGCCCTCCGGTATCCTGTGACACTCGGCCCGGCTTTGTGCTCAAGTTTATCCGTGATGGATACGTTTCCCTCCCAATCGCATATGCCGGGAGCCCGGCGGAGCGAACAGATAAATTATTTTCAGCTGCGGGCCTGGCAGGCCTGGGCTGGGGGAGGAGGGCGGGAGCGGGGCCCCTCTGCACCGCAGCCAGCCGGACGGGGTGCAGCCTCCCCTTCCCCCTGGAATATGAAAAGGGATGACTCCCGGCCTCTCAGATCCTTTTAAAATGCAAAAGAATGTAGGAAATTGCCAGATCAGTTGGTTAATCAGTGACAACTGCAGTAGGTGCACAAAAAGCACGGCCCTTAACAAGAGTAATCAGTTGCGAGGGGTGTTTTTTCAGTGCCTCAGCGGGTCGCCGCTGGCCCCACCTCTTGAATCCCCGGGCCGGTTTAGTGTCAGCTTAGCTTCGTAAGAGAAGGTAATTGCTGGGAGATCTCGTAGTGACTGATGGCAGCAATGTGAGTCTTCTCCCTGACACCGCCACCTCCCCCCGGCCCTGCCTGGGCGTGCTGCTGGCGGGGCCTGGGGCTGGCTGCTGGCTCCCCAGAACCACAACCCGTGTCCCCTCAGTGGGCCATACTGCTGGCGGGGCCTGGGGCCAGCTGCTGGTCCCCCGGAACCACAACCCGTGTCCCCTCGGCGGGCAGCGCTGCTGGTGGCCAGAGCTCACTGGGGTCACGTTAGATGGGTCGCCGTTCCCGTTTTAGACAGTTATTTGCAAGGTAACACTGTTATCAAATATTTTAAAGAGTATTCCTGAAATATTTTTCCGACTGTGGTTGTTTCTCTTGCTTATCTAGGACTATTTTTAGATAAAACGCCTCCTTGCATCTGTATTTTAAACTTACGTTGGGAGAGAGGGTGGTCATATGACCAAAAAAGGCCACTTAAAATTCCAGGCAGCGTAGCACTAAAACTTAAGTGTTTCTGGCTTAGGCTTGTTCCCTCTCCTCCCAACTCATGTTTGTAACGTACTTAAATGTAAAAAAAAAATTTCTCTGGTTACCTCATTAAAAACTTCTAAATACATGCTTGTAATAAATAGCTATAAACTTTCCACTTTTTCTGTTGGACTGGAAAGACATGCTGAGGCTTCTTATTTAGCGTTATAGGTGCTGACTTAAAATTAGCAGTGCCCCATGTTAAGAAAAACAGTACCCAGCTGGTACGGCGAATGCAGAAGTCATTTGCAGTGGGAGCATATGATGTAACAACGAGGCTTGGTAGGTTTGCTTCAGAGACTCCTACATGATGCTGTTGTGGTCTCGTGTCAGAGCTTCTGTGAACTTGAATGACGTAGGATATTGTTTCCAAATGTGTGGCACAGGCTGAACTCTAGCTGGTCATTCCTGCATCAGCTGCTTGACAGCAACAAGCTGCCAAATATTCGAAGGCTGTTGTGCCCTCAGTTGCCTCTGTAAAAGCCTGTTCTTTGCCAAAGGACATCATGCATTAAGGAAATAAAATGCAGTCTGGCTTCTGCTTGACTATTGTATGGGAAGTTTAGGAATTCATGGATTTCTTGCCCAAAAGATGTTACTAAATAGCATTCAAGGCATTTAACTCACTGCACATAACGCAAAAACTGTGACTTTTGAGGAAAGGCACGTGACGTTTTTGCTCCCACTCCCCTTCCTCAATTCTTAGTCTAACAAGAGAGATTGACTGCCTTAAATTTGCCACTGCACGCTTCTGTAAGGATATGTTTCTGTGAAGAACTAACTGATTTTTACTAAGATAGGTGTGAAATTAAACTTTTCAGAAATGCTTATACCATGTTTGCTGACTCTTCCCACTGAAGGCAGAATATTCCTGACGTGCAGGAGGTTATTCTTTTCATCCTTACAAGTCCTGTCTCTCCTGGGGCAGCGGGGAACAAGAGTCCTGCCATCCTTTGATCTGATACAAACTATATGGACTTAATTTTTAACACAGCTGTACTGTGTGAAGCATATACCGGGAAAGCATTCTATATGAAGGGGGGGGGGGGGAAGCATCTTTAAGTGTTCAGACAACCAAGTTTCTTTGCAAGCTATGGTCAGAAATCACGTTGTGATTGCTTTACAGATCTGCTGTTACATTTTGGCAAATCTATATGCAGGAGGAATGTACCATGCATGAAGAGTTGTCTGTGACAGCAATGAGAACTAAGCATTAAAACACACAGGAGGCTAGGCATGCTTCCCATGGACGAGGTCAGGCACTTGCATAACTGTCCTGGCATCAGCAGTGCTGTTCGCTCAGTAGGTAAATAAGCTGAAAGGTAGAAGTCTCATCAGCGATCTTCCCCGATTTGAACGTTTTGGCATGACTTTTCCTGTGTTGTCAGGGTGTTACAAGCGTTTATGAAGTTTTTGGATGTTTTCCCCCAACTTTGTTCATAAAATAAGAATGTGACTTTAATTGCTGTCATTTGTGTCATCTACTTCCATGTGGCAAATGCTTAAATTACTACCCCTAACAGCCAGCAGGAGCTTAGCAGTTTTGAAAAGCAGTTTAAATACGCAATGTTTAAATGCAGATTTAGTAGCCTAATGTTTAATCCTACATTTTGAGGCTCCCGTCTCAAAATAACCTTTGGCATGGCTTTGGTTTTTAACATGAGAGGTCTTTTTAGCCTAATTCTTCAAAATAGCATGGTATTTGCAGGGTTTATTGTATTGGTTTGTAGGTGCATAGTTCCTTTACCTGAGTAACTGTTTTGTTTGTGTTTGTCAAGTACTTAAGAGTTTTGTCTGAGATACCAACTAATAGCTGTAAAAATACCAACTTTGCGTGACACATCTCACTTCAAAGCTTGAAGCAGTTGATATTAGCTGCCATCTCATGTTCTGTTTATTTAGTTTACTTGTTGCATGGCCATTGAGAAATGCTGCTAAATTTCTTGTATCTAACGATTGATAGTTGATTCAAGGAACCTGTTCATTTACAAGAAGTTCTTCTGAACGGCAGAATGTGAGGATGGTGTTGTGGAGGGCATGTGCTGCCCTTGCTGCTTCCTGGTCTTGACTGCCTGGTTCTGCTGCTTTGGGAGCAAGACTAATAAACTTCAAGTTTTAGTGTTTGCAGCCTGAGATCAGATTATGCGTATGCAGCAGCCAGTTTAGTTCCACTCATAAAAGTGGGAAGCTGCCCAAGGCTACTGAGTCCACATAGCTCTGAAATATGAAGTTGAGCAGTCGTTAACTACTACTTAATTTGAGATCTAGTTATTTAGGACTGGAATGTTGCAGACTGGAGTAAATTTAAGCTTTGTCTGTTAAGGTAACAGGGTTGTTAAACAATTGGCTGTGTCTGGGTAGTTGGAATCATACCATTGCTTTGAACAGAAATAGGTTGTCTAGGCAGTCTTAAATAATAAATTAAAAAAAACCCCCGAAGATGCTGCTTTCTTTGTGTGGGGGATTTCTTTTGGAGTTGGGGGGGGGGGAGTTGACCAACCTTGAGGATTTATGCAGAGAAAATACATCACTTGTAGTGAAAGAAGGAAAGATATGATTGCAACTTAAAGCTGTGACTCTCATGACTTGCTTAAATATCTGGAAGAAATCTATCCTGTTAGCGTAGAAGATTGTGAGCTTATTAGGTAAATCCAGTATTGACTGTTTTCTTATCAAAACGTTGGTTAATTTATTTTGATCAGGCTGTAACTGCTGCTGTCTTTCGTTCTTTAACATGTACTGTTGTCCTTGTATCACATCAGAGGTGTGACTTTTATTTGGGGAAGTAGAAGGTTTGGCAAGAGCAAACGGACTGTAAAGGGCCATGGTCATTAAATTTAAGGCCAAACTTAAATCTAAACAAAGACTACTACAATTTTGAGATATCTTCGCAAACACATTCTCATGCTGTGTTTCAAACCTAATAGCTTTAGGTTTAACATCTCAAACCTGGAATCGATGCACATTTAGATAAAAATTCAGAACTAAAATCATAAATAGTGGCAAACTGTGGTTTTGCTCTTAATTTAGATGACAGATTTGTTTGTGTACAGACTATCATAAACTTAGAAGTTACTTTTCTTTTAAAAGTGTATGTGCTTGGGAAGCCCATTGAATGCTAAGACCATAGCACGTCTCCTTCATTGTAAGGGACAGTCCCTAGCCCAAACCTGCAATTGGGGATGGAGTCAGCTGGGCAGAAATAAGGTGTGTTTAATTAAACAAAACCTTTACCCTATTTTGTTTTGGTTTTCTGGATATAGTAGAAGGTTGTAACTACTGTTAGATTATGTTGATTCTTGCCAGTGGCCAGTTCTGGCCTGAATTTTATTGGAAGCCTGTCAGCTGAAAAACAGTAAACGAAGCAGTAAGATTCAAATGTGTGCTGGATGCTTGTAACCTTGTTTCTGGAGATGCTGTCTTAGCTTGTCTATAACAGATAGCAAAGATAATTCTTTTATGTAGACTCAAGATATTTTTATTGCAAAGTTTCATTAGTGCTTGAGAAGAGTAGAGCATGCTTGTCTTCAAAAATGGTTATTTTAGTAGGCATGACTTACATAATAAAATGAGTGAAAATTCTTACCTGTTCATAATTCTGTGGCTGTAAATAGGTTTTCTGACCGGTGGCATTCTCTACTTGGCTCAAGTTTGATATTGCCCAGATTATGTCAGTGGTTGGGAGGTAACAGTATCTGTGCAGTATGCTTTTTAGCATTTTCAAGCAAAGAGACACTTCTGTTAGATGGAGACTCTCAGTGCACACTGATTTCCAGCTTTGCCAGTTTCTGATGGCAGTGTGCATCAACAGAGGTAGCCGTGTCTGAAATCCTCCAGCAATCTTAAATCACTGTGGGCATCTTCACCACAACAGTGTGGTCTGCTCTGGAGCAGTCTTAATACCAAAAGCTTGCTTTGGTGAAGAAGGCTCCTTCTTGCCTTGTTGGAACTTCCTTATACTGTGTTTTAATAAACTGATTGAGGTGGAAAATATTACAGATGGCTTCTGCTTAATAAAGAAAACTAAATCAAAATAAATAGATAACAGAGATATGTAGATGGCTTATAGGAATTTACCCCCAAGTGATTTAGAAATACAAGTGTTAATATCCCAGCTGAGCGCTAAAGAGATTTAAGAGTGTGGTTTTAAAGGTGACATTCAAATGCTATTTTAAGAGGAGTGATAAATGCTTGTGCTTTTCCTCTTGCCCTCTGCTTCATACTGTAGAAGGTCCTCCTGACAATGGCTACAAGAAGTGTAATGAATGTGCTGATATTTACCCCCTAAAACTTGTCTGGGACAAATCACCTTCAATTGAAATAGTCCGGCCTGGCATTTTGCATCCAAAGTGACTGAAAGCATCCCTTCTTGACAGCAGAATGCGAGATGTGAATGTACAGACTTGTAAATCTTTTTTTTGATCACTGATGAAGGGCAAGTTGGTGTCTGCAAGTACAGTTGCTACTGAATCACAACAAAGATGCAAACCCAGTTGTTTTTATTTGCTACGTGGATGGGCTTCCTTGACTATTGTCTTAAAAGTTTATTTTGAGATACAAGACATAGCATTTAAAATTCTGATCTTAAGTAGAAAAGATAGCGTTAGACTAGTTTTGTTCATAATAAGCAGATCCAAACAAAATCTTTGGAGTTGTTGTGGGGAGAGGATGTGGGATGCATTTCGGAAATACCAGTCTTTCCTGTGAAAAACCTAAATGGGGAAATTTTCTGAATCTGCACTATTACTATGTGTTGCTTTTTTCTTTTTTCCAAGTCCAAGTGTGTATGTTATTAGGTTAGCATTTTGTGAAATTCTTTTGCCATTACTAATTCTCCTGAGTGAGTTTTCAGGATTATAATTCTGGAGAGGGCAGAACTTCAGTGTGGTCTAATAAAGTGCTGTAGTTGCAGTTAGTAGCATGATTGTCTGAGGATGAGTAATGAACTCCAGTGATAGTGTTCCTGTTATCATCAGGAGAGAAATTAGGTTATGGAATGAGAAACCTACCCTATCATAGAATGAAGCTTTTGAATTTATTTTTTTTACACAAAACGAGCATATAATTTTGCTTAAATGGGAAGAATCATCATGTCTTTCAGTTTATAACTTCATTAAAATTAACATAACCTGTGTGTTTAAAAAAAATTTTTTTTTTTTCTTTCCTTCCTAAATGCTAAGTCTTGGAATTTGGTATGTTTTAGAGGGTCATCTCTGTGTGCGTTTGAAAAATCAGTTGTCTGTATAACTAACTTCAGTCTGTTGTAGGACTTGGTGCTTCTGCTTGCTCATCTGATTACGCAGCTCAAGGGAATAAGGTTAAGGACATGCTGTTGGTAACTAGAGCGTTTTCAGGGCTTTAGTTCAGCAGATGGGCTGCTTGGCTATATTCATACATCTGCCTACCTGCTGTGGCAGCTGCTGCTGCTGCATGTTGTGTTCTTTTGTTCTGTTCCACCCAAGAAAGGAGCACTAGGAAGTGTAGTGAATGGATTAATTTAAGGTTAAGGCTAGTGTTTTGCTAGTTTCCTAACTCTCTATCACAATAAAGCTTCTGATAAAGCTAATGAGTCCTTCGTAAAGTGAAATAGATTTTTAAGATGTATCTCAGGGGCTGAAACTAGGTAGCATTGTCTGAAAAACAGTCAAGTATGTTTTCTTTATATTGCCTGACGTTATTTATTTCAATATCTTCCTCTCTTTCTCCCCCTTCCCCCGCTTTTTCTAGGAGCAGTAACCAGACTTGCCTGACACTGCGTGGTCCAAAAGAATTAAGGAAATATGGAATGACATGAAGGAGATTAGTTGAGGATTAAAGGCTTTGAGGACAAAACACCTCGCCGAGGTGAAGCACAGACTAGCATTCTAGTTGTAGCTCCGAGGAGCTGTGTGCTGAAAAAAGATGGCAGATCCAGGAATGATGAGTCTGTTTGGAGAAGATGGGAATATTTTTAGTGAAGGGTTGGAAGGTCTTGGAGAATGTGGATATCCTGAAAATACAGTAAATCCTATGGGGCAGCAAATGCCCATGGATCAAGGATTTCCCTCTTTACAGTCATCTCTTCATCATCCCCCTGCAAATCAAAATCAAGCCAAGTTGACCCATTTTGATCACTATAATCAATACGAACAGCAGAAAATGCACCTGATGGATCAGCCAAACAGGATGATAAGCAATGCCCCTGGGAATGGTATAGCGTCTCCTCATTCACAGTATCACAACCCTCCAGTTCCTCAGGTTCCTCACGGCAGTGGTGCTGGTGGTCAAATGGGAGTCTATCCCAGCATGCAGAACGAAAGACACGGGCAACCCTTCGTAGACAGTGGCTCCATGTGGGGACCACGGGCAGTTCAAGTGCCAGACCAGATAAGAGCGCCATACCAGCAGCAACAGCAGCAGCAGCAGCCGCAACCGACACAGCCACCACAGGCGCCCTCCGGACCCCCTGGGCAGGGCCATCCTCAGCACATGCAGCAGATGGGAAACTACATGGCTCGTGGTGATTTTGCAATGCAGCAGCATGGTCAGCCACAACAGCAGAGGATGAACCAGTTCTCTCAAGGCCAAGAAGGCCTCAATCAGGGAAACCCTTTCATTGCCACCTCAGGACCTGGCCACTTGTCTCATGTGCCCCAGCAGAATCCCAGTATGGCACCTTCTTTGCGACATTCAGTCCAACAATTTCACCACCATCCCCCCACTGCTATCCATGGAGAATCAGTAGCCCACAGTCCCAGATTCTCCCCTAATCCTCCCCAGCAGGGTGCTGTTAGGCCGCAAACACTTAATTTTAGTTCTCGGAGCCAGACGGTACCCTCACCTACTATAAACAACTCAGGGCAGTATTCTCGATATCCTTACAGTAACCTTAATCAGGGATTAGTTAATAATACAGGGATGAATCAGAATTTAGGCCTTACAAATAACACTCCAATGAATCAATCTGTACCAAGATACTCAAATGCTGTCGGATTTCCATCAAACAGTGGTCAAGGACTAATGCACCAGCAACCCATCCACCCTAGTGGCTCACTTAACCAAATGAACACGCAAACTATGCACCCTTCACAGCCTCAGGGAACTTATGCCTCTCCACCTCCCATGTCACCTATGAAAGCAATGAGTAATCCAGCAGGTACACCTCCTCCGCAGGTTAGGCCTGGTAGTGCTGGAATACCAATGGAAGTTGGCAGTTATCCAAATATACCCCATCCTCAGCCGTCACACCAGCCCCCTGGTGCCATGGGAATTGGACAAAGGAATATGGGCCCCCGAAACATGCAACAGAATCGTCCATTTATGGGTATGTCTTCAACACCACGGGAGATGGGTGGGCACATGAGACCAAATGGTTGTCCAGGTGTTGGCCTTGCAGATCCACAAGCAATACAAGAGCGACTAATATCTGGCCAGCAGCTTCCTAGTCAACAGCAGTCTTTTCAACAGCAAATGCCAACCTGTCCTCCCATGCAGCCTCACCCAGGGATACATCATCAGTCTTCACCACCTCCACATCCTCATCATCAGCCTTGGGCACAGCTTCACCAGTCACCACAAAACACACCACAAAAAGTGCCTGTCCTTCAGGTAAGCTACTTCCACTGAGTAGAAGATGTTTTAAATTGCTGTAAATGCATTTCAGGTTACACAAGATCCGTGGTTTCAAAATAGTTGCTCCTGTTTGACTCCACTGTTTGTTACTGGTTATATGGCTTGCTTGGTACACAAAACCTGAAGGTAAAATGAGGGTCCAGGTAGCTGGCTAATGTCCTTACAGTAATTTTTACAGGATAACATGGATAGACTGAAATGTGCTACAGCAACAAGACAAGCTGAATACCTGCTTTTTATTTGTGTTCCTTTGAGGGGAAAATGGAAAGCATGTGTGAGAACTGTCATTTAAACTATTAATTGTTGTATTTGCAACTTGGAGAAAGAAGTATGCGTCATAATGTGTTTGTTTTGGTCAAACTGAGAGTTTTCTTTAAATCTTGAGGGAATGTTTTGTGGTTTTAAGTTAAAGCTGAAATCTTTACATGTGAAAAAATTTCTAGGATGAACTTCTTCAGCATTAAGTAATGCAACTGAGAAGTGATGGGGCAGTAGTTCATGCAAGGAGAAGACAGCAGATGTGAATCATAGTCTGAAATCAAACCTGAGGCTTAAATGAAATCTGAAATAGGATAGAAGTTTTATTTTACGCAGTCTGTGATCTTCCAGGTTTCAATAAAAATGTATTGCTTTCATGTAATATTTCGATTAAAAGCTAAAAATGGTAAAACACCTAGATCTGCTGTAGCTTAGTAGGTTTGACTACATGCTAGTAGTCAAGTAAGCTTCAGCTGAAAAAGTGCCTTTTGGGATCTTCACATATGCCATTACTTGCCTCTTGCTCTATTGGTCATCATTCAGGAGGTTGTGGTACTGAATGAGTAGGTGTCAGGATATCAGAGGTTTAATTTTATTTTATTTTCTTAAACCAGTTGGTAATTAATGCCAAGTAGCTCTGCCTGTAAATATTTGGAGACAATTGTTGGAATGTAGTCACAATGATGTGATGCTACAATAAGCTTAATAAATCATAAAAACAGCTGTCCTAGCCAGTGTCCCAGGCCTGTGCGGAAAGCAGCTGTTCAGCAGTCCCCTCCACTGCTGCCTGCCGGCTGCTTCTGTTAGCCGCTCTGCACAGCGTGAGGTGGGTCTGGGAATCAGATGTATGCACTGCAGAGAGGCAGCTGACAAGGAGTGGTAGATGGAGCAGCTCAGCAGCTGGGGAGAGGTTTCCACATTCCCCATGGAAGAGAGGAGGGGGGAGCACTGGAGGTGCCATAGGGTGGGGAAGCCCTGGGAAGGGAGATCAGGGACTAAGCTGGGCAAGGGGAAGGATACTGTCTTTCTGGGAGGGAGGAGGAAGCTGCTATCTTGAAGCGGCAAAGAATATCTTCAAGACCGACTTTCTCTCTCCTGCCCCCCTCAAAATCGGTGTGAAATTTTATACCTGTATTGGCCCTTCCTCTCCTCCAAGCTCCACACACAGGTTTGGAGAACCTAAATTACAGTTCTGTTATGCACGTGGAGTTCTGTGTTCCTTCTTGAGAGAGCAGCTCTTGACAATGCCTCGTGTGTTACTGACTGTGCAGCTGAGTAGGATGAAAAAGGAGAGAACTCAAGATTATATGCAGAAAACAAGAGAATGAGTAGGTATTTGGAAAGGGGGTAATGACAGCATGGAGAAAACAGTACAGAAAGACTGGGAATCAGAAAAAGAAGTGCAAGATGTGGTTTTTACGCTGAAGGTGAGAGCTGACACATCTAGCAGAAAAAACTTGAAAGAAAATTGTAGAAATGGTAATGCAAGACTTACAAGACAGTAAAGGAACAAAGCCCAGCATCACTGGGACCTTTCACAGCTAGTGACGGTGGGGGTTTGCAAAGGGAAGACTTAAGATCGACCATGCCCTCAAGCTGTAGTGTTCTTCACTGGCATTCCTTGTTTTCATCGGACCATCCAGTAAACCTTTTATTAGCAGTAAGAGGTGGTTTGGGAGGAAGAAGGTTTACCTGTGGAATGGACAGGCTTGTTAAAAGTTTTGGGGACATTAATTTTTCTTTTATAGTGAAGAGGTAAAATGCAGGCAGCTCAACCCTTAAATGAGCTATATAACCTATTACAAGGTTCTGAACTGCAGATGAATAGCTTGAACAAAGGTAAGTGCTGAAACTAAATAATTAGAAGAAAACCACATGATAACTCAAGGTATTTGATTAAAATCAGTAATTCAAACAGCTGTAGGTAGCCAAGTAATTTCTCTGTTAGCCTACTTCTGTTAAGGTTTTATTTGGTAAAAGTTATAGTTAACATACCTTCCCATTAAGCAATTAGCTTGAGACCTGACTGTAGTAATGAAACTCTTGAAGGCAGGCATTTCCCCTTGAAAACTGGACGAAATAAATATTGTTCAAGTCAATGAAAACTCAACTCCTCCCCACCCCCTGGGGAAAAATGCAGACGTGTGAAACCCCTGCTCTTAAGACTGAATACAGAGTTGGTAGCTCTCCTGTGTCGTGGTTTTCCCTTCATGTCGGTTGGCAGAAAACTGTTCACTGAAGAACAGTTAAATGACTGGTTTGTTTTTCTTTGTGTAAAATGAATCAGCCAAATGAATATAGTCAGTGAAAAGGAAATCACTATGTACTTTTAAATCAACAGAAGCCATCTTAGTAATTATTTTTCAGTGATTTGAAGCTAGCCTTATCATGGGAAGGCTGTAATACTTGTGGTTAACCAAATTGCTGTTTTGTTTTTAGATACATTGGAAGGAAAGTGAAGTTCTTTTGCTTTTAACTTGAAAGAAATTGCCATGTCGGTTCTAGGGCTTGTTACTTCTTTTTTGTGTGCAAAACTGCGAATTGTTTTGGCTGGGTGATTGACAGTTCAGCTGGTTTAGAGTAATAGCTGAAAACTAGAACTGGTTATTAGGACCTTGTTAGCAGTGACTTACTGGCTTCAGTGGAGTTTGATAAATTTATAAGAACCACTGTATAGTTGGGACATTCAGTCAGTGTGATTGGTTTTTCAAGCCCTCTTTTGAAACATTCTTCACCGAAGGTTTTCAGAAGAGTTCAATGGCCATGGAGTGGAAAGGTGGGTTCTGCTGTGGCAGGGTAGTCGGCCAAGGTGCAAAGCAGAAGGTAGGAGTAGCTTGCTTATTTTCACAGCAGAGGCATCTGTGTTGGGCTTGGGCTTGTGAGCTTGTACTCTCCAAAATACTCGTAAATGATCTGGAGAAGAGTGAAGAGTCAGATGGCAAATCTTGCTGCTGCTAACATACTCAAAGCTGAGTGCCAAGTGTAGACAAGGTGAAGCACCTAACAATAATGAAACTAAATAGTTAGAACAGGAATGTCAGTCACTTGTCTGTAAGCTGTACAAGTGAAGGCATGGCCAGGAGACGTTTAGATTGGACATTAGGAAAGCTTCCTTCACCAAAAGGGTTGTCAAGCATTGGAACAGGCTGCCCAGGGAAGTGATTGAGTCTCCATCCCTGAGTAACAAACTCATAGATCTTGCACTTAGGGACAAGTTTTAATGGTGGACTTGGCAGTGTTAGGTTTACAGTTGGACTCAATGATCTTAAAGGTCTTTTTCCAATTTATATGATTCTGTGGTACCTGAGTGGTGAAATAGCAGGCAAAAAGCTCTCCTTAGGAACAGGGTCTTGGTGTTAGATGGCTATCTGAAAATGTGCTACTACAGTGGAAGAAATGAAACAGTAGGAATTGTTATGGAAGTAGTAGGGGGCAAACCCAGAGATTGTTACTATGTTGCTACATGTATCCATGGTATGCTGATGTGGCAAATGCTGTGCAGCTCTGGATCCTTTCCCCAGGCCTCATAAAAATACAGTAGCGTGTGAAAAAGCACAGAGGGGAATGAGTTAGGGGGAAAGGGAAGGAGAGAAGTGGTGAAAGCCTCTAAAATTGTGAGTGATATGGGTGCATGAAGAAGGTGAATGTGAAACTAGGGTTCTTTGTCACTTGTTTTTGTCTCCTTGAATTCTTTTAAGGTGTTCAGCAAATTATCAGGTGGTGAACTCAGAACTGCACGTTAAGATGCTGATCTCTGAGGTGCTGTGCAGAAAAATGAATTATTGTTTGTTAAACATGAAGGCAGCACATTTGGCTCAGAAGATCTATCGCATAAATAAGTGGCTGAGTTTGTTATTGGAGTGCATCTGCTGTGTGTGTCTGGTTCTCTTACTCTTCCACAGACTTCTATCAGAGAGGGGCTATCATATTAGGCATGCCTCTGGGGGTCTAATGCTATGTAGTTGCTCTTGTGTATTGTTATTTTCAGAAAATTTTGTTAGAGATAGAGCAAGTGTAGGAGTTTTTTCTGCCAAGAATAGGCTATCCTGGGTGTGTTATTATGCAGAACTTCTTATTTATCCACAGCTACTGTATGGGCTGAAATTTTGAGTCCTGTTCATTAATCATGTTCCACAAATGTGATCTACATTATTTCTAGTCAAACATAGGAGTACTTAAATGACAAACAGTTATGGTATAGCCTCCATGCTTGACTTAATGGTAGAGCTCAGTGGTAGGCACCAACAGTGTTGATGGGTGCTGGGTTGCAATGGCCAGCTTCTTGTGGAGAAGAGATTAATTTTGTGTGTGTTATGGGTTCACTGCCAGTTTACTCTGCTGGCCTAGCTATCTGTGGGCATGTGACTTTGCTTTAAATCGTAACTCATAGCTGTGTTTGGTATGAACACATTCTTTTGAAATTTCCTGCCCTTCCTTGTAGGGGAAGAGCTTGCAGGGAAAGTCCTGCTGAGTCACCAGATGGGTCACCCTTGTCACAGGCCCTTCCTGCATTTTCAAACCCTGTGTTGCTGCCTCAGTTTACTTTGTGCTTGGATATACCTGAATGAAGAGTGATATTAATGAAAACCACAATCAGCTGGAGTGGTTTGATGCAATATTCTAACCTGACAGAGAGTGCAGGTTAAGTTAGTTACTGCTGGCACACTAAAATGAAGTTGACTTTCTCCTGGGTATTTTAATTGTTTTAATGCCTAAGAGTAGTAAGAAGAAACTGACTCCTTACATACCTCCTTATTGTCTTCACATAACCAATTACATTTCAACGTGTGTCCTATAATTTTATTTCATAAGATATGGTATCATTTCAGATAGTTAGGATTTTTCCCATACATTAATATTCATAAGGAATGTCTCACAGCTCCAGAGAGAACTGTTAGCTTATTCACCCCTTGAAGTGTTTAGCTTTTTGACTATTTTCCTGTCAATAAGTAAAACAACTCCAGTTTTGTTTTTTTTTTTTTAACTTGTCAACACTGTTGGGTACTCTTTGTTTTGATACAGAGGCTATTTCATGTGATTGCTAGCTGGTCTTTTGGGGTACCGTATGTGCTGCATGTTAGCAAAATCTCATGGCTGTCCCTGGAAATTCTAGTTTCCCTTTTCAAGTGTTCATAGACTAGTGAACTAGTGTACGCTGGCAACATTGTTGGAGGTGCTAGGCTAAATGGAATTAAAAACCACTAATACTGAACCTTGATTGATTAAAATTGATTACAACTGTGTATTATTTTTATATATAGATAAGCAAGTGTGTGTGCATATTTATGCAATATATATGTTAAAAACCTAGGCCAAATCATTAGTTGTGGAGAACAATGAAAGAAAAGCTGAGAAGAAAATCCATAGTATTCACCTAAAAGTAAAAGCTGATAATAGCAATTTTTTCTTAGAAGTTTACAGGCTTTTATTGTATTTTGCTGAGGCTCTGAAGAACTCATGTTTAAGCAATATATGCAATGTAATTAACTATACATTTCCAAATAAAAGAAAAATAGACCATTAAAGCTACTCTGAAGATTAGAGAATAGTCTGTTACGTTGATAGCCTGATCCATGTGTGAGCTGGTTCACATGCAGGTCTCTCAAAGGATATAATAATTAATATGAAATACTTTGTCCAACAGAAGTTTATGTTCTAAAACTCCTTCGGTATATTCTAGTCTAACAGTTAATATTAACATATGCAAAGGCTTATTTCTTCCACACCCTTATCAAGCCTGTATGTGCTTTCATAAATAAGGGGTTGCAGTGATTCTGCAGTGAATAGGCCTTTGGGCCAAAGACTTGTACTTTTTAGGTGGTTTTGCTATGGATTTTTTGGTCTTTTTTTACTGTTGAGGAGGTAGAAGCAACTTGAAGAATACTTCTTCCCTCAGGCACCATGATTTGACCGTGATGAAAATTATTTGTGCTGTTAAATTACCTGCTTTGGAGTTTTGGGTAAAGCCAGTTTGCTACATTAGCATAAAAACACAAGTCTGCATCAGCATACTGATTTTGTAGGCTTAAGAGTTACCAGACTTGTTCTTCGGCATGAATATGTTAAAAGTTTCTACAACATGTTTGTGACCTGAATGTGTGTTTTCTTGAAATCATTAGCATTATCTGAGGACTTGCCTAACTATAAATACTTCTAAATTTATGCTTCTGTTCAGTATTTCAGTACTGTATTCTTATCTGCTGATGATCACTACAGTGGGATTTGGCAGTCATCTTATTTTCCCATGGCCGAACACATTCTCTTATTTTATATTTATTTGAACAAATTTAGATCTATTGTTTCAGAGAAGCTTTTTTCATGGCTGAAAGCTGATAGTCTAATACAAACCCTCACATCTGTATCATCATCAGCCTACATAACTTACAAGGATGGAAAATTGGAGCAAATGAAAGGAGAAATGCTTAATTATTTGTTTTACGTGTATTTTTTTATTTCTTTAAATGCAATGGCAATCTTAATAAGGAACAGGTGAAGTAGTAAATTCCTGCCTTTTTATTATGGATCCTGCTCCTGGTCTTCCATCCTGCTCCTGGTCTTCCATCCTGCTCTTTCATGTGGAATTTGAGGCATCCATTTATTTTAAACTAATCTGCCTTTGCCTGTATCTTGAATGCAGGTGTCACAAACTTGTGTAAGTGTCCTCTGTTTTTCTGGGGAGAGTAAATGTCCGGGTTCCCACTATGATGGGACACCATCACTTTGAAGTTCCATTTTTAGCTTTTGTCTATGGAGTTCAGTGAGCCAATGCTTTTCACTTTAAATTTTCATATTAGAGTTATAATGAAGGAATTGATGATGAAATTAAAACACTGGAATGGTATTTTTAAAAAGGGACAGTCTCACCTGAACAAAGTACCAGAATGGATGTTAGTACCCCTGCTGTTCTTTTCTTTATTATCTTTGGGAGCTTTCCTTTCTAGGTATCAATGTTCTTTTATTTGTGTGTTGATGTATATATTATACAGGTGGTAATGTGATCTGGATTTGGGGGACAAACAGCTTGGTTTTTTTCCTTAGAGATGTCTTCTATAAGTATTTGGTACCTTCTTTGGTCAACAGAGTTGTAAAGTTGTGGAGTGAGATTAACACCCTTGAGTGATTAAAGCATCTGTTTATACAGGTCTTTTGAAATATTCCCAAGTTTGCACGTGTGGTTTAAAGATGGTGAAGCTGCTTCTCGGCAGTTGGTAGGAGCAGAGTAGGAAGCATGGGCAGGAAGCAGTGATCAGGGAGAGAGCAGCGAAAGGCTGAGCTGATGGAGCAGTGCTGAGCAGTAGAACAAGAGAGGAAGTGGGCTACATCTGTGTCAAACTGGGGACAGAGAAGTTCAGGGAGTCACCCCTCCTCTCCTGCACCAGCTGCTTGAGTCACCTGCCTCTTGAGCCCTTTTGCCAGAGGTAGCTGTTTGGCACAGTGGTGCCTGGTACTGCTCAGCACACTGCTTCAGGGTGCACCTTTGTGTTGCTGTGCTGTGGGCAGACAGTCTGCTGACAGCTTGCCAGTGTAGTTGCGTGAACTGAGTAACTCTCAATATCTAATCTTCTTATATAAAAAAAGAATAATCCATGCAAATAAAGGTGGCAGAGGTCTGGGATACATAGCCATAGCTCCTTCCTTGCATCAGCATACCTGATCATTTGGTGAACTGGCTTATCTGGCTAGCTTGCTTCTGGCCAGATCATGTTCTTGGCATATCTTCACTGTGTGGCCACAAGATCACCCAAGCTGGTTAGTGTGGGAGTAGGAATGCTTGGTGGGAGAAAATGGGGACAGCCTCTTTGTCTGGCAGGGAGCTTTCAGGCCCCTTAAATGGCTCAGGTTTCCATAGCACTTTTCCTCAGTAACCAGTCCTTGAGTCCTGCCTCAAATTTTGATAAATCAGAACTTCCATTAGAAGTCAAAGCTTTGTCTTGTTTCATTGAATTAGTGACAAACAGGTCACATTTCAACTTCTCCCAGATATTTTTTTTTAACACTCACCTTTTGTTCCTTTCCCCCCCCCCCCCCCCCCCCCCCAAATATAAATGAATGATCTGGTTTCAGAGGTGTGTTTTCTTTTTGGGAAAAGGAGGACTTTTTCCTCTCTTCCAGCTGAAGTATTTGCAGCTATTTTGTTATTGAAGAGATGAAAGAACATCCCCTTTCTAGCAAAGAGCTTGGCACAATTTCATTAGATGTGCGTCATGCGCATTGAAATGAGGGAAGATGCCTCCAGTATCTGTCAATAAATTGTTTTCCATGAGCACTGAGTGGGATTTTTTTCTTCAACATAGAGAATCATTTAAAAGCATGAAAAGTTAGAAATAAAACTCACATTAATTTCTTGGTGGTCTTTATGAGGAAAGAAATCTGAGAGATAGGATGGCTTAGTGATCTGAGTGTGGGTTTGATTTATAATAAACTCTGGAATCTGCATTGTTTCTGGTTTTACTGACCTTGATATATCACCAATTTAGTTAAAACTTTCTCAGTTACTGGGCGAGATTGCTAATAGTGTTGCCCCTGTTTATGAAGAGGAACATATAGATGATGGGCATAAAGACTGTTGTTTATTCAAAACCCAGATTCATAAAAATTCTGATTCCAGTTCTTAGTCTGTTACTCTAAAATGTGCCATCTCCCTGTGCTGTCCTTGTGACTCCTTCCAGTACTGCTCTTGCTTAAGAGTGCCACTCGAGAAGGTAGAGATGACTAGTCTTAACAGTTCAGAGCAGGAAATCCCACTTCATGTTGTTGGAATTTGGTAATTGTAGAGGTTAACCTGAAAGTAGTGCAGGTATACAAGATATGGAAGAAAACAAGTGGATCTCTCTCTGATCTTCCACTGTTGGGTTGAGTTTGTTTGCTTCTGTTGTTCCATCTCCTGTTCCTGTTCATCCCTGAATCACTACCAAGGATCAGGATGCAACTCTTTCCTGTACTATTCCTCAGTGGTTTCATTGTGTTAGCCAAGCTTAGGAGACAGCAGCTCATGTATTACACTGGAAAAGCACAAAAATGAAGTACTACTGGGAGTGGGTTCATATTGCATGGGTTGCTGCTGTAGAAATCAAATATCAAGAAATCTTAACTTCTGGAGCTTGGTAGGTTTCTATGGAATATTATTAACCTTTTATTTTTGGAAAATTGCAAATACATGTCTTCAAGTGCAACACTTACTCTTCAGTATACAGCACCAAATGTATCTTTGCTATATTGATATAACATGTTGTAGGGAGTGCCAAACTTAAGTTTAATCTTTCACTTTTTTTGTATTTTGTTAAACATAAACTCTTGGGTTTTTAATCAGAGAGGAAGTTTTCATGTGTAATACAAGAGTTCCCGAAAGGAATGTATGCCCACTTACAAAAGACTTATTTCTTAAACCAGGCTGAATAATTTAAATCAGTTGAATCAGAAGAACATTAGTAATTTTTAGTTGTGCTAATGAAATTGTGTTTTATTATGTCTCTGTAACTCCCACAACCAAAATAACGTAATCACCACAGTAACTGAGAAGTTAATACCTTTGTGGAGTTTTGGGTTTAGTGTTCCTGTAAGGAAAGAGAGAGAGGACTCATAACAAGCTTCATAACAAACATCCTAATATCTAGTAGTCAATATGAACTCTGGTTTTTCCACTCTCCTTTTACATCTCCTTTCTCTCCAGATGGCCCTCCATCCACTTGCATTCTGGTACTTCATATCTTTTTTGGCCCTGGAAGACTATGATAACTGTGATAATACTGTAATTTTCCTTACGTGTGAGCGTTGAATGATATGAAGTGCTTTATTTTATTTTTGGAAGAAATCTTTCTGTACCAGCCAATTGTTGCTAAATATAATGGGAGGCTTATAATGTACAGTGCGTGTTTGAATTTAAAATGACACCTTACCATAAAAGGTTGACATCACAGTTTACTTGTACAGCTGTATATGAAAAATACAGTCATTAAAACTAGTCTAAAACTTTGGGCTTTATAGTTGTTTCTCATATCTTACTCAGTTTGTTAATGGGGTATTGCAGATGTTTACTGGGGCAGGCATTGTCAGTTGTGGACATAGGGATAAACACCTATGATACTTGAAGACTACTTCATTTTAAGTCTTTCTCTCTGCTAGTCTCCTTTGAAATACTTCGGGAAAAGTTGTTGAAAATCAGATAAATCAGTAACTAAGGCATTAGACTGGGATTTGGGGACTCTTTGCTGTCTGACACAGGTTGCTTGTTTCATGTATGTATTGCCATTATTGCTGTTGGGTGTGCTTGAGAGGTGCTCTGCAGTGGTGGTGAGCAGGGGACAGCAGAGCAGTTCTTGCAGTTCCCTGGCATGCTGTACAACATCACTGAAAAATGTTACTGGCAATGAGGGGTAAGTTATAAAGGGTTGATTTAGACACACCTCTCTGGTTCTAATATAGTATTACAATATAAAACAAAATTATACCTGATATCGCTGTAGGCACATCTGATATAAGACCTGTGTTTAGGGTTTTTCACATTTTAGTATAGGTTCTGTAAAGAACAGCTGGAGCTATGATACTAAAGATACATGCAGTAAAGATAAGATACTTGATGTTTGATAGAAGAATGTTAATCAAACTGGTTGAAGAACTGAAGTATGATCTAATAATTATAATTAAGAGTTATCTCAATTGGTACTGCTGAATGAGGTGTTTGTCCACAGGAAAGGAAGTGTGGGGTTATTGGTTGGGTTTTTGCTTTTTTTTTTTTCTCTCCTCCCCTCCAGTTCTAATGACTCTTTCTGATTTAATTGTTAGTTTAGCTCAATTACTAAAGGAGCTGGGAAAAGGCCTACCTGTGATGTGCCACAGATAACATATTCAAAGTCTTTTTTCATTTGTTGCTGTGACTAAAGAACTAGAGCTTGAGAAGTATCTTGCACTCTTTGACATAAATGGATCTTGGGCTGCATATATAACATCAAAGGCTTTTTAACAAGTCTGTGATTTCAAGCCCACTTTGTCATGCTGCAGTTAATAAAATACTGCAATGGAAAGGCCATTTGGAGAACTGCTGTCTTCACACCTCAGCAGAAAAATAGGGTTGATTACTGACAATCTCTTTTGGTTTTGTATCTCACGTGTATCCATTAAGATTTCTTTGAGTTGGTGGTTTCAACCTGTCTGTATATCTCTGAAGTCCCCTGTAGATAGCTTTTAGGTGGTCTATTAAGAAGAGCTGGTTTATACGCTAAGCATCAATATGCGTATGGGAAGGTTTTAAAAGAGAGTTAAGAGAGTTACATCTCCGTTACTAGAGGCTTACAGATTAAAAAATAAAAAAATGGGGGGGGGGGGAGGGGAATAGACAGAACAGAGTTCTGTGTTGTAATGTAAATCTTACCTCAGATGGGATCTGCTCAGGCTGGCGTCTGAAATGACGGCAGTTACACCTCAGTGTAAAGCAAAGTGTAGGGTCCCCCTGTCCTAGCAAAGTGTATTGGGACCAGTGCTGTTCAGTATCTTCATCAAGAACATAGAGGGATTGAGTGCACCCTCAGGAAATGTGCAGGCTACACCAACCTGAGTGGTACGGTTGGGATGTGGTACCTGAAGGATGGGATGCCATCCATAGACCTGGACAAGCTGAAGAAATGGGCCCATATGAACCTCCTGAGGTTCAACAAGGCCAAGCATGCAAGGTCCTGTGTCTGGGTTGGGGCAACCCCTGGTATCAATACAGGGGCATGAAGGGTTTGAGAGCAACCTTAAGGAGAAGGAAATAGGGATTACTGGTGGATGAATATAAGCTGGCCATGTGCACTCACAGCCCAGAAAGCGTGACTAGCAGGTTGAGGAGGGTGATTCTGCCCCTCTGCTCTGGTGAGACCCCACCTGGAGTGCTGCATCCAGCTCTGGAGCCCTCAGCACAGGAAAGACATGGACTTGTTGGAGCAGGTCCAGGGGAGAGCTACAAAAATGATCAGAGGGCTGGAACACCTCTCCTGTGAGGACAGGCTGAGAGAGCTGGGGTTGTTTAGCCTGGAGAAGAGAAGGTTCCAGGGAGACCTTATTGTAGCCTTTCAGTACTTAAAGGGGACTTTTAAGAAAGATGCAGACAAGCTTTTTAACAGGGCCTGTTGTGGTAGGACAAGGGGTAATGGTTTTAAATTAAAGAGGGTTGATTCACATCAGCTATAAGGAATTGTTTTACAGTGAATGTTGTGAAACACTGGAACAGGTTGTCCAGAGAGGTGGTAGATGCCCTATCTCTGGAAACCTTCAAGGTCAGGTTGGACGGGGCTCTGAGCAACCTGATCTAGTTGAGGATGTCCCTGCTTATTGCAGGGGGTTTGAACCAGATGGCCTTCAAAGGCTCCTTCCAACCCAAACTGTTCGATGATCTCTTCAGGGGGGAGTGCAAATGGTGAGTTCTGTATTGGCTGATCAAGGTGGTGTAGCCTTATCTCACCTGGAAGTAATGGATTGTACAGTGCCACCTGTTTTGGAAAGGTTTTGGAAAGACTGAAGAGAACATATAGTAAAAATGTATTTGCCTTTGGATTTGAAGGATACTGGGCATAACTGAGCCTTTCTGTGGAGTTGTGAATCTTGCAGTGGAGTGATGGCATGAAACCAGTTACCTGAGTTGTTTGGCAAGTTACTATTAGTAAGCCAGCTCGAAAAAGATGGCTTTAGCCTGTGATATGTACCCTCTGTGTCTGTTAACTTATTCCGTCAGAGAACCTTTGAGTAATTTGAGTCAGTGGGAATACACTAATGGGGCAGGCAAACCCAATCACTGTTTCCATTTGACAGAGTGGAAACCTGCAGCCAGGTAGCACCTGGGTTTACCAGGCAGCCACAAACCTCCTCCCTCTTCCGCCTCTGCTGCCCTGGGCAGGCTCCTGCCTGTGGGGTGCTAGCCTCAGGGGCCCTGCCTTGAGAAGGATTAACACTGTGTGTTCCTCCACTCCAGCACATTTTCTTGAAAGCCAGCTTGACTTCTGTGCATTTGTATGTCCTCAAAAGCGCAAAAAGCCTTTGGATGTAATCTTCTGTTTTGCTTTGTCTTTTAGTATATCCAAAATATAACCACTGCAGCTTCAGAAAGTAAAAGTTAACTTTCTGCATTTAAAGGGCTTTTACTAATTATGTCTAATTGGATAACCAAAAGTTCTCGTGCAAACCTGTAGGGACTCATACATAAAGAGAATATTAGCAGTGCACATGAAAATACCTACCTTACTTAGTTCAGTCCTAGAAATCAACCAATTTATTTCTTGCAAGTCACAAACACAGATTTACTTGGATCTTGATCAGCATATTTTCCTTTTAACTCAGGAACATACTCTGTGAGTTGTAGATGCTTCTATTCCTAAGTAAAGCAAAGAAAATGGGGGGGAACAACAACAGGGGAAGACACCATAACTATTGTACAAGAAAACCTGCGCTCTTAAGTAGTTGAAGTATGATCTGCAGGTTGTCTTGCTCTTTCAGACGTACTAGTAGGTGTAACAGATAAAAACTCATGCTCCTTTCCATCTCTTCTGTCTCTACACCAACTTGTACAAATTTAGCCCCAAACAAAGCACTCCTGTAAACCACCTAATTGCCTCAGTGGCTGGGGATGGGAGAAGGGGTTTACATGGTTAATTAACTGGCCTGGAGAGCCATCAAAGCAGGCCAGGGGTTTCTGGTGTGGGAGCACTAAGGTAATTTCTATGGAAAACTACTCTATTTCTTTTCTTTTTTTTCTTTCTTTTTTTTTTCTTAATTTGTTCTACCTTCATTTATCCTCTTTGATTCAGATCCCTTGTATTTTAGGGATGTTGTGTGTAGGGAGCCCTTGAGGAAGATCAAGTTTTCTAGCACAACATTAGAAAGAAATGAAATTCTCTTGGGAGCCTTTTTAGTTGCCATATTCCTGTTGCAATTTAAGACACATGCCCAGCAATTGGATACCAGCATCTCCTGCACTAACCCACTCCTTACAAGTATATCACTAATACTAAAGTAGCATAACTGTGTAAATGAACAACTGATGACCGGTAATTTCATAAATTGCTTGCTTCTACTTTTCTCAAATCTCTATCATCTGCAGTACCTAAAAATAAAAATGACTTCTGCATTGTTTTGGGAGAATTGTCCAAACCATGGAATAGAAGAAGCTGCTGCAAAAGGACACTGGGACTGTGACATCTTTATTTAAAAAGTAACCCTTTCTGTTTTAAACAGCACTGTTGCCTTTTGTATGATAATCATGATGTGAATGAAGACAATTTCTAGTCAAAGAAAGGTGATATAAGTGCAAGCATTTGAAATCATGGAGGTTTTCCTTGAAGTATCTGAGTAGTCACATTCATAGCTGTGATGATTTGAGGATGTGAATGAAGTAAGACTGACAAAAGGGGTAATACTTAAGGTTTTTTTTCTGACTATATTGGCCAGTGTAATTATAAGAGCTTTTTGGGTAACCAACCCCTTTTTTCAGGTTTGAAGGTAAAACTTCCGTGACCAGAAGCTTCTCTTACCAGTCAGTCTGCTTAGTAGGGATTTTCTTCCCCTAGAAAATCAAACAGAAATGGTTGTTCTAAGCATATTTAACTCATTTCTGAATTAATATGTTCAGTGTTTGTCATATTCCAAAGTATATTTATTAAAATACATTTATTTTTTAATCTAAACAAGATTTTTGCTGTTGATTTTTACTGTCACCATTTATTAGGAGCAAAGTACTTGTAATGGTTGTCTGGGCCATTGAGTTGAGCCTCTGGCTGTCACATGTACAGTCTTAGTAACTGCTTATCAAACTTCAATTTAAAGAGCACTTGGCTTTTGCTCCCCGTACTCCTTTTTTTGAAATTCTTACCCCAAATCAGATTACTCTGAATGTTGGAACAGGTATCTGACTTCCTATCCTAAATTTATTAGTCACTGTTTTTATACCCAGTTTGCTCTGGTGCCAATTTTACCCATATTAATTCTTTTTATTTCCTGTATTAGGATCTGCCAGTGTTTTCATAAAGAGCAATCTGTCTAAAGTAAGTGAAATGCCCTTTAGACTTTGCCTTCAAGATAATCTGTACTGTGTGTGAGGTCTCGTTGTTGATATAGATGATAATTTTGTACAGTGCTCTATGATGGCACAGATACTTTCCTGGGTTTACTGGGAGCCATCTCGAGAGGCACTTTGACATTTTAATTTTCTTCTTCTCATTGTACATTGCACCAGTTGTTTATAGACATCCTATGGTTAAGTAAAAACTTTCAGTCTTCAGCTACACAATTTTATGTATACATAAATGAATACCAAATCGGGTAATACCATAGCAGAAAAATTACAAATACTGAAGTATTTCAAGTTTGGAAATGTGTATAAAATGCTAGTTAAATTTCTGAGGGCTTTACGCTGCTGTGCTTCATTTCTTTGATAGTGTTTTGAAGTTGTGAGATGCCCACAACTAGGATTCTGAGTAAGTGCAAGCTGCTTTACTGCTGCTAGCCTTGTAGCTGCATAATGCTTAAACCTTCCTTTGCAATAACACTTAGAATTCTGCAGTCCTCTTACCACGGCTTGAGCTCAGGGCTATAATGGAACCTATTATAGAGAAAAGGTCTATGACTTAGCCATTGAGCCATGCAAACTCTTGGCTTCTTTAATTGGCACCATTAAATCTTTAGTAGTTTTTCTCTTGTAAAATAGATATCGTTGGTGTAAAATGCATCACTGCTGAAGTTATATTGTGCCTTTTGCCCTCTGATTTCCATGAGTTGGTCAACTATAGGTGTTTAAAAGCTAGTTAATTGGAGAGGATTTTCTAGGATTGCTGCTTTTCCATAACTGTTCAGGAGTGTATCTAAAAATGTAGAGAAAACCATCACACACATTGTTTTCAGGTTCTTTTCCTTTTCTGTTTAGAGGCAGGAGATGGAAAAGAAAACCCTGCCTTTCCATCATGTTTTGTTTTATCTTCACAGAACTTTATTTAACCTGAGGACTTCTTCTACATGCCAGGATGGAAAGCGTTACTCTGAGTATGTAGCTAGGGAAGAACCCACACCATTTAGCTGATTTTTTTTTTTTCTGTTGCAGGTTGGTTTTGTTGGTGTCTTTTTTGTAAATATATTGGAAAGTGAATATGGAAACACCTGTAGTTTGGGAAGAGGGTCACACATCAGTAGAGGAAACTTAAAGAACACTGGAAGTTAAATGTTTGAATAGACATGTATATATTTGTAAATATATATGTAAATATATATGTATGTAAGACAAAAAAAAGTAGCTTTTAACTTGTGTTGTCTTCCCACATACTTATATGTGACACGTTAGAACTTTCAAGTATTTATATTGCTGTAAGCATGAATGCCTCTGAAAGGGGTGTGATGAGGATACCCAAAAAACTAATTGTTCATTACTATCTGCAGAGCCTGCCTTGCTTATATCTACAGTTGGCAAAAAGGTTTTGGTGGTTATGTTTTTATATACTTTGTTGAAGTATCAAGAAACAACAAAGTTACAAAAATGTTAAACTATGTAATTTAACACACATTTTAAGTGATGGGGCTTACAGTGATAGCAAGCTGCAAAACGGGATGTTGAGAACTGAAGTAGGGCTGCAGTACATGTTCTTTGTACCAATGAAATAGGATGTAATCTGTGTATGCAACCATGTTTTGTCTGTTCTGTTTCTTCTACTTCTGGAAGGTCTTCTGTGGGTGGAAGTAGCTGTTTAATTTGGGTTTATTATTTGAGGTATGGACCATATACTGTCCAGTAAATCTAATCATGAATATCACTGTATCTTGTGAAACAGACTGACTCTTCCTACAAACACTCTTCTGGCAAAGAATTAATAGCTAAATGAGCTTCTTTATGGTAATTTAACTGTAACGTAGAAAAATCTCAACAACCACTAATTCATTCATCTTCTAAACTGTCCTACAATGTGTATTCTCCATTTTACATACAAGGAAACCAGGACAGAGGGACAGGGAGTTGCCTGAGGCCAGAGTGATAGACATGGGATTTGGGGCTTCTTAGGGTGTGTTATGCTGAGCTGAAGCCAATAGTTATCCAAGCAGGTACTCTTGCAGTCATGGTTGGGCACTTCTCAGTAAGAGGGTTTGTGGCAAGTCCTTTGATGGAGAACTATGTTAGAAAGAAATGAGTATGGAATTTAAAAGAAAAAAAGCCACCCAAAACACAAAACCCCTTCAGGAAAACAATAGAATATTATCATGGTGAGTTGAGGGCTGGTGGAAAAATCTTCCCTAATGTTCGCTGCTCTATCATAGACCATCTCCTTGCAGTCTTTCTCTTTTCTGTACTGAAGTTTTCAAGGTAATATGAGCCTTCTCTTCAGGATAATATCTTAGTCATTCAGTTCTGATTTAATCTAGGAGTCTCATCCAGCCTGTATGCTGAATGAGGCAGAAATTCTGGAAGTAACTAGGGAGGACTCACCCTGTGAAATATTATTGTAAAAAGTCAAGTACTAGGATTAAATTTGTTTTGTAAGTGACACTAATGACATTTATTCTTTTGTTTTCAAGTATTGGAAATACTTAATAATTTAGACTGCCATTTTAAAAAAGAAAAATGTGTTTATAGTAGTTTTTCTTAGAGTTACAGTGAACTTTAATTATTTTTCCAAGAGAACATTACATGTTTACTATTTCACTTGCAAGTTGACTCATTTGGTCAATGTCTGAGGAAAGCTTTTGAATTTCTGCTGGACAAGAACAGTTTAAGGTGGATAAAAATAGGTTAGAAAAGTCACTCCAACTTACTAGGTACAGCTATTAGAAATAAAAGTGGTAGTGGGATTTTTGAGTTTTGTTTTTCTCTGGTTATGTGGAACTTCTTTGTGACTAAGGAAATGGCATTTAGAATGTCAAAACAAAACGTTGACTTCTAAATAATTCTACATTGTGAATCTCCTAGTACGAAGTGTGCTCACCTGGACTGTGAGACCGAAAGAGCAACAAGTAAAAACACTTGGAGAGTTGGAATAGATGTAAACAGTGGAGACAGGACGATTGATCTACTGTGGATATAATGATATCAAAAACCACCTACCAAATACAGCCTTTTTGAGGAACTTCTGAGATGAGGCCCTCTTAATCAGAATAAGTCAGCAAACTTCGATTGAAAGAATAAATGAGTAATTGTAAAAGTTGGTTTGACTGGTTTAGCTTTCATTGCCTTGGTGCTGTTTTATGTATTTTACAGTATTAGAAGTCCATGGGATTGGAGAATTCTGTGTGCTTGTTAAAATTTGTAGCAGAAAAGCCTTGAGTACAAGTTATAGTTAAAATTACACAGGGGAAAAAAAAGGCATCAGCTCAAGTAACGCATCAAAAACATTTCATCCTTTGACTGTGGATACTGTGCAGTTTCACCTTGCAGAGGCTGTGGATGACAAGGGACGAAAATTAGTGTTGTAGTATTTGTCTTGTGGGCTCTGTTGCAAATCATCCTCATTAAAATAGTGATGAACTAAAAGTTTGTGAGCACCAAACTGAAACGAATCTGTGCTTGTAGTGTTTCTTCTAATGCTTTAAGCTCATCTTTCTTAAGCTGGTACACTCTATCTGCAAGGTATCCTGGTGAAATTGAAAAAAACAACCACCAAAACTTGCTGCAAGCCATGGAAGAACTCGGGATGTTTTATTATGTAATAAAAGTACTTACAAGTAGTATTGTGGGACTTCAGTGGGACCTCCTTTCTAGGGACAGGAGTAAAAACTCAGGAGTTAGTCCTTTGTTGCATCAGTTGAAATCTTAAACATCTAAGACCATTGCCCTTTTCTTGTGTTATTAGAATGTGATATGTATTTATACCTTTGGGGAAAACTTGGTCTTTTTTTGTAAAGGCTTGCAGATAGGAGAAGTAATAAAGTTCTTAGTAAAGGCTGTCTATGAATTGCATCCTCTTTTCACCAACCTCTTAATCTGGTGCATGTTTGTCATTAAACTGTCGATTGATATTTTTTATATATATATGTGCAGGCCTCTTAAACATGCATGTTTAGCAAGTCTAGAATCTGAGCTGGGGGAGCTTTTAAAACAAAAATGCTGGGCTTTTGTTTTCTGAGGTATATAAGGAAAGGCTTAGGAAAATGATAGAGAAGTTATCTCTTACCTAAAATCTTCCTAACGTATTGGAAAAAAAGTGTATGCTAATAAATGCAACTGCCTAAAAATACATTTGAAAGCATTTTGCTGGTGGTTGCTACTTCTTACTGTTTCATGAATGTATGAAATAAAGCCCTTCAGTTGCTCATTAATATTTATGAGACAGGGCTTGGTGGGCAGCTGAGATTGCCAGCTTGTCTCCCAAGAGCCAGCTTTCCCCAGAGGTGGGCTATAGATCCATTAAGGCCCTGGCATTAGAGAGCCCTCAGAAGAGAGGCAAGAGGCAGCCCTGGGGCAGGTGTGCATGGCAAAACAGAGCATGGCTTCCCATGAGAAGGCCAAAGGAACTGGCTATGACTTGTATCTTTGTAAGGCTTTCCCAGGCTGGTAGGGAGAGACTGCAAGATGACCAAGCCCAGAAGAAAAAATACATATGTGTGCACTGGTTGCAAGTAAACAGAATGGGGCAATACACATTTAAATCCACGCTGCTCCTGTCTGTGCTCATCTCTTTTCCTGATGTACTTCCTTACAGTCTTTATTGCAGTTTGGTCCTTTTGATTCATTGTTGAAAAGCATTTCATGTTGTTACTACAAGCAGCAGACTAGTAGGGCTCACCGTATGTCCGTCAAACAAGTGGTAATTCTGAAGCTTGCATTTACTTGATCCTTAAGCGCTGCACAGCAGGTAGGAGAAATAAAAATTTTCTGGCCTGCTAGTCTTCAGTTTCATCTAGTAAAAAAAAGAAAACCCAAACAACTGCTTTTCTCCCTGTTGTTGTTCTCCCTTCCTTAGATTAAAATGCACTTTATTTGATATAAGGTGTGAGACAATAAAGTATACTTCATGTGAATTCAGATAAAGCATAGTTTATTAGACATTTTGCAAATCACTTCTGAATTTACATATACACCGTATTTTTTTTAATAGTTTGTATCTTACGTAAACATGCAAGATATATACATGTCTTACTACCTTTCACCTTATATTTTTTACATATATAACCTGTTAAATAAGTTTTCCTGTTAACTCGTTTGGGGGTTAGAAGGGGTGGGGTGAAAAAGTACCAGAATAGAAACACTTTTACTGTTGTGGCATGTAGTGCTTTTGCTGTTACTGCTTGCAGCAGTAAAAGCACGGATGGAACTTTTTTGGTTGTCTGTGGTCAGAAACAGCAGTGTTTGTACCACGTATGCTAGTCTTTGATTTTCTCCTTAGTCATAAACCTGATGCTCTTTGCTCTTTGTCACTGTGATTAAGATTTGGTAATGGTAGAGAAACGTATTGATAGAAGTAGATGTGAGCTAATTAAGGTCCTTCTTAAAATGGTTCAAGAGTAACTTTAAGTCTTTTGTAGAAAAACAAAATTTTAGGGGACTCTTGTTGCTTTAATTACCGTGGGCAGGCTGGAAGTGCTCAATAGATAAAGTCAGACAGGACAGTTTTGTTAGATTTTCTTTTTCTGGGTAGGGAACAGGGTGTTAAGTGGAAATTGTAGTTGATACCAGAGCATCATAATCTGTAGTGATGGCAATGCAGTGTGATGTAGGAATGGGTTACCCTTCAGAGAGGATAGATTTCTATGTATTTGACATTCCGTAACTGAATGGAGGGAATTCTGCTGGCAGAGGGAGGCGGCAGTACGCTTCCCCTCTTCCCTCAGGACCTCGGATTTCAAAGTGTGACTGTGAAACGTGCCCAAGAGAGGGAGGATGTTCACATTTTGCTGTTTCAGAGGAACTGTTTTGCTTTCACAGTGGAGCTGAAGTGCTGTGGGGAACATGGAGGCAAGGCCAAGAGCAACAACTCAGCCTGTATATATGCTAAAAATGTTAGGTTAATCTTTATAGTGCTTATGTGTTCAATAATAGCAGTTTCAATACTACTGTTTCAGTTGAATATGTGAAGGCCTTTCCTCTCCTATTCACCCTTTCTTGGAGAAGCTGAAGTATTGTACTAGGTCTTCCAGAAACCTTTTCATCCTGGCGTGTTCTTGCTTTGCTATGTGACTTCCCTATCTTGCCTGGAGATGTGCAGCTACCACCTTGTTTTAGAGGGATTGGAGAAAACTGGTGGTAAACCTCCTGGATATTTCTCTGATCCAGGGAATTCTCTGGTAAGCTCTAGGTACCTTGATAGCTGTGCTTGGGTGTAGCTTCACAAAGAAAATATCTACATTTTTGCATACAGGTCTTACTTGGCACAGAAGTAAAGTGTTAAGAAAAAGATGCTTATAGGCCATTTTACAACAGAGCTCTTGCTGTTGTGCCTGTCATTTTCCTACTGGTGATAGAGACTGCATAGCATAAACTCTGCAAGACTTCTGTGGTAAAATTCACATTGGCATGTTTCTGGCATGTCTGTTGCTTGACAGTGGAGCGTACGCAGAAGTGAGGTTTCCTTTGTCCGTGGCTGTGCAGGGAAGGGAGGCTTGAGGTGGATGACCTGTCAGCATGAGCAATATGGCTTTTGCCATTAGAATTCGGTACCTAATTGCCCCACCCTTTCTATGTGTTTCTACAGCTAGAGCTAGTAAAAACTGGCCAAAATCCTGAGTCCTTGAACAGTCCACATGGTGATGATGGAAAGTCTGGCTACTGTTGTGTAATATTTAGGACTGCCTCACTTGTATTAGGAGCAAAGTAATCTATAGCAAAAAACTCTTAATAAAATGCTTTTTTCTTGTGGATCATCACAACAGCACTTATATACAATCCCTGTGGTAGCTATTGCAGTTTTTTAGCTGGAAAGCTATTGTGGACGATACACACTTTGTTATCATAGGAGTAGCTGTTGTCTGAGATTCTGATCAACCCTGATGTTGATTCTGATTGATGGACAGGAATGTAAGAGCTCTCTTACAGGACAAGTTAGTTGTTTTTGAGCTGTGAACAATGAGCACTGGCTGATACTCCATAGGTTTAGCAATATTTCTTACTTTGTGAGCATGAAATAGCATTGCTATGTGAGATTACTGTAAAAGATAATGGGATCTTTGCTTTTTGGATGGCCACATTAGTATCATTCATATTTTGTAATCTGTGTTACTCCACAGAGTACATGACCAGAATAAATTCTAATGCTGTAGCTGTGCTGAGATGCAATTAAAGAACTCTATATTTTGTATAGCATGTTTTTGTTCTTCCACATACATTAATTGGGGGATATTTTCAGCTCCGCCAAATCAGCACTGAGTGTACTTTTGCAGTGGTGGCTGAGGGCATTAAGATTGGTTTTAATCACTTCCACTCCACTGTTAGGATGCTGCTGGCATCAAAATTCTCATTGTTTTGACTCAAGAGTTTTTCTGAAAACTTCAGATCGGCAAGTTTTAACTTTTTATTAGTTGCACCTGTTTTTTAAAGATGGTCTCCATTACTAGTAACAGAGCAGGAAGACTTAGGAAAGTCTTAAAATATTCTATTCTGTTCTGAGGCTTGCTTAGGAAATAAAGTGGTATTGCAGCAGCACTTCACTAAAATGTGAACTTTTTTCATGCAAAGTGATTTTTAACTGTCAAGTTATGTCTTGCTAAGAAGATGTTAATAGAACTTTTGTTTTCCATACATCTTCATCTGTGTTTTGTAGAAGTATAGCAAGGGTGTTGGTAAACTATAAGGTTCCTTGTTGAGTCATATTTGAAAAATCGACTTCTTTCATTCTCATTTGGTGTGATGCCTTTCCCTTTAGTGCGGAGAAGATTAATGACACCACTTGTTGGTTTACAAATGCAAGTTGTCACTTTGGAACTACAATTTTTTTGAAGGATTTCTGAAGTATTGAGATACCAGTTGTTTCTAAACAGCATCATATTGCCCAAAATATTTTAAGGTAGTACCAAGTATTTCCATATAGTGAAATAAAAAAAGACATACATATCTTCAGTTTAAGGTGGTAGTGTCACAGAAAAGGGAGGGGATCATCACTCACAATATAGGAGAAGAATCTGATAGGTAAAACAGATTTTGGAAAGAATTCTCAGTGTGCAGGTAGTCTTGAGCATGTTTCTGGACATTAGCTACTGTAGGAAAAAATACTGTACGGCTGTACTGTTGTTAAGCGTAGGTACTGGTACTTTGTTGCAATTTCAGAGGTGCTGTTGATCCCATTTTACTCTGGAGTTTTTACTGATATGTGAGCTTTGCAGATGGATGATGTCTGAAAAATATGTTGGTCTAGAAAAGCTGAAGCATGCTTCAAATCAAGGGAGTACCAAGACAAGCCTAATGCTGAAACTGTTGAGACAAGTTGAGAATTGCAGGGACAGAGCAATGTATAGAGACATGACACGGAAACTTTCCAAGTGATTTGCTTGGAGGATAGTCAAGAGTAGTAGTTTGCTTTAAATAACCCAGAGGGATGATAAATACTTTTTTCATTAACCTTTAAAAGGAAGCATCGTGGAGCAATTTCTGCATGGGATGGCTTTTAATGCCTTGTGGACTGCTATCAGGAAGGACCCAAATTCAAAATGAGCGATCTGTACAGCACTAGGTTGAGCTGCTTCCAGAAGCAATGCTGTAGTCTGTCTTCTGTTTTAAAAGACCTTCCTTTTGCTGCAGGTTGCTGTTCTAACTTTTCCTGAAGTGAAGGTGATAATTTAACAGGACTGCAATTGCTGCAAATAAGAATATTCAGTAATGATTTACCTAACATGGAATTATCCATTGTATAGCTATCATATTGGAAAGGCTTGTATTTTGGAGCCAGTAGGAACTGACGGAGCACTTGCTCTACTGTTACTCAACTCAGTTAATAAACCAATGTTCAAGAACATTTAAATGAAGTGTGGTTATAGTAGATCTTTTTTAAAATATGTAAAAGACCAGGGAGTCTGGAAATACCTGTGAGGGAAATGCAAGTAGTCCTGGTAAAAAGTTTTAGGTTTTGGTTTGGTTTGGTTTTTTTTTTTTTTGTTTGGTGCTGATGTTCAAATTTCACAGAGTTAGCTGAGTCATGTCACATACTTTGCTGCTCTGGCTTCATACTTCTTAAAGCTCAATATTGGCTCAAGTTGCTGCTCTGCTAGGGAAGCAACACTCAGCTACTTTCAGTGCTTAAGTACAGTTGATTGTGATTCAATCCTTGTTCAAGCAACAGTAAGATTCTCCTTAACCTCCCTCCCTGCCATTAACCCTCACTGGATTAATCCTACATCCTGTCCATCTTGCTACTTCACGTTAACAGGCCTGGTTTGAGACAGCTATATGGGCTGCAGAGAATGAGCTTAACTCTAAAAGCACAAGAAGCTGTGAAATGCAGGCAGCTTCATTTTTAGTTTTTCAAATCCTGATGATACTTGTTTGGAGGTTTAAAAATAAGTTTGAATTCCAGAAAAGCGAGATTTTTGCATTCCAGAATCAATTTCTCAAATATTGTTTTCCTGTATTATGTGCTTGGCTATTGTTGGTTTTTATTGATAACGCAAAAGCACATTACTGTTCTGGGTAACCTGTTGAGCTGCAAATTATTTTAACTCCTTTGAGTTCCTGAAGAATCTGTTCTATTCTAATAAGCTGCGATCTTTAGGAGTGTCCTGCATTGTGATATTGCATGTTAATAGCATTGATTAACTGTCAAGCAGTGAAATTGATGAGCAAATGTCCATTGTAAAATCAAATGATACTACTGAAGACCATACCATGCTGCTGGTTAGGGAGGTGACTAGCCCCAGTAGTCGGTGGTAGGAGTATTAATGTGAGCTCCAGGTTTTTTCACATGATTAAAACAGGCCATCTGTTCTTTGTTAAATGTTTACAAAAACAGCTTTTCTCTAAAAGATATAAAGAGATGTGGGTCTAGTAAACACGCCAATATTTTTGAGCACCTTTTTCACCTTATTTCAAATAATACCAAAAATAATGCTGCTGCAATATCAAATAAGATGAATACCTATTTGTGCTTAATCTTCACTGCTTTCTTTCCTGTGGAAGATTAAATTCTGTACCAACATACTAAATTATGGCTTTGTTTCTACTGAAAGTGCAGGAGAAGTGATGATTTTGATTTCTGTGAAGTATAGAGATAATTTTTTCAGTCTTTTGGTAAAAACTTATAATGTACTTTTTAAATTTTGTAAATGGAAAATGGGGTTCTTTCATTAGAAATTGTGACCCTGTAACTGGAGTTAATCCTTTGTAGATTTAAAGAAGTAGAACTATTTGAAATAATTCCCTGTGGTAGGCTTAATCTAATATTTACTAGTGAAAGCCTGTTCTTTTTTCCTTTTCTCCCTTAAGAAAGAGCAGATAACTGGTTTGGGGTAAGAAAATGCATCTTTCAAGCTGTTTCCGATCTCCTTTTCTCACTAGGTTTGTGCTGCTCCTACACAGCTTCACACTAGGGAGCAATGTGGGGTTGTCAGTTAGGGATAAACTGTTTTAGCATATTGGGAAAGTGTAGGCACAGACTTCCTAGAAAAATAATCACACCCGTTTCTTTGAAAGAGTGCTACACTTTAAATGATCACATATAAGTGATTTACAAAATGTGCCAAACTGCAAAGGGAGTGGAATATGGCAAAAGTAATGTATTTTCAAGTAATGGGAGATATAAGTGAAGCCTAATTAGGGCAGAGTTGGCTTTTTGTAGCTTGATGTTTTGGGGACGATATGAATAAAAACCATAGTATTTTAATTTGCATGCTTGGTAGTGTATATAACTTGGTACTGTAAATAAAAGGCAGTAAGGTTTTCTTCTTTAATATTTGTTTCATGCATAACATTTGAGTCTAATCTATAGTCTAAGTTGTTTCAGAGCCTGTGAATGAATCTTGTGGGTAAGCTCTTTGAGGTGGTAAAAATCTGGATTTTCATAAGATGCCATATTCCAGAATGAGTTACTGAGTACTACAGTGTGACAACAATCGCTGCTGCCATTCTCGGTGCTTTACCTTCTGACCAGACCTTACATTAAAACTACAAATGTCAGATCATGAGGGGCTGACATAGCTGTTGTATAGGCTTGGAAAGCTGTCTGCCTTACCTTCAGATTTCCTTATAACTGCACTAAAAGCTGTTGTTCAGACTTCTAAAATAAGCAAGCAAACAAACAAAAAAAACAACCTACAAATCTTAGAAAGGAGACAAGTATTAATTTTTTTAAGTAGATTGAAAAGATAATGAGCATACACAAGCATGTATAAAACTTCATATTGATTTCACTGACACAGTCATATCTCCAGTGAAGGTACAACCTTGAAGATTTTATAGAATTACATTTACTTGGCCTTACTGGATTTCTTGTGGTTTTTAATATTTGTTGGCTTGGCTGCTTCACAGGCTTAAGACAAAGAAAAATAAATTAAACTACCAATTCTAGTTTATTCTAGGAAGTTGTGCCTTATACACAAGCTTGTAGATAGTTGTAAAAGTCTCAACATGGCAAACAAATGCTGTACTGCCAAACACAAGGTACTTGCTCAACACAAATTTTACAAACCATGGAAGGAATAACTTGCATTTCTTCTAAGTTAGATACAGCAAGGGAACAGTATATAAAAAGAGAACTGAGTATGGCAGTGGACAGCTCAGTGAAGACTGATGAAACTTGCACACAAGGTCTCTGAAAAACATAGGTGAGATGTGAAATGGCAGATAATATAGAAATATGTTGACTACCTTGGGAAAATGCAGGTTAAAAGTACTGGTCTGAAAACCGATGTATAAGAAGTACTTACAGGTGATCTGTGTGACATTCCTGTCTCTTCCAACCTAAAAATAAGTGTTAGACAGTACAAATACGTAATGGTCTGAGGGAGAAGACAGTTCTGTTCTGTGTCACAGAACAAATCTGAGGAGACATTCAATTCAATTCAGTCAACCAAATTCAAAACCAATTAGAAGATTTTAAAATAACTCGACTTTATGTAATGCATAATTGGACTGTAAAACTCATTGGCACCACAGACTTCCTGGGATCAGCATTTTCTGTACAGATACCCAGTCTCTGTGAACTTTCCAGCATGAAGATAGGCAAGTGTTTGGTGACTACAAATTTCTAGAAGAGGTGTTGGTTCATACTTCAGGATACGTAACGTAAGATTGCCTTTGAGGTGAGGCCGCTTGATGTGGCGCTAATGCAGTGGGCGCATCAGATTTGTGTTAGAGTTGAGCTTTCACTGCAACTAAGACCCTGTTGCACTAAAAAGCATCTTAGTAAACAGGTGGAGGATAGAAACATGCAGAAGTCACCCTGGAAGTTTTTGGTTAAGCCACATGGACCCAAATCTTCAGTTCGTCACATAGGCCACCTTCTCTTGTCCTGGAGTCTCTTCCATGAAGAACTGTAGCATCAAGCTTGTACTGTTGAAACCTCTCCCAGACAGCAATGAAGAGTTGTTTTCACTTCTTGACAGCCTTGCTCCTTTTGCTGCTTGGGTCGCTTCCGAGTATCTGAGTATATTCAGGGAACAGCATTTTTTTGCTGCTGTAAAGAAATGCTGAAAATAGGACTGCACTGGTTCACTTTGTTTACATTCAGAAATCTATATTAATATACTTGGAAAAATATATATGCATTCGCTTTCTTGTATAATGATATTAAGAATTTTACTTCCTAAATCTTAAGTGCATTGCTTTTTAGATGCAGGTGGCTGAAGTGTATGTCAGTGTATGCCCATCAGTTCTTCTTATGCTCAGGGACTGGATTTGCAGTCATTCATTTGCATGCTTGCCAGTCCTAAGTGCAGTCTGAAGAAAGAGTGGAGAAAAGGAAATGTGGATAACATCACAAACAGTTACACAGGCACTGCTATTCCTAGAAGTAAAATTCTGATATGCTATAAACCTTTCTTCTCCCCAGTTCGATTGATCAAACATCTCAAATGGCTAGACTTTGTGACCACAGCTAATAGGGAGCTTTTCTGCCTAGAATCATCCAGACTTAATTTTTAGAAAAGTGAAAAGGAAGAGAGAGAGAGAGAGAGAGAAGATGGGAAAATGACCTGACTGTATATGCAGTCGCAAGAGAGCATCAGTACAGTGTCGTGCTATTATTTTTCTTCTTGAGAAGCACTGTTGTCCTGCATTTATAACCATGGGCAGGCTGTGAGGAGAGGCAGGTTAGAGCTTTGATACGCTGCAAAGTCATGGTAGATCTTAGACAATTTTTCACTGCAAACTCATGGATCTTTGTGTAGAAGAGAACGATTAAGAGGAGAAAAGTTGCAGATATATCCAGTATGTTTAGTCCAGACACTTGACATTTGTGTAATTAAATGTAAGTTTTCATTTTTTAAGTCTGGTATAAACCTGATGCACTATACAGACTTTGAATTGGGATGTTTTTGCAGGTTCACAAACACTTAAGGTAGTTCTCTGTCCAATCTGTAGCAGGAACAAATCTGTTTGTTACAATTAGGAGCTGTGGATCTTTGACATAAAATGTAACATTATATTATGTTTTAAAGTGGCTTAATCCTTCATGTACTGATCAAAATACCTTCTGTCACAGCTGAACCAATGTAAATTGCTTTGATTATTTTTTTTATAAATACAGCCTGTGAATATACTTTTATTTTCCTTTGCATGTCTAGAAACAAACTTTAAGAATTTTTTTCCTGGAGGACAAAATTCCAGTGCAACTAAATAATTTGTAACAAGTTACTAATTCTACTAACAACTATTCTGAAATATTTGAAGTAACAATTGATTTCCTTTTGCATCTAAATGTTGACAGCTGTAGATATTTTCTTACTTCTACTTTATATACCAGCTTTAGAGTAATTTGCCCTTTTCTGGTTATTTTGCTACTGTTTTAACTGCAGAAAGCTTTGGGTTTTTACTGGTTTACAGTGTTTCAGATATGCTACTAGGTTAATCTTCTGCTTAGTATTTTCTCCCTCTGTAACCTCTTGCTCCAAAAGAGCAAAGTTCTAGAAATCAAGGTTGCAAATCTACAAATTTATTTCTGTTTGTCTCTCTCTCAGCATTCTCCGTCGGAACCCTTTTTAGAGAAACCAGTGCCGGATATGACTCAGGTTAGCGGACCGAATACCCAGCTAGTGAAAAGTGATGATTATCTGCCATCAATTGAGCCGCAGCCACAGCAAAAGAAAAAGAAAAAGAAAAACAATCATATTGCTGCAGAAGGTCCCAGTAAAGGTTTTGGTAAGGAGGACTTTCCTGGGGGACTTGACAGCCAGAATCTAAGCAGAAACTCAGTGGATTGCTCCCAAGAAGAGAAGAAGAAAAAGAAAAAGCCCAAGGCAAAAAAAGAACCTAAGGATCCTAAAGAACCCAAGGAAAAGAAGGAACCCAAGACCCCCAAAGTCCCTAAGACCCCTAAAGAGCCAAAGGAAAAGAAAGCAAAAAATACCGCGCCAAAACCCAAGACCAGCAAGAAGGCTAGGTAAGTCAGGAAACTTCTGTACGCAATCAGAGAAAACCAGTCTGTCTGTGGGATTTCTAGAGCATCTGGTCTAAAAGGTGTGGGTGGAGAGGAAATCTTGTTCTATCGTTTGCTTGCTACTATCTACAGCATCATGTTTTTGAGGAACTTGGGCACATTTCTCTTGTTTGGCTTTCCTGTTTATGGCTTCACAGTTATTTTAAACAAGCTGGAAAGGCAGAGGGTTAATTTTTCTTTTCAAGGCATAAAGATTTCTGGATGCATTAGATTTCAAAACTAGCTCTTTCTCTTCTGATGCTCATCTGTCCTCATGTGTGGTTTGTGTATTAAGAAATTAAATTGCTTCAATATTAACGTAGGTTTGACCAAATCCAGAGATTAAGACTTAGAGTAAAAGGTTTGATGATGTTTTTCTCTAAAGTTAGGTACTTAGCGTTGTTACAAGTTGTACAACCCTTACAGACAGTGTTTTAGACTGACACAACCCATGGGCTATAAGCTCTGCTGTTAAAAAGGCATTTTTATATGGATATTGATGTATTCTCACTGTAGGGACTACATTCATTTTGCTATTGCATGTAAAGACAGTTTTCATAGCAGAAAATCTTTGTGGATGGACCAGATGCTTCAACCCTCTTTCCTAACTGTTTTCATTCAGCATCATGTCCCTTTATCAGGATAGGCTTAAAATGCTACAGAGTAGTAAGAGAAAGAACAAACTGCTGTTACACGAGTAATGCGTCATAGATAATAACACAGATTCTTTCCTTACCCCTCAATTCCCTAAACACCATCATTATAAATGCCTACTTGAAATAAAACTGAGAGGAAAAAGACATTAAAGCTTTTTCTTTTTTTTTCATTTGTACCTAGAATTTCTTACAACTGTTCTGAATTTGTTCCAAACATCTGAATCTGTTTTTCAAGATGTGGCTAGTGTTATAAAATATAACTTCCAGATGGAAGCACAGCCAGACTTGGTTAATCCAAATCAGTTTGCAAAATCCATTTGTATTAGGGTTTAAAAATTGCAGTTAATGAATCAGCTTTGCATATATTCTACAAGGCTGACTGTTGGTTAGGTCTGATATAGCTATATGGCTAAATGAGGCATGGACAGTAAGACGTTACTTGTTCTTTCAGTAAGAAAGAGAAGTTTCTATATTGGCAGAGATGATGTTTCCTGAAGGATTTATAAATGCTGGCTTGTAAAATCAAATGTTTCCCTGAACGGGTTATATTAACGTTTCAGTAAATTACAGTTGATCAGCCTATCCGTATTGCAGAAGTTACTTCGGCTGCATTCCGGACTGTTCCAAGGATGGGGTTTACATACATAGCAATTCACATCTTGCAAAATCTCTCTTAAGTTGTCTATCTCCTACTATGTGTTTTTGAAACCAAAATACTGTATCAGCTAAAGTAACCGTTTTGTTCCATTTCCCTATACTCACAGGTTTAAAGGCTGACCAGGCCATATTACTTGGTATTGAGCATCTCCCAGCAATTTTTGCCACCAGAAATTAAAAAAGCTTTACTGTAGGACTTCCTAATTAGTGCGGTTTTACAAGGTCTTGACTACAGTGAAGCTTTGTTTAATAAGCAGTGGTTAGAAGGAGTCTGCCTCAAAAACATGCATGGGTTCCTGTGCTTGTGCTGGATGTCAGACCTCAGAGCTGGTCTGTCCCATCCACTCAATCCTAGTATCTCTTTGCGCATCTTCTCTAAATCTTGGGACATGCCATGCAGGTTAAACGAGCAGCGTTTCCTTTGAAGGAACAAATCACTGCTTGCTTAGTTGTATTTGTAGGAGAGTCTTCATCATCTTTCCCTACAGTGACTCTTGTCCCTGGGTGGTTGTGTTTGTAGGAGTCTTTTATCTTCTTTCCCATGCAATAACTCTTGTCCCTGGGTGGCTAGATTACTTACAGTGTTCTAGTAAGTACTAAGCCCTGTTGTTTTACCTGTGAGAGAAATATTTTTGGAGCAGCATTAAGAGCATTTGCTGTTCTTATGCTTACTCAGGGGTGTGGAGAGAGTCCTACTTTTCCCATAATGGGCTCGTGTCTCTGTTACCAAATGCTCTCTTGAAAACAAGGTTATTCTCATTTTGTGGTCTTGTCAGCTTCAGTATCAAACTTCTCTGAAGAACTCTGAAGCTGTGTTGTGATAATGTGCTGCCAAAGAATTTTAAGTTGGTGAAAGAAACTTGCTTACTTTGGTAACATCACAGACTGGAGAACCTGTCCAGTGACAGATCATTGAATCAAGTTTTCAAATAAATCAACAGTCCAAACGTTTAATCATTTGAGCCACAGTATTTCAGCAGCACTGACTCCAGAAAGGAAGTATTACAGTAGCCGAGATGAGTGAGATTAATGCAAGCTAATATAGATTATGGATGATTATGTAGAAGTAAAATATTTTGATAAAGTTAGTATCTGGCATGTGTTTACTATTACTGTTTCTATTGCTCAGTATTTTCCTTCTAAGCATTGAAAGTAGTGTGATTTTTAATTTCTAAATGCTGTGCAAAACTAACGGTTTTCATTCCTGAATAAGCTGATCAGTTTTAACAGAAGAGTTTTGCACTTACATAAAATTCAGGTAAATAAAGACAGACATAAAAAACGTATTCATTGAAGAGCCACAGTTTTTTGGATAGAGCATAACAAGTCCTTGATAGTTAATTTTGACACAGGCTGTATTAGAGTATACACATAGATAAAAAATCTGGTCTTTAAGTCTCTTAAAACATTTTGTTTATTACATTTTTGTAATTTATTATAGCTCATAATATAACCCTGTTATTTCAGTTCCAGTTTTGACTACCAGTATAATCCTTTTTTATTACACAAACAACAAGACCCCAGAAACTTTTATCTTTCACATCTCCTCTATCTTTGGTGTTAGTTGTGACAAAATGAGCAGCCTGCCTCGCTGAAATGCACCTTCATGTGAGGGACAACAGTCAGAATGGAGAATGGAGAATGGAAGAAGCTGATTAATTTCATGCTTGTCTGAATTGTGTCCCCCATAGCATCTTAAAAAGAAAGAAAACACCCAAATGGGCTTCTGGTACATTATACTGCATACTTGGTGATCTTGAAAGAAAGATCACACAGTAATATTGTACTGTTAAACTTCTAATGAATATTAGCCCAATCCTGCCAATACAGAATGACAAATACAGTGGTGGCTAGAAAAAAAATATATTTGCAAAACTAATCTATTGTGGAGCAAACTAGATGGGTCTGAAAGCAAAATGTATGTATACCTAGGATCACAAATAAAGGTTTTTTATTAAATAGTGGGAGTGCTAAGGCTTAAGTATTCTGTGGGCTCTTAATGTCACAGAGCCAGCTTCAGGTGCATGCAAAGTAGGCAGCTTTTTCTAAAAGTAAATGGACAGGGAAAGGGAAGTAGTCTCACTGAATTGCAAAGTCATGGCTCAGATGTCTGTTCCTCCTGTGCCTGTCCCTGGAGGAGATGAGGACCACCTGTTTGAGAAGATCACACTGCAGCACAGCTGATCTCTCTCCTGCTGCTTCCTATGAAACCCTAGAGAGTGGCCACCGATTACAGTGGGAGAAGCAGTAATTATTTGTGAGGGCCAAATGGTAGCTTTTTGCAGGAGCTTGTCCCTCCTCCCATCTCCTCAAAGCAGTGTGCTGTGCTTTGCAGGGCTGCTCTTATCTTTTTTGGCGCACAGATGCGCTGTTTGTTGTATCGGAAAGGGGATGGCTCCTGGCCGCGGAAGTGGGAAGAGGCTGCTGCACTGGGGGAGCGGTGTGGACAGCAGCACACAGCACCCTCGGGAGCTGGAGGACAGGAAGCGAGGTCCCGGGGCGGTGGTGGTAGTTTCCACTCCCGAGCTCAGATCATCCTGAGCAAGGCAGGAAGGGGGCTGCCTGTGGGATAGAACAGGAAATCGTGCGAGATTTCCATGTGCGTGTCCACTGAGGCTGTTCCTGTTCACACCTTGTCCTCACCTCCCTTTTGAACCAGCTCAGCTGCCAGATACTTACCTTTGCTGCAGGCAGGCCTTGTGGGCTTTGCTGTTACCAAAGCGTACTCAAATACAAATTTGGCTGAGTTTTCAGGCTGGAAAAAACCTCACTGCGCTGGTTTTTTTTTCCCACATTTGTGACATGTAAAAACTGATCTGAAAAATAAAACCCAAAAGGTTTTGATTATGCCAGGAGGTTTTAAAAAAATAGATATTGCCTCAGGTATTGCAGGTAGAGAAATTCTTACAGCTCTGACATTTTGTGAGGGTGGGATTATTTTTTTTAATGGTTTTGATGCTCCACAGTAGATGTGTAACTTTTTGTTTTCCCTAAGCCAGGTTGTAATCATGAATTTGTCACAGGACAGTGTTCCCAAACAGTGAAATAGTGATCAATAGTCTTTCTGACTTATTTTATGTCTTTAAATTGTAGAAAAAGGCATAATCCAAATCCTGATAGCCATCATAAATTACACTAATAAACAGATCTGTCAGTTACCCAGATCAGGTGAGGTAAGTTGCCCAGTGTAAACGTACAGGCTAATTACTTCCCCTCTTAATCCGGCAAAGCATGCCATGCCTTTTGGGGTATTCTTGAGTTGGATGGTTTGGCCTGGTAAGTCCTATAGTTTGACCTAGCTCTGTAGGTGGCTGCTTGACTAACTGACACAAAACACTTTGTCAGAGTTTGGGTGCTTGTTCTCAAATTGTAATTCAAGCTTTCCTTTCAGTTGTCCTACTTACTGTTTTCCTCCTCGGCCCATTTTCCTTCGTGTCATTCACCCGTCTGGCCTTCTGCAGGTTGTCATCTTACACATCCCCTTCGGTCAGTGTGCTGGGCAGTCCTTGGGGATAAGAGGATGAAATCAGAAAGTGGTGTTGGACAGCTAGGTCGTACGACATCTCATCTGTTGGTGTTTATATCGCTTGAATAGAAGGACTAGCTTTAGGTGACAGTTTTAAAATATTTTAGTGTTTTGTGTGTGGCAAATAGTACTTTCAGTTTCTCACAGATTTCTAGTTCTTGTTTTGGGACTGGACACTAGCTTTGCTCTAGTGGGACTTGGCTGAATTTTGCAATCATGCGTGTGTGAAAACAAATGAGAGAGAGTTGTCTAAATGTGTATATTACAGTTTGCCTGCCTGGCTGCCAAATTTGTGAAGTACTATCAGATGCGCATCCAGAGTTAAGCATTGACACACAGACCCTAATGGCAATGGCAGAGTCTCTTAAGATCAGGTTTTAACCTGCCTGTACTTACACGTGGAAGGGTAATTCTAGTGCAGGCTAACATCTTTCCTGAATGGCCCGAGTATGATCTGCTGGGAGGTGGGAAGGCTGAGTCAAAAGTGGGTACATGTAATCGTCGGGAACAAATCACATTGGCTCAGTGGGAAGATGGAGAGGAACACTTGCTGACAACTGGAGGAAGCTGGTGCTCCCACTGGCTGGGGGAAGCCTCCTAGGTGCGTGATGCACTGGGAAGCAGTGTGTTGCCTCCCTCAAAGGGATGGTGCCGTTCCTCTATGGCTTTTTTGTACTTCACCTTCTTTTCTTTCCTTGAAAGAAACTGTAGCTGTGCATTTAAAAAGAGCAGTTCTTCTGCTGAATTTAGAACTTAAAATTTCCTGGTGGAGCTGCACATGGGCTTTGTTCTTCCGAAGTTGGTGGCTCTTTCGTGTGTCCATTTCTAACTGGCCTGGCGAGGGGGCAGATGTGAAACTGGCGTGCGAATCACTTCACCTGCGTCTGTGATAGCGAGAGTGACTCGGTGTGCTGGGGCATGGCTCGGGGGTATATATAGGTCACAAAATACTCTTAGCTTGAAGCGCCTGCCGCTGCGAGCGGGGAAAGGTCTTAACAGAGGCTAGAAAGAAACCTTTGTCGGGGTGGACCTGCCGGCAGTGCCGGAGCCGCTGGCGGGGCCTTTGTCTGGGCCGCAGCGAGCGCCGGGGAGCGCGATGGCAGGCGGGCGGCCCAGGGCCGGCGGGCCCTCGTTAGTGCGGCCCGGCCTTTCAGCAAATTGACGTTCTATCAGACCTAGGCCACGCTATTCTTCCCGACTTTAAGCCTGTTATTCATAGGCGGTGGTGCACCCGGGGCACGGTAACGATTACTAAACTTAATTGCGCGCCTTGCTCTGATTTACGGGGGTCAGGGGCGCAAAGCGCCCGCCTGTCAGCTCACTTCACCTGGCGGCCGGCCAGCGCCCCGACGGGCTTACCTTTGATTTGAACAAATCCGAGAAATATGTAAAGTTTGTTTGTTGGTTGGTTTGTTGTTTGGGTTTTTTTTTGTTGTTGTTGGCTTTTTTCCCCCCCCTTTTTTTTTTTTTTTGGAAGCGGTTTCGCGGTGATTTGATGAAAGGCGGCGGGGGTGCGCGGGGGAGCGGGGCGGGGGGGCACAGGCCGCGGCCGCGCAGGTGCCGGCAGCGCCCGGGCGCTGATTGAGGGAAGCAGATGGCTGCAGTCGGTGGCCGCCAGCCAGCGGAGCAGGTGCTGGTCACGTGGCCGCGGGTTGCCGGGGCGACGGGAGCGCTCTCGGCGCGCGGATGAAAGGCAAGGGGCCCCGCTTCAGCTGCGGCTTTGTGCCATTGGTGGCAGCTAGAGCGGAAACAAACGCCGCGAGGGGAGCCGCGGCCCGCGCGCGGCCCGCGCCCGAGGGAGGCCGCGAGGGAGGGAGGGAGGAGGGAGGGCCGGCCGCGCGCGCCGCGCCTCCGCCTTTCCCAAGGGCTTGGCTCGTGTCCGCGCTCTTCCCGCGGTGTCAAACTCCGCGCCCCTCCCCCCCTTTGCTTTCTTTTTCTTTTCTCTCTTTCTTTTTTTTTTTTTCTTTTTTTTAATTGTCACAGTTTGAGGTGGTTTTTTTGAGAGGAAAGCTGTGTTGGCCCTGTAATTTTTCAGTGATACAAAGTCATTTTAAAAACTCGCGGTCTTTTCACTTGTCAGGGTTTTTTTTTTCTACATGTATTTTAAAATCAGCATTAGTTGAAACGCAGGCGGTGAAAGAGGATAATGCCACAACTGCGTTGTCCCAGTCCCAAAGTGACATGTAACCATATTTAGGGATTTTACATTATGGCTCCAGAACACGCTTTCAGTGGGCCAGTGCACTGATCAACATGAACAAGCTTAAAGCTGGTGTTTGTTTGAGAAGTTCCGGGGCTGGGGATTATGAAGGAAAACCAAACCCCGGGCAGCATCACGGGTATGAAATTAAAATGTTGAGGGTGCAGAAGCCCTATAAAAGTGGCTGACATAACATTTGGTGACCTGTGCTTGCCATTTGTCAGATACCAGCACATAACTCTACTCCGCTCTTAAACATCTCAGCAACTTTCCACAACCAGCCTGTCAAATCAGTAACAGGCCGGGGGGGGAGGCTGACCACAGAGGGGAAAAAAGGCTAGCGAAGACCTACACAAGACTCAAAGGCTGATGTGCTTAAAATTACTAACTTGTACCATCGATTCTTCTTTGTTGCCATTTAAAAATTTCACCCCGCGATGCTGAAGACAGTCTCAGTGTGTGACTCTGTGACAGTGTATTTAAAGCTGTATTTTGGTATGTGCATCCTCACCCATTTCCAGGCCTCTGTGTGCAGTTGGAGAGATGGGTTCCCAGCTTCTCAGGTGGTGAATGGTTTCGTGGGGGAGAAGGGGAGAAACACCCCCCCAGAGCCTTTTTCTACTGTCAGTGGATATAGCTTTCTAGTATCGCATCGATGCTGAGATAGCAGCTGGGTGGTTTTTTTCCCCCTGTGCAAGCTGCAGTTGTATGCATTGAGGCTGTATGGGTACCCTCAGAGCTGACACAAAAGCACCTTTCCAGCTTGGAAATAGCAGGGATGGTAGAAGAAAATGAAGAATTTTCACATTTGGTCCTTTGTTTTGGTAACGCTTCCTCTGGTTCTGCTCACCTGGTCCACACAGTTAATACCAAGATAAGTGCATGCATAATCCTGTTTCTCCTCACATGTGTCAGGCTGCCCAAACACCGCTTTCAGAAAGCACAGGTTCTGAAGAGAGCAGCTCTTCCTTTCCAGTGTCGTTTTTAGTTTCTTGTTTAATACATATTCAGTGTCACTGTCTAAAATCTTGAAGGAAAAAAGCAAGGTGTCTAATGTTAAGGAATGGGAAATGTATAGTGATGGCCAACGCATCACTGATTTTACAATTACGCTTAAATACTTTTAACAAGGAAGGCATTTGAAAATAATGAACTCGCTGAAAACAAACATCTTGCAGATTAATACTTTGTTAACCACCTTTTACTTACATTTTTGTACAAATATTAATTAAAGATACCTCTGTTTCAGTAGCAAGAAACCGGATTCAGAAACTAGTGCTGCAAAGAAAAAGGTTAACAAGGGAAAGGAAGGTTCTGAAAACTCAGATTTGGAAAAAACTCCACCACCGTCACCTCATCCTGAAGATGAAGATGACCCAGGGGTTCAGGTAATGCTGTTATGCAAGTTCAGTGTAGTCTTTGACAATTTAGATGCATAAAACGGTAGTTCTCATGGTCTTTGTTACAGAGATACTAATTTTCTGTGTCATTTAGAATGATGTACCAAGAAGGTGAGAACTGGAAATCACCATGGCGAGTATTTTATTAAAACAAGTACTCCTCATCGTAATTTCACTTTGCAGTCTTGTTATCTGCAGATATGTGGATGGTGCTGTGGAGTTTTCATGTGTTCTCTTCTGTCACTGTTGCAATTATAGTGCTGAATTTTCTGTTCTGTAGACTTAATGTACCATTATGAGATCTTGCTTATAAGCCTCGTGTTTCTTCTTGCATTGGCTATGCAAACCTTCTGAGATCAAGAATTAAGACATGACAAAGCAGGAGCATGCTTGTCAGAAATGTGCGTGTCAGGGACTTGTAACTGTGCTGCTCTAATGGATGAAGGGCCTTGTTGTAGGACTGCCAGTCACCTGCTAATGTTGATAATTTGAACATGGTGCACCTATCACTTTCTGTCCAAACTTTTATTTCACGTAAAGAAAGTCTGGTAATAGAAATAGCATATCTGACAACTTCTATGTGCTCTGTCATTAGCCGTGTTAAGAAGTGGTCAGCTCGTGTCTTGCTTCTGCTGGCAGTGGTCAGAGTGGGCATTAACAATAAGAATTCCCTAGTGAAGGGGTAGAGGCAAATTGTGATGGGGAAAGTATGAGACTCCTAAATAGTCATGTTGGCATTACTAAAATCTATGCCATTTGTCTGTTGCACATCAGTTGTGGTTGTCTTGCTTGTAGTTACGAGAGATGTTGAGACTGATGATCACTCAAGAATGCTCAAAGCAGCCTGGTGAAGGGGTTACAAACAGTGGTATCCTAATGCAAACATGGTTTATGCCTTCCCCCTTACTATTTTCCAGAAGGATGTAGAGCATAAGGAAGTGTGAGCATTTAAAAGCAGCAACAGAAGAATGTGTTATTTTTGATTTGTGAAAATTTGAGATACACCATGCAAATGTTAAAATGTTTGAAGAGTAAGTTTTCTGTCCTGTGCCACAAATCTCAGCCTGATTAATGGTGCTGACAAAAGAAGTAGAAGAAACTTTTGGAGCTGATGGTTTTTAGGCTTGATTTGCAGATACGTTATATACTGTCTACAGTGCAATATAGATGCATGGTTTGCTGGTTTTCAGTTCAGTGGGACAAAACTTTGTCTGTGAAACTCAGTTGGGTGATAAACTTTACATTTGAAATATTTTTTTACTTAGCCTAACACTTGTATTTACAATATCTGTATCACTTCTTAATCAAACGTAATCAAGAATGTCAGGTAATGTTGAATTTTCTTAATACTTTCTTGCACTGTTAATGTTACACTGCACCCACATTTCTTTGGATAAACTTAGGGAAGGGTTACAACCACATACACTAGGACAGCTAGAAGTAATAAACTTGTTGTGCATTTCCCAGCTGACACATGCAGTTGTCTAAAACACCGTTGCATTCTTAGTGTTAAATACTGAGTCTTCTGTAACGATATTATGTAGTAATGCACAGTGATGCATTGTTATCTTTGGAGAGGAGAAACACTTTTGTGTGTTACCATAAAGGTTTTTTTATATTCCATTATTGAGCCTATTACTCACCTTTCTATCTATAGATCAGTTAATGAGTAAAAGATAATCTGATGCAGGTAAACATATGCACAGTTTCTGACAACAATCCATAACAATTGCAAAGCCTTGTCTGGATGTAAGAGGAAACAGGAAGCTAATCAAGTCAATAAAAATCAAATAGAGGAATACCATTATATTTTAGGCATCCTTTCTATTAGGAAAATGGAAGAAAAGGTTTTTGGCACCAAAAATAATGGTAAGACTTGCCTTTGGACCAAAAGAAAATTGGTATTTTCCCATCAATGATTATGGAAATGAGGGTGAAAATTTGCCAAGTGGTATCTGTTTTCAAGTGTGAAAATACTGGTACAGTTTTGTGGGAATCCCCTTAAGTTACTGTGTTAAAGGTAGAAGCCACATCACCATTGTTTAAAAGGGTGATGTAAACCTAACCTTTGCTCAAAAATTCATTTTCAGCTAAAGAATTTCTAATTCTGTGAAGTGCATCAGATATTTGTGCTTTAAAAAACTATGACTAACTATGTAAAAGTAAATATTTGACTTTGTGTACGTTGAGAAACCTGGCTGCATAGATCTGTTAAACAAGCTACATAAGTATTTGCATGTACTGGTGAAGATTGTGTTAAGCTGAGAAGGATATAAAAGTAAGTAGTGTATCAATTCATAAAGGTGGGAGGTTTTTTAACAGTTGATATTCAACATCTTTTTTAATATATACCTCAGTCCATTGAGATATTTGAAGCTCAGTTGACACAGCAGCATATGCTCTCAGCTTTTCAAAATATATAACCTGATGCAGACTATCTGGGAATTTGAATTTCATTGTTGGAGAAAATGGTGTCTGGCACTGAGCATCAAGTTGCAGATGCTGTCAAATGCATGCCTGTATATTTTACAGTTTGTTTTCTGTGCTTTCTCTGAAGCTTTCTTTCCTCCTGGAGATGAGGGTATGGTAACACAGAAACCACGTTTTCAATTTGGGGTGTTTCAAGTTTTTTGTTCTCTATTTGGGGTCTTTTCCCATGCTGTGCTGCAGGATGTCTTTCTGAACAGTGTTGGGTCAGTGGAGTGAGGAAATCATATTTCATTGTATCTCCCCTACAAGATAATCCGGGTACAACTGGGCGGATGGGGAGAGCAAGAACGTGTGTTGTCACTGCTTAGCAACACTGTGGGCCGTGCTGTGGCAAGGTGGTGTTTGGTTCCTGCATTGGCCATCTGTCAAAGTTTGTTGTAGATGTGAATTGAGAGGTGCAACTTTGTGATTTTTAATTGCTTTCTGAGATACATATGCTTTCTAATTTTCTGATGTGGTTTTAGTAACACTAAAAAAAAAAATAAATAAATCACTTCCCAACTCAATGTGCATGAAATGGCGTGCTTTTTTTTTTTTGTTGGTTGGTGTTTTGTGGTTTGGTTTTTTTGTTATAAATTTAAGATCAGCTAACAGGCAGAAATTTAGAATAGTAATGCCTTGATTTCACTATTTCTACCAGGGTGCTGTAAAAATAATATCATTCACTATACATTCGCTACTGTATATGAGGAACACAAAGAAGTTTTCTCAGTTATTCTGCTGCTTACCAGTGCTGTTTCTCATTAAAAATATCAATGTTTTCTATTTAGAAGCGACGCTCCAGCAGGCAGGTGAAGAGGAAGCGTTATACAGAAGACCTGGAGTTCAAGATTTCAGATGAGGAGGCTGATGATGCTGATGCTGCTGGAAGAGACTCTCCTTCAAATACTTCTCAATCAGAGCAACAGGTTAGATACAAACTTGAAAAGTGGCTGTAACTACAGCATTTAAATATGGGCCCTTTTCCTGAATGATACTCACCCATGGTTGGCACAGTGTGCTCAGGAGGCATTAGCTTTTTACATTCTTAAAGAATATATTAATTCATTACTTTGTTTACAAGCTGATGATACACAGTTCTTTGAAAGTACTGGTCTCTACGTAAAGGAAATCTAAACTGGACTGCTAGAAGTCTTGAATTTACTTCTGTGAATTCAGTGGTCTGGCTTCTGTGACTTTAATAAACCACTCAAGCTTGTCCCCTGCTGCTAGGCACCATAAGAACCCCTTTATGAAATTACTGCCTTGTAGTACCCAGCAGGGTACACTTTATTCTCTGTGCAATGTAAATGATGGATAAAACAGTTTGAATAAGATGAGGGGTAATACCGTAGGAATGACTGTTGTAACAATCTCATTGTTTTGTAGTGCTTTTTCAAAGAACTACTTCACTTAACTGATGACCTATTGGAGAATATATACACGTTCTTTGCTATTTCATTTGGCAATTTGTTAAGCCCTGTGAAATATTGTATGTGACCTCCATCGTTAATTGTGTCTTATCAGAAGGAGAATTTGGTAGGTTTGACTTCAGTTGCAATAGTGAATTAATGCAATAGGGAGTTGCAGGCAATTTTCATAGCTATCATTTGGACACTTACACAGCCAATAAAGGTTTTGAACATCTTCTAATATCTAGACTGTGTGGTGAAAGTGTGTGTTATTTTAGGAGAGGTGAACTGCCCATGTGGTTATATCTGTGTATCTGTACATGTCAGCCTTACTGAGAGTGCTGGAGTTGTGTTAGTGCGTAAAAAAAGGTCTTAAACAAGTATCCTTCAATCCTTTATTATGGTGTTGAATCTATTTGCATCCTCTAAGTTCTCATGCTAGAGGGAAAAAGTCCTCCTGTGTATTAAGCCCCTGTTGCAAAAAAAAATATTTAAAGTTTTTCTAAGGAAGGAAGTCTTTAAGTGGCAAAGATGAACGCCCGTAACTCTTGTATGGTATTTATGACACAGGAATCTGCTGATGCTGAAGGTCCTGTTGTGGAGAAAATCATGAGTAGCCGTTCAGTCAAGAAAAAGGTAAAACAAAAACAAACCCCCTTCCCTTCATATTTTTAAGCAGGCTAAACATATTTCTGAAATCCCTAGTAAGTTCTTAAGATACCTTGGATATTCCAAATTCAAAAACTGTTTTACTGCGTAGAGGAGGTTCCCTGAAAGTGTCTTTAGATGGTACTTAATATGCTTTTGGATAGACACACACAAAAGAGATTACTTGTTTAGTCTTCTGCTCTTTTCTTACATTTTCTTTGGATGAGAATTTTGATTTTTGCGATTATGCATACCTGGGCGAAATCTGTAGTGCTGTTTGCTTCAGAGTGATGTTTCATGGGAGTTTGAGGAGTGAGAGAACTCTCCTGCATCCTAAGTTTCTGCCTTTTCTAGTTAAGAAAAGTCCTTGCCCATAGTCATTGCGTTTTTTAATAATGGTTGTGCTTAGCAGCTAAAACAACTTCATGTGATTAAGAGTATTGCATGCACAGGTGGTTAATATCTTCCTTCTCACTATGCTAAGATGGTGAAAGAAACACTTCCTTTAAGTGTAGTTCTCTTTTAGTTATGTCCTGCTTGCTAGTTACATTCTTACTTGGTTTAGATTGTTCTAATCTGCTTCACAACTTGATTGGTCTTTGCACTTTCAAATTATTACAATTCTGAGTAGGAAGTAAAAAAGAACTTGTTCCAAAAAGGGCATTATTGCATTTTATAGACTCTTTCATGTACCTGATTCTCTGACTTGTACTGCAGTTGGGAAGAAAACTGTCTTTAATATGGTCATGAATATAGATATGGTACTCAATGTTGATCTTGGTTAACGAGAAATACTTCTTTGCCTCAAAATGATAATTTTCAAATTGGAGGAGGGAAAGCTGCCTTTATTCATGGATTTATTTTTATCTTTTATGTTGTGGTGTTTTGGTTTGCGGGGTGGGGTGAGGTATTTTTATTACTACAGTCATAACATCATTAACAGCTTTGTAAACCTAAATTCATGCAATATCATGACTGGCTGTGATTGAATTTGACCTGTTTCTGCAGCTCTTACAACACAGAATTTCTAGGAATTTTTTTGAAGTCTAGAGCTATATTTTATATTTTAAACCATAGACTTATCTTTCAGATAAACTTTGTATGATAAACTCAGTAATTAGTTGTCCTGATGGTCTATTAGGCAGGAGAGGAGAATGGTTTTTTCATAAATGTCTTTACATTGGAAGCTGTTTTTCACCAATTATTCTTCTCTTCTTCCTCTCCCCTGCAAACAAAGGTGTGATTACTCATGGGGAGTGTGTATTTTGCTGCAGTTTGTGGGAAGTGGTTGGTCTGCTGCCTACATGTCTTTGATTGCAAGCTCTGCTGGAGGCAAGCTCTATTTTGAGCTCTTTCTTTAATGTTTTTTATGGATTTTATTTGCAGGTTTGAGGGGTGTCTCTTCTTTCCCTGCTCTTCTCCCCAGCCTTCCTCTCCAAAATCCAAAAAAAAAAAAAAAAAAAAAAATGGATTTCAGGATGTTAATATTTAACATCTGAAGTATCCAACTGTGCTTTTATTAAAGGTCTTTTACACTCTTACTAACGTCATCAAAACCTTGGTTGTTAGATTACTAATCAAAGTAAAATTGCTGCGATCAGGACCAGTGCATAAAATAAACATGAGGAAAGGCTTCACTAGGAAACCTTTCAGTGGATTAGTTTGTAACAAAGATGTCACGTTCAAGTAAAGGATATTAGATAATGAATATGCTTTTGGAGCAGTATTCTTATCATAAAATTATGCTGTTTTTCTCAGAAATGGCCTTAGTCTACTTTTGGAGTTGCCAGATACGACACAGCACTTGCTTGCAGCCATTTTTGAAATGTGTGGAATAAAAGTTCATGTTCCAAGTATAAAAGACAGTGTTGTTCTTAACATGGAATTTTGAATTCTGTTATACTCTTCCCTCTTGCATAAACCATTAAGTACATGTAGCACTCTCCAAACCATCATGGTCCTGACGTCTTCAGTTTGTATGTGGAAATTTTTCATTTTTCTAATTATTTTCTTGGCCAGCTTCAGTCCCCTTTGAATTTCTGCTCCTTAACTTTGTAAAAGGAATGGCTTAGAACTAAATAGGCCGTTCAGCACAAATAGCACATATTATGGAAAGATGTGGAGTTTGTAGAACTGTTATACCTGCTTATGACGCATCTGAATTTCTCTTTTCACCTACCAATACATGGTGAGAATTAGATCTAATTGAAGTGAATCTCTTCCACAAACTGATTAGTTTACAGTCTTGTGCTGTGTGATGGGTTTTTTATGTGTTGCTTTGTATCTGTTATTAATGTGTTCTGTCTGCTGGTTTTCTAGCAGTTGATATTTCTGGGGCCTTTTTGTTTTGCTTTGGTTTGGTTTTAAGCTCACTCTTGTCTCTACACCTGAGTGGGTTGCTCAAATAACTTTTGCATTAGCAGGTATTATTGTATCGCTTCTGTGGCAATGGCAATGCAAGATTGTGTGCTTTTAATTATTTGCTTGAAAGAAGGGATCATTTATGTCTTCAATTATCTACAGAGATTGTGGATCAGATTGTCAGTTGTGGAGACACATGAATTGTAATTTGAAGTGTCCTGTGTTGGCCAAGTCTGCCCTGCCATGTGTTCTTTTAGGATGGTTGCATAATCATTTTTGGAGAATTTTGCATAAATGTTCTTTCTCACCTTTTTTCCTGGTTAGTGTAAACATACATGTTGTGGGGGATGGACAGTGACGTCAAAGCATAAGCTTCTGTCTTACTTCCTAAACTGATGTGTTGTTAAACCTTACTTGAGTGCTGGTGATTGTAACTTGATCAGAATTTTTTTTGGCCATTAGCCTGAATGCCAGGGTGAGATTTTAAAAATACTTTTTAATCAAAGAGACTTGGCCGTAATACACTTCAGAAAATGAAGTTGATGTCTTAAAATTAGGGATGACTTCTTAAAAGACTGATTTTGCCTCAGGGTAGTGAATAGATTCAGAGAATGGGATCTCCATTTTTGTAATGCTTTTTTTAAAATACAACTTTGACCTCTAAATATTAATACCTTTTAAGTTTTTTGTTTTAAAAGTAAATCTTGGTGGTCTTGAAATTCCTTCCTTTGACAGTATCTTTGAAAGTGACAGAGAAGCTTCTTCCCTGTGTTTAGTGATAGGGGATAGTTTATCTTCTTCAACAGAGGATTCAAGAAGATTTAGCACCAGGAATATTTTATTGTGCCTCTCTCTAGAAAGGAACACAAGCAGACTGTACTGGAGTGATATAACAGCTAAAATGATAAAATCCATTGCTAGTCTGGAAAAGAAGAAATACTATGTAAATCTGGGATTAGGAATGCATTAACTTTTTCTTTATTGTGCTAGAACAGTTTAATGCAGCTGCTCCTGTTCTTTAACTGCAGTGCAATGGAAGTAATGTCTAGCCAGCACCTTCTTTTTGAGAGAGAATTTGGAAGATGACAATTCATTCTCTGGTTTCAGAGTAGTCTCTCTTCATGTATTGAAATATTTTTTCTCTCTCTTTATATATGTGTGTGTGTGTAGATATATATATAAAAATATACAGGATGTTGAGTTATATAGGGGTCAACAGTTTTGTCTGTTTAGCACTACTTACAGTATTACAGATTATGTTGTCCCTGATAAAGTATGTAAACCAGAAAATCCTCTTCTATTTAAAATTGTTCCAAAGTTCATTAGTAAACACAAACCGTTAATGTTGTGACATAAACTGAATTCTAAACGTGTGCCTGGTGCACTGTCCTTAGTTTGTCCTATGGCTGGGTTCAGGAGTAATTCAACAAAGTATTACATGCCATATGTTATGCAATACTTTGGCACTAGGGATGAGTTAAGGGTAGTCTCAACCCTTAGCACTGAATGCCCTTGGTTTTGCTGGTTTATATCACAACTTTAACCTTGCTTTAAATGTAGGTTTTGGGTGTTAATTTAATTTGGCTGCTCTGTATGTGAGACATCTTGCTTGAGTGAATTTAATTGCACCATTGAGTAAAACTAAAGCCATGAACACTGATGCACTAAAATTCTAGCAGAGGTATAAGGTTTAGTTTTATATGGCTTCTTGTTTGGAGTTATTAACTATATGGAGGAATAAACCCCCTTTAAAACTCTTTTTTTAAAACATTACAAAACCGACAATGTAAAGTTGCCATGAGCCAGCCAAAAATAATACATATGGCATTCAGGAGTGCAGTTGCTAATTGGCTGCTGCCTGAGAAAATGGTACACTTGGCTTCTACTTAACACTGTGGGTTTGGCAGAAAGCCAGGTTTGGGGTGAGGTTGTGAATGAAGCTGCATGTGGTTAGGGAGGAGTTCAAATGATTCATGTCTTGGAAGTTGTAGTAAGCAGTGCAGTATGTACTTGGGTAAGCTGCTGGAGGAAACTCCTCACCCGTGTCCTTCCCCCACAAACGCTTTCCTACACCTCCACTTGTCTCTGTATGAGGGGACTGAATTTTGTATTTCAGTTAGTTTTAATCATCAACTAAATTGAGTTATTTAGTGGTTTAATTCACTTTGCAACAATTCTTTTCTTATAGATGGAGAATGGAGAAGAGGTAGAAATAGAAGAATTCTATGTAAAGTACAAAAACTTGTAAGTAAAGTTATAGGTTAGATTACTATCTCTAAGTTCACATAATTTCCAAATATGTTTTAAAACCTGGTTTTTAAATGGTGTAACTGTTACTATGCTACTTTAAACATTTCTAACATTTAATCCAAAACAGTGGTGAATAAACCGGGAAATACCTTGCATTGGTGGTATTGATAGCGTTGTCTTAATCTGTGTTCTCTCCAAAATGAAATCCATAGGTAAAATTGCTCTGCTATTAAAAACTTTAATCTAAGGCTCATTATGCATGCAGATTCAGCAGCACATACTTATGTAGCTGTGTAGATCTAACTGCAACTCTTGAGTAACCTGCCTGCAAACTACTCAAAAATAACCCTTAACTTTGTTTCAAAAACAAGATTTGTGTTCAACAAAGTATCTAAGATAACAAACAGGATGGCAAATAAAATACTTGACAGATGTATGAGCTCATTTTGCTTTTAGAAGAATAGCATAACTTGTTTAATTTCAGCAAATTTTCCATCTGAGAGACAGAAATCTGCTTAAAGTGAGTTTCTTGCTGCTAACTGCAGATAGTTGACTTAGCTTTAAATATGCTGCCACCTTTGTACCTTTTGCACTATATTGATTATTGCATGATGTTTAATAGCTTAATTATGCTTTATTTAGTTTTATTACATTGGCATGTAATTTTTTGTATTAACTATTTGTGACTTAGACTTCTTAGCAATATAAATTTTGACACTCTAAATTTATAAAGTGGGACTGGTTATTTTGGCAGAGATGCTGTTCCCTGCTTTGTGTTTTCTTAAAGATGAATTATTACCATGGAGCTGCATTTACCAGGGTTTCTCTCTTCTTTCTATCAGTGTTAAAACTTAATACGGGGCTTTTAATTACAATGCTGGTCTCACAAAAAACAGTGCAGAGCATGTTAATATTTAAAATTTTATATATTTCTATTAACTTCGAAACCCCCTACTTTTTGCTGGAATGTAATGTTAAATAGTTACATCTATGATAAATGCCTTGAGTAGTAATTATATTCTAAACATGCCTAATAAAAATCTTACCTTTATGCCAAACACTAAATGTATGAGGTATGTATTTAAATATTGAGTGGGAGTAGTTTTTATTTACTGACAATTTTTTCCATTAGTAAGTATAATTACTTCCATTTGTTAATAACCTGTATGATGAAGACGACAATGTCCGGTTTTCCAAGTGTGACACTACAATGGGCTGGAAATATTTAGCTATACTACTGGGATACATAGGAGTATACAGTGGAAGCATAGTTTTGAATAAGATTTTCTGTTTCATTTTCTAGTTCTTACCTTCATTGTCAGTGGGCATCTGTGGAAGAGCTGGACAAAGATAAGAGAATTCAGCAGAAAATTAAGCGGTTTAAGGCAAAACAGAGCCAGAGCAAATTCCTTTCAGAAGTACGGTTTGTTTGGTTGTTTCTTTTAGGTATTTAAGAAATGTTCTTATAAATTCTTGTTCTGTATACATGCAGAAGATTTTGAACAACTGTGTGAAAAATCAGTAGCGTTTATTCTGGTACAAGGTATAACCTTTCTTGATCCAAGTCTTGCAAGTTCATGAAACTCAAGTGATCTGTTCTGACTTTATACTTTTTACTATAGTTGTGTGTTTGTGTTTGTTATTTTTTTTAAAGTGAGTACTTAGTTGTTTGCATTGTAAGCATGATTCTTGCTGAATCAGTACTAGGTCTCTTTTCTCAGGAACTGATTATGCCAGAAAAATGCGTCACATTTTTCTGTGTTATGGACGGCTGCTCACTAGGGATTCTAAGCTTTTTATCATCAATTTAATTTCACTTAGAGCCATAAGCAGTAGTGTGGCAGGGGTCCTGTCAATAAAAGACCAGTTCTACTGATTTGTGTCTCTGAAAGCTTGCCTTTCAGTAAAATGCTGTCTTTTGAGGAAAAAAAAAAACAACAACAACAAACCAGGTTCATGTGCTACTGTATTTATTTACTTATATTTATTTTTACTATTTCAAGCAGATCAAAACCTGTTGCAAATTGAAAACTTCCATCTGTTCTAGGTGAAGATGCCTGGAATTGCTTTTTTTGAATTTTTTTTTTAAATCTGTTTCCGAGTGGGTCACGAGTTACTGTAAATTCTTGGAATTTGTTCCTGTTTTTGAAAGAGCTATCAAAATATACATAGTCTTTAGTCCTTTTGTCTGCCTTTTCTATTGGAGGGGATATTAAAAGTATAAAATGAAACACAACACTTTAGTACTCCAGAAAATCCTGTAAGTTGTTGAAAGGATAGGACAGAACATGACAAATTGTGATTTTTGAGGAAACTGTGTATGCGTGCAGTATCTTTTCTATGTTTTTGAAATAATAATCTTTAAATCTTGCTTTTAAAACAGTTAGACAATTCCTGTAGTTAAAATAATCCAAAGGCACTTAGTGTACAAGGCTCTAATTTCCTTATTGCAGGCTGTAGTTTTCAAGAATGCTAAATGCATTGCATGCCATAAGCCTTTTCGATTGCTCATTAGTGAATTGTAATTTCACACTTCATTTAAAATATTCTTAAACATTCTCTCACAGTAAAAGGTTTCACACAGTAATTAAGAGGCCCAGTTAACAAAGTCTGAGAAGTCTGATTCCCTCACGGGGAATGATCTTGCTGAATTGTAGCATTTCAATTAACATGTTGGAGTTTGCCAAATATAAATTCTATGTCACCGTGACCCAAAATATTATTGCCTGGTGAAATATATAATAATTTTTCCTCTCAGGAAGGGCTAATAGAGATATCTTTCATAATTTTGCTCTCTCCTTGAACAGATTGATGATGAGCTTTTTAATCCAGATTATGTGGAAGTTGATCGAATCATGGATTTTTCACGTAGCACAGATGATAATGGAGAGGTAAACAAAACCTTTAGTGTGTTTCTAGTCATATAGACATTGTGTTTAGAATTTATTGTTTAAAAGTGAATATATTGAAAACTTCAGAAGCTACCGGAGTATATATGCTTAGAAAATAGGATTATGTTTGAGAAAATATTAATACAGGAGTTTCTCTAAAATAAAGGGGTTTAAGTAAGAATTCTGAACTTATGAGTTACCTGTATTTTAAAAAATACAACTCAAAAGAAACCCCATCAAAAAAAAGCCCTCTGATATGCAGTTCTAAGGTGGTACTTAGTACTGTTGAAATACAACATCCATGCAGGTAATACAGAATTTAAATGAAAAATGCAAGAATCTTAGCTAAATGTTATAATAGTTTAGACATTGTTTAGACTGCGTGTTGCAGAAGAGCTCCTAAATTCACTGTTTCTTACTTTTTAATGACTTATTCTGCAGGACAAGATCACTTTGTGTTCCAGATTTCTTTTTGATCCTGGGAAAATAGAAAGCTTCACTGGCAGTGTCAGTGTTTCCATATTGCTCTGTCAGTGAATGGTGGTGGTTGGGTTGCCTGTTGGGAAGTTTCTGATAATGCTGATAAGAAAAAACAGCTGACTGTTTAAGTATGTAGCAAAGCATAGGAATTGTAGCAGTTGGAAAATGAATATTGTTTTACTTCTACATTTTAGTCTTACTTCAGTGATTTCAAAGGTAGTGGTTTGCTCATTTTGGTGGTAAGCCTGCATTCCCCGTGTTCTAATCTTACTTTGTTAGGTTGTCAGGGTGTCAACCTGCTGTTAGCTTATCCTTTTTGCCAATTCAGACATTCAGGTCTGGTAAGGCTTTTTGAATTGTATCTAGCCTGCACATCTCCTGTAAAAATGGTTATGTTTTTATTCTTTCTAAATTATGATGTAATCTTATTTTTGTCTTAAAGCCTGTAACACATTATCTGGTGAAATGGTGTTCGCTTCCTTATGAAGACAGCACTTGGGAGCTCAAGCAAGACATCGACCAAGCTAAGATCGAAGAATTTGAGAAACTGATGTCTAGGGAGCCAGAAATGGAGCGTGTGGTAAGAATTGGCTCCATATAGAGGATTTTATTTGAAAATAGTAAAGTAATGTGGTCTTTCAGAAACCACTAATGGGATTTGCTGTATTTGAAACAGGAGCGACCTCCTGCCGATGACTGGAAAAAATCGGAGAGTTCCAGGGAGTATAAAAACAATAACAAACTCAGGGAATACCAGTTGGAGGGAGTAAACTGGCTTCTTTTCAATTGGTACAACACGTACGTAAAACATTGCTTACTGCTGAATTCTGCTTTGGAAAAGCTTTTACAGCTTATTTGAAACAATAACCTTTTAAAGTGATCTTCAAAAGTTAGGTTTTAGAGTTATTTATGTCTCACTTTTTGCTGCAGGAGTCATACACAAGCTAATTTTGGGTGGATAACATAACATTATATAAAACATGAGTATTTTGGATAGATCTTGTGGCATACTTTTGCATATGTTCATGTGCACCCCTGCTGCCTGTTCCACCCCCAATTGAACTTGAGAGGTACATAAAATGGATATATCCATACTTGTTGCATCACGAATCACAACATCTATTGAAAATGCAAAAATATGATGTCTTTTCAGTGTAAACTCGCCATTCTGAAATTTCTGGTTTACTCAGTTTAAGTTTCTTACTGATTTTCCATGTTTTAAGCTAGGAATAAATCGTTCAGACTGTTTTTATTATTGTTTTCAGACGAAACTGCATTTTAGCAGATGAAATGGGGTTGGGAAAGACTATCCAGTCCATTACGTTTCTCTATGAGATATATTTGAAAGGAATCCATGGTCCTTTCTTGGTTATTGCGCCATTGTCCACAATTCCCAACTGGGAAAGGGAGTTCCGTACCTGGACAGAGTTGAATGTGGTTGTCTATCATGGGAGTCAAGCAAGCCGGCGGACCATTCAGTTGTATGAAATGTATTTCAAAGATCCACAGGTAAAAGCTCTTCATGATTTTTCTTTATCTCTTTTTTTATGTGTGCTTTGCTGTTTATTAATTTAAGCATCAGTTAGGTTTTTAGTAACGATACAGTAGGATTTAGCTAGTAATGAAGGCATATGTATTAGCAGAGAGAGTGCTTTTTAGTGGTAGCGAAGAGATAGCTGGAAATGGAAGGGGACCAACAGTTACTGAGGCGGTGCAACACTTATTCAGGGTTTCATTGTTTCGTGCAAGGTTTTCATTATTTTGCATTCCTGAGGAGAGCTGGCAGAAAAGATTCTTAATGGAGAAAGTACTTTAATTGGAACTAAGCTTAAAAATCAATCTTTGCCTATCATCCCAGGAAAATACCAGCTTGCAGAAATTAAACTTGTTGATGCTGCTTTATCAGATTTTGTAAGTCAGATATATTTTGAATCTGTGTTACTGCACTCAGGTTGAATAATTCCTATGAGAGAAGGAAAGCAGATAAAGGAAAGGCTGAGGGTAGAAACAAAATTATTTGGAAAACTGAAGCTATAAAGAGCAACAGATCTCTATGCTGACGTACATGGCCTTGCCCAGAGCAAATAAACAGGGTTGAGGGGAAATAATGTGCATGTATTGAATGTTATAGCAAAACAACGTAATCCTCCTCATGTAAGAGAGGAATAGAGTGGAAGTTCAGACTGATTTGATATATTGAGGAGTATTTTTTTCCAACAGCTTTAAAGAAGTGATAGTGGTGAATTCATACATCTAGATTTTCTGTAAAGCATTTGATTTTATGCCACTAGATATTTTGATTAATAAACTAGGATGATATAAAATCAATGTGGCACACATTAAGTGGATTTAAAACTGGCTAACTGATATTTCTTGATGTAATTGTAAATGAGAAATTATTTGCATTTCCAGCATAGTTCTTCAGGGATTGGTTCATGTCCATGAGCTATATAACACTTTTATCAATGACCTGAAAGAAAACATAAAATCATTACTGAGGAAGTTTTCAAATGACACAAAGATGGGGAGAGTGGTAAATAATTAAGACAGTTCGTGGATACAGAGTAAGCTGTATTACTTAATAAATTGGCTCCAAGTTAACAATACTAAGAACAGCTAAATATAGGGCTATCTGTGGACACGGAATGGAGATGATTCTTACAGTAGGGAGAGCTCAGTTCTGGGAAGGCTGCAAGACAAATGCACATCCTTTTGTGTCATGACACACAACCAGTTAAACATGAGTTCATACTGTGAGACTGGTTAAAAGGGCTAGTCCTAGTGCAAGTGTGTAGGAGGAAAGAAATTATATTAACGAGTAGAAAAGTTGCAGCATTCTTCTCTTTGTCAGTCATGTGGCGGGTAGTCCAGTTCTGCCTCTGTCTACCTCTCACTTCCTGTCCTCAAAAACAGCGTTGAGAAACCAGAGTCTTAGAGCAAAGCTATGAGGATGCTTGAGAGACAGATAATATGCTTTCACAAGGAAAGAATTGAGTAAAAACTGTTTTGAAAGTGAGGACTATGGCACAAGTTGACATGCCATTAGAGCAAACAGAATCGCATGCTCTAAATAATGTAGAAAAATATTTAGTAATGTATAGTAGTTAGAAGTTATGTCTATTTGGCCTAGAAAATAACCATTTTCTCAACAATTTATCAAAGCAACTTTCAAATGAAAATCATATATGCTGTTGTTAGAGAACAGTTAAAGAGTAACAGTTGCTAACACTAAGAACTAATGGCTTATATTCCTTACAAAAATAACCATATTTAGCTTCTTACATAGATGTATAGTACACAAATGAACTGGAATTGATTTGTACTTTCTCTGGCTTAAAAATTATTTCTTATCAGAGATAGATACTTTATATAAAATTTAAAAATTTGTGTTGTCTCTTGTGAAGCGTTTCCTGTGTTAAAAATCATGTTTGTTATTTAAATGGTGCTTGTTCTCAGCACATTCTTCCCCTTAGGATGCAGCAGTTACATAGCATGAAACCTGAAGGAATGTCATCAGAAAAATCCCACTTACTGTGCAGATTCTTGGTGTTACTTTGACAATATTGTTTTGTTGATTTAACAGCAACTAAAAGGATCTCAAGCAAGATGCTGCAGGAAGTTTTATTCCCCCTGTTGTCATGTTCTTAACTCGTCCCTTGCAATGACCATAGCAGTCATTTGACCCCATAGCGAGTAATGACAAAACACTCCTGGCACAGAAAAATGGATCATTTTCTGCTGGCTTTGCTCGCTGAACTGGCTTAAGATGAGAATCAGACAATTGCCATGGTTGGAGATAAAGGAGAAATGGAGTGAACTCGTCTTTTGGTGGAAGCTAGCTTAGATATGTCATGAAATCCTTTCTGTGTTCTGTTGTTTGTAAGACAGTGTCAGCTGTGAAATGCACGGTAGAAAGTGAATTACAGGAAAAAAAGTCTCTTTATGTTCTGACAAAAAGAATCCCCATGTAGTGTTCATTCTGGCATCCTCTAAAGCACCATCAGTGGGCATGCGAAGGGGGCTGAGAAGGGAGAGAAAGCAGGCAGGCTTTGGCAGTATCCTTTCTAGTTCCCTTGCCAAACTCGTCAACCCAGACATCGGCATCTTTGGCTTTTTAGGCCTTAACATGAAAAGAGGCCTCTCAAGCTGAACTGTTTCTCAGAAAGACAATTGAACATCGAGGAAATCTGAGTGGCTTTGAAGGGCAGTAATAAGACAGCATGCATATGAAGCACCTACCCCATCTGCAGTAGTACGATTTTTTTCAAAGTCAACACCAGTAACAAGACTCAAGTTGCTGTGAAAAGCTAGAGAGGAGTCAGTAACAGGTTACATTTCTGCAGTGGTGTGACTTCAACACTAAGGACACCATGTGACTGGAGATGTTCCCATAAAATCCCTTACTGCTTGTGAGGGTCATGTAGGAAAGCCTGTTCTGCTGTTCTTGAGCAGTATAACTGAAAGGTCCTTCTGGACCCCTTCCCTGGTTGGAATATCAAATAAACCAGTTGGTTTTCTGTAGTATTCTACCTTTGAAAAAGAGTTCTGTTGTAAGATCAGGAAAATTATATATAGCAAATAAAACTAGTAGCAGAGCCCTGCAAAACAGTTGACTTGTTTGTGAGGGAAATTTACTTCACAGTGTCACAAGGACTAAAAAGATAAACCACCTGGCTCACATGTAGAAATTGCCTTGGTTGATTTTTAACTGAAAATAATGCTATCGATGTTCAGGACTTTATCTGGCTTACCTTGTTCATTCCTTTTGAGCTTAGTGACTGTTGGCCTAGAATATTTTCTTGCCTGCGTGGTTTTCTTCCCTGCTGAGAAGCTACTAAACTATGAACGTGCCATCAGCATAGGATTACTTCAGAGTCCTGCAAAGAATGGTTAGCGTGCAGCAGTTTAAGGTAGTATTTCATCAACAGAGACTCCATCTTTCACCAAAGATGACATCAAATTACATTTTACAAAGTGGCTATGACTTAGTTTTCCAGATGTCTTCCAGCAATAATTGGTTAACATGCACATTTCTTGCATCTGTTTTCTTATTCCTCAAACTGCAGTCTGAGGTTGGTGGGAAAAGACCATAATAATCTTTCACGGTTCCCATTGGTGGCATGTGCATCTTTTTAGAAGTCCACTTACACACATCCAATTGATCTTCTCAGTTTTTATCTAAGAGGTAATACCCCAAAACATAATCCAACTTTTATATTCATATCTAATTGTTGTACCTTGTGGCTACCTCTGTTGTTTGAGTTACTTCCAGAAGAATTTTCCAAACAGAAAAGGAAACTGCTACCTATTAGGAAGATTGATTTCCTCAATGGAGGACCTTTTTTGAGTAAATGGATACGAAATTCCTGTGGTTCCAACATCAGAGAACTTCATTTGAATGCCATGCTGAAACAGGATAAATTGATTCCTATTTGCCTAAGAATGCACCTGTGACAATGACATAGGTCACTTTCCTGATAGTTTCTGCATTTGAATTTCTCAAATGTGACATTAATAGGATTACTTTAGGATTCTTTCCCATACTCCCCAAGTGGTGGAGGCCTGCAAGTGTTGAAGAACAATATCGTTCACCCTCTAAAGCTCTTGGAGAGCTTTTGGAACTTCCTGCTTGATTTACTCCTGTGTGCTTCACTACAACATTTGACTGTCTTTCAAATAATGTGAGCTGTTGTGGCAAGACCACTGTGCCTATTTTAATGTGAGATTTAGCGCTACATATATAATCAAGGGTCCCTCTTATGAGTTTTGCTTCACCTGGATATGCTGCTTTTATGTAGTGATAATTTTTGAGGAGTACTGCTTGCCATACAGTCGTGAGGTTGCTCATGGAAGTGTTCTCCACTACCTGGAAAAAATTTCCTGGGCTACATTCTTGTATTCTCACAGTTACAACTGGCCCATGAAAAGGTTACAGCATTTCAAACTGCTGGCTTTCTAAGTTGCCCACTTAATGTATCTTCATCTGCTGTTTGTTGGGTAACAACTCTTTTTCTTCTGAAGATATATGTTTCTGGACTATACCATGAGAAAGAACTGTTGCACAGGTCATTACTTAGTCTGAAATACTCTTGGATGTGCATGGGCAGATTTAATAATGAGTTCAGGATATCAGGTTTCCAATCATTTTATTGAGTCGGTAGCCAGTTCTGACCCCCACAGTTTGGAGAGGATTATGTGCAGGCCATAAAGGATATAAAAGGATTCAGACATGCACATGTTTGAAGGAAGAAATTATCACCTTACTCTATAATACCTGTTATTAGGAAGTATGTTCAATACAACCCATGACATAGTCATGCTTTGAAAACGTAGAGTAGCTTTGAACTTGTTGAGGCCTGTCCTTAAAGAGACAGTGTTTCTGCAGAGACAGTGACACTGGAGATACCAAGTTATGTATTTCTTTGAATAACATTGGGAAGAAATATAGCATAATGTCAGAAAGGTGTTCATTTCATTATCTTGAGTAAAGTTTATTCAGGGTTATTTTTGGAACAGCATCTTAGTATCAGTCCTGAAAATAAAACCCTCAACTAACCAAATAAATAGTGAATATGGTGCCAGACAGCATGTAAATTGTCCTGTTGAACTTTGCTTGACACAAATTTACAAAAATGACAGGGAAATGTATGCAGAGATATACATTCTCCATTTAAGAGGTCAGAGATTTGCTTGTTTTCAAAGCTGTTTACTAGAATTGTAGATGTTTTGGATACTCAGTGTCCAGCAGGAAAAAATAATTGTTTATTGGGAGCAAAATGTTCTAATGGTAATAAAAATGAAGCCTTAACATACTTCGGGCTTATTTGGATCATTTGGGATGACCATCACACACCTTTGACTTAAAAGAAAATTCTCTTGACAGAATCTGAAAACCTTACGTGAATGTTGCAGCAATACATTAATGCTTCAAGGCATTAGTATAATCCATATGAATTATGACTGAAATACTTCTATAACATGTTTGTAAAGAATATGCAATGATTGTGTGAACCTTTTTACAGGATTAAAAACATAGCTAGCGTGAAACCAGTAGTAAATTACACATTTGTATTCCCTCATTGAATCAATGGTAATGACTACATTTACTTAAAATATCTTGCCCATTGTACCGTTCTGTATTTTTATAGAATGAATTTGAAACAAATGTACTTCCTTTCTTTGCCAGGGAGTTTACTTCAACTTTTTCTGTTCTTTTTAGGGCCGTGTGATAAAGGGGTCCTACAAGTTCCATGCCATTATCACAACATTTGAAATGATCTTGACTGACTGCCCAGAGCTGCGTAACATTCCATGGCGTTGCGTGGTCATTGATGAGGCCCACAGGCTGAAAAACAGGAACTGTAAGCTTTTGGAAGGCCTCAAGATGATGGACCTGGTTAGTGTGTACATCTCTTACATTTGCATCTTCTGTGTTTCTATTACTCCTTATCTACAGTTGCATCACAAAGTGAAATAAAAGGTTTTCTTCTCAAGTAAAATCATAAAGTGCTAAGAAAAATGAGGGAATGCACATAAGAAAGTCTTTAAAATACCTAGAAGCATATGCATACCTTCGGTTTTGGAGTGCTGACGTTTCCTAAGTCTCTTCTTTGGTTTAGACCTAGAATTATGTGGATTCTGTTAAGAAAATCAGGGTAAATTCGTGCTTTCCTTTCTCTCTTTTTATGTGACTTACTCCATAGTCATTTCTTCACATAGACATTTATTTAAAGGTATAGTGTGGTCAGGTGGCCAAATACAGGTGTGAGAGTTAAACTGCTGTGCATTAATGTCAACTCTAATTTTAAGTTATTTTGTGGCCATAAGGATGTTCTTTCAGGCTGACTAAGGAAGGGAAAAGTGAGTTGATTTCTGATGCTAATATAAATGTTATCTACACAAAATACATGTATTAAGCACACAGAGAAAAATAAGGTGATGGTTTTTAAAAGTTTTACCATTTTAAAGGCAAAATAATAATTACTTTTTTTCCTGACCAGAAGATTCTTTAAAAATGGGAGAGGAATGCCATCATGCCAAGTTAAAACCTGGAACTCAGGGTGTCTTATTTCTGATGATAAAGAGGAATAAACATTAGCTTACGCAATCACTGGTGACCTATAGGTTGCTTTTAGTTTCTTTTTCCGTTTGTTAAACAATACTTTTCTTGAAGGAGTCTGAAGACTTAGTGAATGAAAGTTTGTAAAAATGCTGTATACAATTTGTTTTTCTTATTATGGTTGCTATTAGAGGAAAGCTGAACTTATAGGTGTGGCTATAGGTGGAGATCAGGGATGTCTTACTCCAGTTCATGTTCTAATAAATTCATTTTTGACCTTGGGTAGTTTCTTAAACTCTCTGGGCTCCTCCTGTAAAGCAGTATGCAGCTTTTACTCTTGTCTCTGCCAGTCTTATGCTCTGTTGTGTGTAGATGGAAAGTAAGACTCTACTTCAGGTTTTCCTGTGTTAGAAACTTACACCTGCCCTGAAGAGATTCATGCACTGAGTCTATTGGAGGTGTGGTGAATCGATGGATTTATACTGGAAGTGATGGGATAAATTCAGCTGTTGTTTTGCCATTTAAAGTTTGTTGTACTTGTGAAACAGCTGGGATCAGTAAAATCTCATGTTTATCTGGAGGAGTTTTGGAGGTGCTTAAGTAGCAGAGTGTTTTCCTGGGGTATCACTGAAGGAAGGCCAGAATACTAGTTAGATATGTCTTGAAAAGACATTTTGTGTCTTTTGTGCAATATGTAAGTAGTTGGGGGGGTGAGGGGAGGGAAGCAAAGATGAGAGATACACAAATATTTTTCTTTCCTATATGTATTTCTCCATTGAAAATTAATTTAGATAGATTCAAAGGCAGCTATTTCTTAACCTTTCAGGAACATAAAGTGCTGCTTACTGGAACCCCTTTGCAAAACACAGTAGAAGAGCTATTTAGCTTGCTTCACTTCTTGGAACCAGGTCGCTTCCCCTCAGAAACCACATTCATGCAAGAATTTGGTGATCTGAAAACTGAAGAACAGGTAAACTTCTCCTGCATTCTTACTTTTTTATTTAGGTAGAGTGAATTTATCCATTTTATTATATCTGAACTTCACTTGTTTTTACAAATAATAGCTATTTACTTTTTGGAAGATCCAAAAAGTTTTATCCCTGGTTTTTTGTTTGTTTTCATTTTGTTAAGTTTTTTGCTTTTGACCAAAAGGCTTTTTGCCTTATCACTGAGGGTTTTATCCTTTGTCCATTGGTCATACAGAAACAGGGAAAGTTTCCTCTCATTGAAATGTGTTACTTGAAAATGGGGAGTGGGGTGTCTTCTAACAGTTGCTGGATGAAAATATTTTTAAATTGTTTGTTCACTCTAAAAAAATGAATTTGTCAGTTGACATTCTTCCTTAAGCCTCAGTATCAGCGTGAGGAGACTGTACTCTGTAACTTCTGTGGAGCTAACATCTGAGAGTTTTATCAATGACTTCTGTGCAAACAAGAACATATTTGAAACGTAGTTTAGCAAGAGGTAACAAATGGAAAGAAAATTTTTTGACTGACTCGGAAACAGATTTCTCAGGCTGTGCAATAAAAGAAGTGCATAAATCAATGCAAAATGAAAGACCTCAGTGCAGCATGTTTTAGATCTAAAATGTAAAAGCTTCTCATGATCATATATGATTTATATATCATGATTTATATATAAAATTTAAATGTCATCTTGTATGCAGGAAAATGTTTTAAAAAGTCAATAGGTAACAGGCCAATCACCTTAACATTAGGAATTAACTGAAGCATGGCATCTTAATTTAGGCACCTTAATTGGGCCCTTTGTACCCTGTGATGAAGTAAATTTATGACTGCATGCATTTTGGTGTGCAGCTTTGTTGGTTTTGTCTGAAAATTCAATTTCTGGTATTTCTAACTTTTGACTGCTTGAATTTGTTAACTTTCTTTGAGAGCAGCTCTTCCATTCTTTCATAGGTAATAGTCTAAATTACAAACCAGCTCTCCCCTAGCCCCTTACCTCCTGGAAAAATCATAGCATGTCCCGCGGGAATCATAGGATATGTTTCCACAGATTGTGCAGGCAGTTGCATGCCAGTCAGAATGGACTCTGACCTGACTAGAAGTGAGCCAGCTCTGATCCAGAAGCCATGTAGTCCTGTTAATACAGTGTTTAAGCTGGAGTTAATATATCCTAACTCTCAGCTTTTGTCTGGCCAGCTCAAAATGTCAGCAGAGCTGAACTGGGAATTTTTGAAGCCATACAGGGAAATATTGCTAAAATAATGCCATCAGCCATGAACAGAATTGGAGCCTGGATTGCTTGGGCCAATAAGTTGTAGAAGAACTACCTTCTTTGCTGACACACCATTAGATGTTTTAGAATTTATCTTTCAAGTGATGGGAGAGATTATGTGTTAATGAATTGGGTTTTCTTCTCCATTCTTTGCAGTCCTATTCCATGTATTTTTTTTAATGGTTCATCCCTTTGTACTAATTTATCTTTTTCTCCTAAAGTTGCTTTATTATTAAGGGGATTATGTGAATTCAGGAGAAAGTGTCTTTGCTGTGCAAAGTGTTTGTGTTTCTGCTGTGCAGCTCTGCATCAGGACATGATAACTATTTTCAGGGTGAATTACCAGCTTTTCAACGCAAGTGGTTTTTACTTTGACAGACTACCTAAAACAACCCTAAACTCCAGTCTGTTTTTATATGGAATATGTTTGAGCTTTTTAGGTAAAGGACTTTACAAAAATCTGACAAAATTTGGTTGTTTTTTGGGTTTGGTTTTGGGTTTTTTTTAAGGAAAATAGGCATTTATTCTCCCCTTCCCTGTTTAGGATATGTCTCAAAGTATATATTGCAAGACCTGGAGACACTAAAATGATCAGTGCGTTAAAACTTTACAAAAATAAAACGTTTTCATTTTGAGACCAAGCCTAAATAGTTTTTCTATTTCAGTGGATGTCAAAACTAGGGAAATAAGAGAAGAATTAGAAGCAGATATATAAAGAAGTAAAACAGCTTTAAACACTGTGTTTAGTGTTCAGAAGTTAACTGCAAAACTCAATCTTACAGTCAGATTTGCTTATATAGCTCTGCTTACTTGGGGTTAGCTCTGGATGACTGGTGTGCAGTACTGTCCTTGTTCAGAAGGATAGTTCTAAGCAAGGTCTGTTTATTAACATGCAGTAAGCAGTAGGGTCGCATGCTAAAAATTTACTTTAGAAATGTATATGCCACTGAGTTAACAAGGAGAACTCAGTCTTTAGGTCACTGAGGAAAGGTGTTTTTATAAATGCTCTCTACATGGGATCTGAGGTAGGAAACAGGGATTTTAGATTTAAGGAAAGTGAAAAATAAATATTTGAAGCCTTGCAGTTTTCAGTCATTTACTAAAGACATATTTCCTAGGTGCAAAAACTCCAAGCTATTTTGAAGCCGATGATGTTGAGACGTCTCAAGGAGGATGTAGAAAAGAACCTGGCCCCCAAAGAGGAAACCATCATTGAAGTTGAGCTGACGAATATTCAGAAGAAATACTATCGTGCTATTCTTGAAAAGAATTTCACGTTTCTTTCCAAGGGTGGAGGTCAGGCAAATGTACCGAATCTTTTAAACACTATGATGGAACTAAGGAAATGCTGCAATCATCCATACCTTATTAATGGTAGGCTGCCTGTTTTTCTCCTCGTTTGACAAATGGTTGTAAGGAAGTTCAGTGAGTTAGAAATTATATTCTAGTGTGACTTCTTACTTATGTATTTATTTTAAGTAGAAAAGTGAGATAACCTTTTAAGTTCTGTTTGGTATGGATATCTGCTAGCCAGGATGGCATTGCTTTTGAAGACATTTTTTCCAAGGCTTCCTAGCCCTGATGGACTTAGCGTTGGTATTGTCAAGATTTCCTTTCTGTTATTTCTGATAAACAAGACTCCAGTTACCATGCAGGTTGTTGGCTGCTGGCGTAAATATGGCAATTTTTTCTTCAGAGTTACAGTTAGCTGCTACTTATTTTCTTGCCACAGAACTTCATGAGATAGTAACTTAAAATTTCTGAATAAAACTTGTGGAAGATCAGGCCTGTTTTTATGGCCACGTATTGTCTGTTGGTTTTCCTGATCTAACTAGTCAGAAAAAAAATATGTAAATGTCATTTTAGACTTCAATGATAAATACTGGCTTTCAGTATGATGCTATTGGTTTTAGATCAGTATTATCCATGGCAAGTACTATAGAATCACAGAATATCTCAAGCTGGAAGGAATCCACAAGGATCATTGAGTCCAATTCCCTGCTTCTGGCAGGACTACATAAAACTAAATCATGTGACTGAGAATGTCATCCAGATGCTCCTTGAACTGTGACAGGCGTGGTACTGTGACCACTTACCTGGGGACCCTGTTCCAGTGACCGACCATATGATGAACCAGCTTGCTACAGCTGTCTGAAGTATGCTAAACTTGAACGTGTTGGCCAAAGGAGATCTTCCCTTTGAGGATGTAACACAAGCCTCCATACAGGGTTCCATTCTGCTAGTTTCCCAGCTCCTCTTCCTTACTGTATATATATGATTTATGCTATGGTTGGTTTAATGCTGGTTGTAAGCATCATGGTAAAGACTGGTTTGTTCAAGAACCATATGTGATTTCAGTTTTTTTATTGTATGGCTTCAATATTGCAGTGCTTACATTTTTTCTTGACATTTTTTGTTTAAATGGGGGGAGAAAAAATGCTTAAACTGATTAATGAAATGACATCTAGTTATATTTCATGCGCAAGCAATTATACCAAAGACCTAATACAGGGTTACTCCAAAGTACTTCAACCCAGTCATGCTGGTGGGCTGCTCAATTTCTAAACTCAGATGAGCATACAGTAAAGTAGTTTTGTCTAGGATGTTTTTTTGTTTGTTTGTTCTTTGTTTTAAATAAATCCATTATATAAATGAGTTTGTCAGAAACTGGTTTAGATGTTTCAGGTTATGAGCTTCTGAACTTGATGCTTTTTACATTTCTTGATCTTCAGCTAGTTTTAACCTTGCCATTATTTTTGCTTTATTTCATGTTTGCTGAAGGAAATAAAGTGAATATTTTGCTGCCGCTTTGTTTTGTCAAATAGAGTTCATAAGTTGCAAAACTTAGTGTTGCCTACAGCAGTGCTTTTTTTTTTCCTCCCCTCACAAGTTTTTTATCATTTATTGTTGTTAAAGAGTGCTGAAGTCCAGTTGGCTATATAGAAAATTTCAAGTATTTTTTGATGACTGTATTTTAACCCTCATAAGGGGAAGTGGGTTTGTCTCTTGAACGCTTTTGCCTTTTGTAATAACCCTTTTATTACTTTTGAATACTTGGACTTGGTTGGTGTCATGTAGCAATATGACAGGCAGGTCAAGCCTTCAGGTTTGAGGGAGAAATAAATAAATCCTGACTATAATTAGCGTGGATGGAACTAAATAAGTATGTTCTTTGTAGTTCTAGGACAGAAAGTACTCTTACATCCTGTAGTTGTCTGAGCCTACAGTTTTGTTTCGTTGATTGATAATTAACATCTTTATACTTAGAGTGATGGCATAAGTTTGTTAGTTCTACCAAGAGGTCTTGCAGTGCTAGTACAGAATGTTGTATAGTGTTCTCCTGATGAACAATTTGTTGCAGCAGCAGGTTCTCGAGACTGAACTGCTTTTATAAAGGTGTCTCTGAATTCTTTCCATTTTTTTTCCCAGTTTACAGGTTTTGTGAACAAGCAGTACTGCATTGTGCATTTGAATATCCAAGTAGAACGCTGTATGTTTTGTTTTGCATCAAAATTGCAAGCAAGTCTTCTAGATAATCTTCAGTTAAGAGCCGTAGAAGGTTATATGATGGAATTAGTGTGGTAGGAGTTGAATGTGAGGTGCTTTTTTATTTGTTTCTTGATTGGTAGATCTGTTCTGTGGAGGGGAGAATGGTGGTCTGCTGAGACTGTCTTTGAGTAGACTTCTCGAGGGAGTTACTGCGTTGTGTGTTCTCCAACCAACTTGGGCAAAGCATTGTCTGTCATTTTTCTTAGAGCTGGACACCTTGTTTTCTCCATAGCAACCATTCTCAAGTACTTCTACATCATTCCTCTTTCTCTGTCTCAGAGAGGCAGCAGTGGGGAGCGCGTTTGTACTTACACATCCTAAAGTGCTGAACACTGGAAACATTTCTTACTCTGTTCCTTTTGCCTTCTTGTGCCCTGGAAGTCTTCCTAATTAGGAGGGAAGTGGGGGTTTCCCTAATGAACGAAGCACACATTCAAACGCCTTGCTTTCATTCCCTACTAAAAATCAGCTAGGATAGGAACTAGTGTAACAAACCTACAGGTGCTACTACATCAAGTAACTTTTTGTGTAACAGGCTACTCAGTGTACATCACTTGATTGCATTTCAAGGAGAAATGAAACAGACAGGGTGGTCTTATACAGTATATGGCTCAGACAGGTTTATTGAAAGAGCAGATTTTTGAAGGTCATGGTCTGTTATGGAAGTGGGTTTTCCTGAGACTGAGCTCTCATACTGAAAATTCACCATTCATTAGACCTGTTTGTGAGTTTGTTGTGGTGTGCTTGGCTTAGGTCGTTTGCTTTTGCACATGCTGTGTTTGCATATTGATTTACTTAGTAATGAAACTTAAATTTGGGTATCACAGTTAACTAAGAAGTAAATTATGTAACTAAGAAAGATGGCTGAAGTTACTGTATATGAACTACTTGATAGCCTACTAGATCCTGAAACTGCCTAAGCTCAGTACGGAATCTGAGATTTACTACCTAAATTCTGGCCGTTTCACAAGGAAGGGAAGTGTTATGATTGAAGGGAACTTGAAGGAGTGTCTGATTGTACTGCTTTCACATGGATTTATTTTTCTTATGTGCAAACCATTAGGATCGGTAATGCTTGGAGTCAGGAATCCAGATAAGGAAAATTCAGGGATGTAAAACTGCCTTCAAGTGCAGTCACATCTTGAGTCTGTTAAGTTGTGTAAAAGCCAGTAGTGCAAGTGTATTGAGTAATACAAAGCTGTCAGCCTGCTTAGGGTGGTGTCTAGTTGAGACACCACGTTACAGTAGGCACTGAACCAGCAATCACACAGGGAGGGTGTGTTTGCATGTTTGTTTACAGGCATCTACTTAGAACTGGGATATGAGAGAGATGCTCAGCAGAAGCCTGGCAGTAAGCTGTTCTTTGCCCCTCCCCCAACCCTCCCACCTTTCCTTGTGTTACTCAAAAGCAGTATTGAAGCTGAACATTACACAAACCAGGAATACTTTGAGCTACATTTTGTTTAAAAAAAAAACACAAACAAACAAAACCCAAAACACACACACACAAAAAAACCACCAAAACCTAAAACAAAAACAAAAAACAGAGGGACTGGAAAACACAGCTCCAAAAAAGGGTTATTTGGATGTGAAATAAGCTTAGAATGAAGATTCCTAACCATTTACTTAGCCAAGAATAGTAATATGATCATTCTTGGAATAGTCCACTGTGTGTAGAAGTGACATAAAAAACGAGATAAAAGCATAGGAGTGGTTGAAGCGAAAACTTGATCTGTAGTCTTTTGGTAATGAGCAGTACAAGGATATATTTGCATGTCATTCATAGGCAAAGAGAGTGGCAAGAAGATCTTTTGACTAATTCTGGAAAGAATGTATACATTGGATAGTTCCATCAAATTGAACAAAAAAAACACATTCAGTGAGAAAAGAAAGGTAAATAGAAGGTAAAATAAATTTCACAGCTGCTTATTCACACACACACATCCCAGTTAGTTTTTTCATTGTTTGAATGTTGATTCTATAATTAATTATGGAAGGATCAGATCCAGGTCATGCACGTGTTTAAGCCTTGTTTTGGTTCTGGAGGCACAGACATCAAGTGTGACTTGTATTCCTTGTATTTTCCTGTGGAAAAGAGGTATTTAAAAATGCGGCAGAAAGTCCATTTGATCAGTTTCAATATGGTTTACTTTTTCATCTTTTCCCCTAATTTTCATTAAATTGAGCGCATCAAATAGTTGTATGAATTTATTTAGGAAAGGGTTTAGTCTTGCTTAAAAGAGGGGGAGAAAAAAAAAAGAATGTTCAAAGTTACTTTTTATTTATGCTGTATTTGTGTATATGTTTGCTTTAAATTTAAGCTTAATATTTTTTATAAATGTTTATTCACATAATGCTTAAAACATTCCTGCAGTTTCTATAGGGTATTGAAGGCGAGCTCATTGTTTATTAATAAAACCCTTTGCAGTGTTCATGTATTGCTGTCCAATCTTTGCAGGTGCTGAAGAGAAAATTTTGGAAGAGTTTAAAGAAACACACAATGCCGACTCTCCAGATTTTCAGCTCCAGGCAATGATCCAGGCTGCTGGCAAGCTAGTACTGATTGACAAGCTGCTGCCAAAACTGAAGGCTGGTGGCCACAGGGTGCTTATCTTTTCCCAGATGGTGCGCTGCTTGGACATACTGGAAGACTACCTCATTCAAAGACGGTGAGAGCAACAATATAATACAATTCTAAATAAGCTGTGCTTTCCTCAGTGGCCACAGTATTTAACCTGTGAGTAATCCATATTGAAAAGGAATGAAATTCAAACACTTCAGACAGATCACTACAGAAAATAATGTAAAGGGAAAAGCATACCTGTAAGTTGCCGGTACTGAGATTTTTGTTTCAGCTGAATACAAAATGACCTCATCTAGAGAGCTTTAAACTTCTTAGTTCACTACTCAGTTAAATGTTTTAGTGGCTCTAGAGTTTTTTAGCTTAAGCTTAAATGTTTATTTCATTCCTTGGATTACAAGTCTGTTCTTTACCAAAAGATGTGAAGCAGGATACAAAGTAGTATGTCTTCCACTGATGAAATTAGTGGTACAGGAACAGTCACTCAGTCTGTTGTAGTTCTTTTGACTCTGTAGTTCTGTAGTTGTGTATTTTCCTCTCTTTCTTTTTTGTTCTTGTTTGTTTGTTTGTTTGTTTTTGTTATTGCATATTCTTACAAAGAAACAGTAGTTCTCCTTATAATGCATCTTCATTTCAGGTACCCATATGAACGAATTGATGGCCGAGTAAGAGGCAACTTGCGTCAGGCAGCTATTGACAGGTTTTCCAGACCTGATTCTGATAGGTTTGTTTTCCTGCTGTGTACAAGGGCAGGAGGTTTGGGCATTAATCTTACTGCTGCTGATACCTGCATCATTTTTGATTCAGACTGGAACCCCCAAAATGACCTCCAGGTAATATTACAAGAGATGATTTTATTGAAAATTTTTCTTTGCCTTTTTGCTGTGAAATTTTCTTCACCTACAAGAGAAATTATCTGTTGTCCCTCTCTTGAAAGTATAAAGATTATTATTTATATTGAAAGCAATAACTTTTAAAGTAAGTTCTTTGTATTGATTATTTTTTTTTCTTCCTTTTGTTACCTCTGTGTATCTGTCTTTGTTTCATCAGGCTCAGGCACGATGTCACAGAATAGGACAGAGCAAATCGGTGAAAATTTACAGGCTGATAACAAGGAATTCTTATGAAAGGGAAATGTTTGACAAAGCTAGCTTGAAGCTGGGCCTTGATAAGGCTGTGCTACAGTCTATGAGCGGAAGAGAAAATGCTACAAATGGGGTGAGAATTAATATGCTAAGGTGCACAATCAACAAATGCTGTGAATGTGTAACACTTTTCTTGCTTGTTTGCGTTTTAGCTGGAGAACATTGGGTTTCAGATGGAGCATGGCATGTTCCCTCAATCCTCATCCATCCATTCTCATCATTCCACCCTTTACATTATGTTGATCCTGGCACTTTTTGGTGATCTTGTAGTCAGCTTTTTCTGGTGTAGCCTTTATGCTTTGGACTTTCTTTTCTTTAGCTTTTTGTCAGGTTAGTAAGTTAAATCTACTCCCAGGAGGAGTTTAGCAGTCATCAGACCTAAAGTAAAGGGATTCAGTGACAATGAATTATTAAATCATTTAAACTGCTCATATAACTTCATCCTAAGCATTTTGTTGTTTGTATTCTTATTTTAAAGGTGACTTCACCATGAATGTTTAATTGATCGACACCACATTATCTTAAGAGTTTCAGTTCTTAAAATGCTAAATAAGAGGACAATCAGTCCAGTTATGCTGTCAGATGTACATATTGTTTGATGTAAAAAAAATAAATCAAAAAAACACTAAACCCTTCTTACATGTTACAGGTGCAACAGCTTTCTAAGAAAGAAATAGAAGATCTTCTGCGAAAGGGGGCATATGGTGCTCTGATGGATGAGGAAGATGAAGGGTCTAAGTTTTGTGAAGAGGATATTGATCAGATTCTCTTAAGGCGAACACACACAATTACTATTGAATCTGAAGGAAAAGGCTCAACATTTGCAAAGGTGTGCATTGGCATTTAGAGGAAAATTAATAAAATATGATCAGGATAAATGGAAGTAGTGTTAAATTGCCTTCTGTGTCAATTTAGCTTTTCAGTGTACTTGTCTTTGATATTTACCTCACAAATGTTGGGATATCTGTATTTCCAGTCATGGTGGTTTCCAGGCTTACCTTTTTTCTTTCTTGAAACTACCACTTTGTAAGTCCTAAGTGTTGTACTTAGCAGTGAAAATAGGTATTATTTATAGCATGCAGTTAAGAAACCAATGCATGTGTTTTCACATTACTAGGCTAGTTTTGTTGCATCTGGGAACAGGACAGACATTTCCTTGGATGACCCTAATTTTTGGCAGAAGTGGGCAAAGAAAGCTGAGCTGGATATTGATGCTTTAAATGGAAGGGTAAGAGCTTTATGATAGTTCTAGTACAATAATGTAATTGTTCAGTAATTTAATTGAAGATTTCTTCCCCTCCCTCCTAAATTTCTACATTTTCATTTTAATTTTAGAATAATCTGGTTATTGACACACCAAGAGTAAGAAAACAAACCAGACTTTACAGTGCAGTCAAAGAGGATGAACTGATGGAGTTTTCAGACCTGGAAAGTGATTCTGAAGAAAAGCCTAGCACAAAGCCTCGTAGGCCTCAGGACAAATCACAGGGTTATGCAAGAAGTGAATGTTTCAGGGTGGAGAAGAACTTGCTGGTTTATGGGTAAGGTTATACAGATTAAATATATTGATTGTGGCTAAAGAACTGAAAATATGGAAATGGTACATAGTAAATAACTCATCCTTCTCTTGGACATGTTCACATAATCTCTTACTCTGTGTAACCTTACCTCATTATGCTGTATACATATCAGTGAGATTTTAAGTTGCTATGTATGTATATATAAAGCTGTTTATATATGTTATTTAGCTTAAAGTATCTGAATGTGTCTCAGATGCCTATGAACTCATTGGTAAAATACGTAGTTCTGTGATGATGATATATGTGTTTCTGGTTTCTCCGTAGTGTAAAGAATTCCTGAGTTACCAAGGTTTAATCTCTTTTCTAAGTGTTGTGGAGAATAATAAAGTGTATTATAAAGAACAATGTGGTTGTGAAATTGACAGTCAATCTAGAGGTTTTCAACATAGATTCTGGTATTTTGGCACCACTTAAATTCAGCTATTTGATACTTTATAATTTTCCCCATTGGATTTACAAATTTGAATTTTATCTCTTTGCAAGCAAGCAGCTGTATTTGACTGCTAATGCGGTGGGCTTCAGAATGACTGTCTTTATTTTAGGAAGTTGCGTACAACAATTGGTAATAATGGATTTCAGGATCAAAATAAGAATGATTCCGTAAATCACATGACTGTAGGAATTGGTTGAATTTCCTATTCGTAGCTTATTGGGACCATTAGAGTTAAACATATGTACTTTATTATTTTGAGTGTAGTTCAATTGCAGCTTTACGAGCAGTGAACTTATTGCCTGTTCTGTAAAATAAACATTCTCAACTCTTTGGTGCTGGAGGTTGGATTCCCTGACGTAACCTGCAAATGCAGAATGCATTAGTGCTAACGCAGGAGGTCCCAACTTGCTTGGTACCAGGAGTTAAACTGAAAGTCACAAATTATAATACCAGTGTCCTGGCTGTTGTATTGAACCTATTTTTCTTATAGCTGGGGTCGGTGGACTGACATCCTCTCACATGGGCGCTATAAACGTCAGCTAACGGAACAAGATGTGGAAACCATCTGCCGGACTATCCTGGTATATTGTCTTAATCATTACAAAGGGGATGAAAATATCAAAAGTTTCATCTGGGATCTGATCACTCCAACTGCAGATGGGCAAACTCGAGCTTTGGTTAATCATTCCGGTATGTCTACCACAATCAAATAATGATGCTAGTAAATAGGAAAGAATTGCTTCAGTCATGCTATGTATTTAGTTTAAACTATAGCCATTCTGACATGTCGTAGGATCTTGTCACATTTTATGAGTAAGGTGGGCTTTGACTTGGTCTGTACTTAAAGGGGAAGACTCCCTCAGACACTTTCTAGAATGCAGTGCTCTTTCCTTAAATCAGTTTTGAACAAATATTCTAGCATAATTTTTAAGTGGCACCTACTGCTGGAGTTAATCTCTTTTGAATTGCCATAAATCAGAAAGCTTGTTTCCTTATGGCTATTCAGATTCATGAGAGCTCTTACAAGAAATATTTATATAACACCATTTTCTGGCTAGTGTGCTGAATTCTTGAAATCTTCACACCTAAATTTGCATGAAAGTTTTGGTTGATTTTGTTATTTGCAATTTTCTGTAGTAAATTATATGGCTGTTCAGTTTTTGATGGTTATGTTGCCCACAAGGGAATTAACATGATAGCGATACTTAGCTTTAAATGTATGTTCGTAATGCAGTTTAGGGTGAGAGCTTTTCTATTTGGATTGTATAAGAAATATTGGGGTTTTATGTAGGTCTGTCTGCACCAGTGCCCAGAGGGAGGAAAGGCAAGAAAGTAAAAGCACAGAGTTCACAGCCAATGCTGCAAGATGCCGATTGGCTCACAACCTGTAATCCAGATGTATTATTTCAAGAAGACAGCTATAGGAAACATCTCAAACATCACTGTAATAAGTAAGTACCAATGAATGTTTCATTTGGAGTTGATTGGGTTTTTTGCTACATGCTTTTGAAAAGTCCATGACTACTTCTGGATATTTTTATAGAATGGAGGGCCATTTAATAGGATGTAAAGGCCATTATTACTTTTTAATTTGGGGATAATCATCTTAACAGATATCTGGGTACTTCTGTAAGCTCTTTATGAGTGATCAGTGCAGTTCTGAAGAAAATTGTTTTCTGCTTACTAAATAAGAATGGAATCAGATGAAGTTATTCTTTTTGCCATATAAAGGAAAGACTATATCCCTACACTAAGTCTATTTCTCTTGACAATTGGCTGTCTTTAAACAAAAGCTGTTTGTTTCTTACTCTTCTTGTGGGGTCTCTCAGGCTGATGTCCTTAAAGTTCTGTTTCTTAGATGTTAAACTCAAATATCCAGTCCTTAGTTTCCAAAGTTTCTTGTAGTAGTTCGTGTGTGTGTGTGTGTTCTCTTTGTTCTTTTTCTCCCTTCTTCTCTTGCTTTCCATGTTATACAGAATATTTTTCTCCTTTGCTTGAGATAAAATTTCTCACTGAGTTGTCTTGCCTGAATCAGTGCCTCGATTTGATTTTTGAAATTCTAAACATACTACTAAACTGAAGGCCTTTGGGGATAAAGATAATTGTATTTTGATTTGGATGTTACGTTGGCTTATTGTTGCATGAATATCTCTTAAGATATTCTCTTCTTTACAAAAAGAAAAAAAAAGGCTGAAAGAATGTCATATCTTAGTTATTTTTATGTCAGCTTCCTCTGATAGCGTCCTGGTTCTCCATCTGAGTTGTGCTTTATTCTCCATTATAGACATTGAGCCCAACCCTTGTCCCAAAAATCCCTTGTTTTGGGGTTGGGGAGGAGGTGGTTTGATTTTGGGGGTTGGGGAGTTGTTTTGTTTTTAAACTTACACTCTTCATTGTATATACACCATACAGATGTAATGCAGCGTTACTGAAAGGTCATCATTACTTTTGTGTTTTAATATACAGTATGTCTTACTAATACTGTTTATTGGAAAGACATTATTGATTTGAAAAGTACCTGTGGCCTGTCAATAGGGGGTGTGATGTGAAGGAGGAAAGGCATTTAAGGGGTTTATTAGCTCCTGTCCAAATGCTAATCAAGCTTAATTCTCAACTGATGAAAACAGATACTTACAGAATTACGTTAGCAAGTGCACTTCCAAGTAAACTGCTTTCTGATTTTTTTCTGAACTGTTAGTCAGATCTGTTATTACATTTCTCTTGCTTGTAAAGTAATTAAATTCCTTAGTGTAACGTTATTTTAATCTCCCAGGTAACATGTCTTCATTACTTGTTATATCACTTTGCAGATCAGACATAAATTCATTTTAAAAATACTGCATCTGTAATAATACAGTAGAACAATTTCAAGGATACTACTCTCCTGTCCTTATGTAACATACATGCTGGTTTAATGCATAGGACTCCTGAAAGGTGCAAAGAACCTCTGGTGGTTTTTTTGTTGTTTTTATGTTGGGGTGTTTTTTTCCTGCTCCTCTTCTTTGGCTTGACGTAACAGCTGTTATTGCTTAATACTAAGATGATAGAGACCCTCAACAGCTTATTTACATAGCCACACAGAGAGCAGGGACACCTTAACTGGTATCATGCATACTAAAAGAAGCAAGTCTGACCTGTTTTGAATTGCAGACATATGACCTTCATTCAAATCCCTGCTCTTCCAGCGTTTGCTTGAATAACATGTAAAACTGGGCATTGCTCTACTTCCATCAAATCTATACTGAGGAGCTCCCAAAACTGGTGGTGGTCTAAATTTTTCATGCAAGTGGGTGATCAGATTACTGCTTCCCTGGTCACCCTTGCTGTACCAGGAGCCGCAGTAATTCAACAGTTGCTGTGATGGATATGGGTACAGTGAGAGGGCAAGCTGAGTAATCTCCGTTTTAGTTGGTACTGATTTTACTTCATGAACTAGGCAGCAGGGGGTGCCCTGAATTGGGTAAACATAGGAGAGCAGGATCATTTTCAGGTAGATACTTTACTTTTTTTAAAGGTTGACCTCTTTTCTAGTCTCCTTGAAAAGCCAGTCTGACATTCTCTCTCTTGCCAGCTTCAAGTATGACCATAACACCTTACAGCGCTTCCAAAAATGACTGTAGTATTGCAGAAATGGGGAAAAATAAACATGGGCAATGAGGATTTTTCACTTCCTTGTAGCAGTTAGGTTGTGCACAGGTAAAATTAAATGGCAGTTTGAGCTATGAAGAGTAAAAATAGTTAATATCTCCCAGGGGAAATGGGGGATTATTTTTTCCCCTCATTCTCGGAAGCAAAAAGTTGTATAATCTGAAAAACCTGACATTCCATATTGAGGGTTTATTGTAAGGTAGTAAAACCAGATTTTATATCTCGTTTATTCCTACAACTTCTGATGTGCTTCCAAAAATGGTATTAAGGCAGCAGCTGAGGAAATTTTATGAGATAATGAAGCAGAACAGTTACTGAAAGCCATCTGCTCAGTTGTTTACAAACTTGCTTCAATACTTCAGAGGCAGTGGTAGAGTACGTGTCTAAACTTCACAAGCTGCACTAGGTAGAACTAAATGAAATGCGCCGGGGCTGGGCTGAGCTGGGTCCCTCTCTGTGCAGTGTAAGCAGTTGCCAGGCAGGCCTGTTGGAAGCCAGCAGAAAGCACCACACAGAGGTGATTATGTGCCACCATCTGTCACGCTTCAAGCCTACCATACAGCATGGCTAATCAGCCTTGGCAGGATGATGGATGAACAGCAGCAGCTGCCAAAAGCCACTGTTGGCAAACAGTCCTGAAGTTAAGAACTTTTTCCCCCCTCTGCCTTCCTCTCCAGGGTCCTGCTGCGTGTCCGCATGCTCTACTATCTACGACAAGAAGTTATAGGGGACCAAGCAGACAAGATCTTAGAGGGTGCTGACTCAAGGTTAGTGCAAGTGCAGGTTTATTTTTTGCTTTATGACGCTGGCTTTTATAAAGTACACATACTGTAATAATGCAGCGTTTAAAGGTTGTTGCACTTTATCTCTTAAATGTCTGTTCTCAAACAGCCTTATTATTTTATCAGGCACAGTAATTTTCTTGGGGGAGGAAAATGTGAGAAATTACAGAAGTGGATTTTCAGTTCTGCTAATATTTAAGGATCATTCTGTCTCAATTTAAAAAATAAAAAAAATACATACTAAGACCTTAAATTAATCTTATTTGGAATAGCCATTGGCATTCCACTCCCAAAATAGCCTGATCTTTGGAGTTTTTTGTGGGTTTTTTTTTTTTGGTTTTCTTTTTAGTTTGTTCAACCATCCTAATTATTTTTCAAGGTATTTCAATTTCGATGTTGTGTTTGGGTGTTTTTTCCTCATTCAAAATTCGTATTTACAGAACATTGTGAACCACTTTTTTTTTTTCTTCAAACATCTTTGTCTAGTAATAGCTTTGAGAATGTATATAATGCTGTTTTCACAGTGAAGTAGATGTATGGATACCTGAGCCATTCCATGCTGAAGTTCCTGCAGACTGGTGGGATAAGGAGGCGGATAAATCCCTTTTAATTGGAGTATTCAAACACGGTAAGTGATGTCTCACTCTGAACAAAACTCAGTTGTAAAGCTTTCTGTGTGTAGGACTGTTCAGTCATAATATTAACAAGCATTGTTCCAAAGAACTGTTGGCTTGTATCTCCCTTTTTTTCTTGCCTGCATTAAAAACCTAATATGAGCTGTAAATATCAGATGCTGTTTTTAAATGTTTGCAGAACATTTGAGAAGAAAACATTACTTTCATGGCTGTAAATAAAACAAAACCATATTTGTTTAAATAATAGCCAAATAGTAAGATAGATCTCCATAAACTTTGCTTCCAGCACTGCTTCACTTGCTAACTCTGCCAACCAGTGTCAAAGTGGACGGTGGGCTTAACCTCTGCTATTAATCTGTACAAGTGCCTCCTGGGCTTTGTTCCAAGCAATATTTCACAAATGTCAGTGTTGAGAACTCCCGGCTCCCTTGAGTGGGATGCAGCCTTGTTAACTTTGAAAGGCTGGGGATGCAGAGCTGGCATGATATATACAGTGAGCGATTCCTGATTATAATCCCAATTCTCTGGAGGTCGCAGAGGTATTCTCAGCAGCCCAGCCTGACTAAAGGGGAGAATGATGGCTTATAAAACCTTTCATGATTACAGTTTGGCTTGAGGCTCTACAGCAGTTAGGAGCAGTGTGTTGTAGTACAAATCCTAATTGAATTGTGCTGTTCTGCCTATGTACAGCAGCTCTGTGTTGTGGGCTCAGCTGAGGCAAGTCTAGTCTAAAAATCATTTTCCTGCAGTGCACTGTTGGGATCTGCCATTTTCCATCTAGTCAACTTGGGCAGTAAAAAAGCAAACAGCAGTTTGAAAACCATAGAGGGAACAGTGTCATCTTACTGACATGCATCATCCTAAACCTAATAAGACAGGTTCGTTGGCCTTACGTATAACCCATGTATACAGCATTTTTGCAGCCTACATTGTGAGGGTTCCAGCAGGGCTGGAGCTATAGAAAGTACATGTGTGTGTGTTCCCATTTGCATCTGCACGTTTCCAGTAGGGAGTATTAAATGTGGAGAACCACTGTGAAAGTTGTGTAGGAAACTTGAGGTTTTTCACTTGTGAAAGATTTTTAGTTCACCTTATAAAGACATTAAATTGAGTTCTTTCTTCAGTATCCTACTATTTTTTAATGTTACTGATGTGAAAATACTTCTGTGCTGATGGAATTTGCCAATACGTAAAATTCATTACGTGAATGAAATGGGTTGTTTCCAGCACGGTGACAGCTTCATTATTTTATTTAAAAATAAGTAAATTAATCTAGAAAATTGTACTTCTGCTCCCTAAACCTGTTCTATTCACAGCTGGTCACAGGTTTTAAAAAAATTTGTCTCACACTCTGCATGCAGGTTATGAGAAGTACAATTCTATGAGAGCTGATCCAGCGCTGTGCTTTCTGGAGCGGGTTGGCATGCCTGATGCAAAGGCCATAGCTGCTGAACAGAGAGGGACAGACATGTTAGCAGATGGTGGTGATGGGTAAGGAGGACATGAAAAAATTAATAAACTTTATCAGCATTGTATATGTTGGCATGAATTCATATGTCATATTTTTCTTACATCTTGCCTGAGGATCTGAAGTGATTGTATGATGTAAAATGTACATAGAACTGTTTACACAGTTGAGCATGAAATGCGAATGTGTAATTTGGTACACCATACTGATCGCTTTTGTAGCTTTTTTGCTTTTGTCCAGAAAATCAGCCTCCTCTCAAAACCAATATATTTCTTGAAAAAATTTCTTTTAAATATTTTATAGTGGTGAATTTGACAGAGAGGATGAAGATCCAGAATATAAGCCAACCAGAACTCCTTTCAAGGATGAAATTGATGTAAGAACTTCCAACTTTCTGTAATTACAAAGTTATATAATTATAACTGATTCTCCCTGTTTATTTTCGTGTGCACCTCTTCATTTTAAGAGCTACCAGATAAACACACCTTACAACAAAACACTTGTTTGCGGCTGTGTTTGGGAGATGATGTATTTTTCTCCTGAAATGATAACATATGGTCAAGACTGAAAACTAAAATAACTTCTCTCTTCTCCCCAAGGAATTTGCAAACTCGCCTCCGGAAGACAAAGAGGAGTCCATAGAAATACACCCAAGTAAGAGTATAGCAAAGAAATTAAAAGGCAAAAATGCACCATTTAGTGAAGGGTGGACTGTTCATACTGCCACATGAGGGGATAGGTGGTGTTTTGGGAAAACATCACAGTAAGCTTTTTACTGCCAAGTCTCTTCACATTTCACATCTTTCAAAACAATTATTTACTGTCTTTGCATAATCCACATTATGGCTTTCTGGATTTCTAATCACATAGTAGAAACTGTGATGATAAAGACCGGATGTTTCATAATGCAGCCGTTGATGGTTTTGCTGAGATAATATTGGAAGTTATAGATATGTTGTTTCCTCAGTATGGAGGAAAACTGCCAAGTTTAAGTGAGAATAATAAAGTGGGAAATCGTAAGTGTAGGTGTTTCCTCAGAGGTAGAACAATCTTCGTAACATATTTAAAGATGCATTGCATTAATTTTAATACTTCCAGTATTCATATGTTTGCATTCATAACATTGAATAATAATGCTTGATAGTTATCTCTGAATGCTTCAAAAGCATTTCTGAGTTCTTAAGAGTTGGATGTGGTTTGATGCTTTTTTTTTTTTATCTCCTACCAACATGTAGTTACCCTGTTTCTGATTTGTTATGCACCAGTATTAACGAGGCCTGTGTTCTTATCTGATAAACAGGAATCCAGTTATAGCTGTAGAAACTTTGAAACGTTTAGCAGTGGGTTTGCAGTGCACAAATACTTCTCTATTCTCTAGACAAACACACTGAAAGCAATGCTGAGTTAGGCCAACTCTACTGGCCCAACACTTCAACCCTGACTACCCGTCTGCGTCGCCTCATTACTGCCTATCAGCGCAGCTATAAAAGGCAACAAATGAGGCAAGAGGCACTAATGAAGACTGACCGCAGGAGACGTCGGCCTCGGGAAGAAGTGAGAGCACTGGAAGCAGAAAGGGAAGCTATAATAACTGAAAAACGACAAAAGTGAGTTTCTCAGTGATATCTTTCTTTAAATCTTGAGCTTGTGCCTCACCAGTAGCACTCTTCTGTTTTGAAAGAATAAACTAAGGGGGTTTTGGGGCATCCAAACTATGTCTGGACTCTTGTTTATTCAGTGGCCTCACTTCTCTTGCTTCTTCCTTGACTAGGTGGACAAGAAGAGAAGAAGCTGATTTTTATCGTGTGGTGTCTACTTTTGGAATTATTTTTGATCCTGTAAAACATCAATTTGACTGGAATCAATTCAGAGCATTTGCCAGGCTTGATAAAAAGTCTGATGAAAGCTTGGAAAAGTATTTTAATGGCTTTGTGAATATGTGTAGACGAGTGTGCCGAATGCCAGTCAAACCGGATGATGGTAAGTTTTAACTGACAGTAGAAGTCAACATGACTGTTATGAGACAGTGGGACTGTTAAAACTTAATGCCCAGGTGTAATGATTTTGAACTATGTGTACATTTAATCAATGTTAAACAACACAAATTGGTGTCATTGCAGAGCCACCTGATCTTTCCACTATGATTGAGCCAATCACAGAAGAGCGTGCTTCTAGAACTTTATATCGCATAGAACTGTTGCGGAAAATCCGTGAACAGGTTCTCCATCACCCACAGTTGGGGGAGAGGCTAAAACTTTGCCAACCAAGCTTGGACCTGCCAGAGTGGTGGGAGTGTGGTAAACATGACAAAGACTTACTGATTGGTGCTGCTAAACATGGAGTCAGTAGGACAGACTATCACATTCTGAATGATCCTGAACTCTCTTTTCTTGAGGCTCACAAAAACTTTGCTCAAAACAGAGGGACAGGTCATGCAAATACTGTCTCTTCTGTAAACCCTCTGGGTGCTGGCTGCAATCAAACACCGCTTGTTGTCCCGTCCACACCAGTACAAGAAGAAAAAACTACAGAACAAGTAGAGTCTAAAGTTGAAGGGTCTGAAAATCCAGCAGCCAAAGAAAAGTCTGATATAAAAGAGGAGGCAGATACTGCAGATAAGGACACTAAACCAGAATGTGATGCTGAGGCTGAGCCCGGCTCTGTTAAATGTGAATTGAAAGACATAGAAATGAGTACAGATGTAGACCCAAAATCTATTTCTGAGAAAGGTTCGGAAGAAGATGAAGAGGAGAAACTGGATGATGATGATAAATCAGAAGAATCCTCCCAACCTGAAGGTAATGCTTTGGTCAGATCAATTCTGTGTGCTTAGCATGAGCCCCACAGCTGTTCTAAGTTGTGCCAGCTGGTAAGTGGCACACATGGAGCTATTATGGAGCTTTGGATAAGCTACACGTAGCAGTTCCTCTACCCTTCCACATATTCAGGTGGTTAAATAAGCTTTCGTAAAAAACATCGGGTATCAGTGGGGTGTTCCCCCACAAGGGATGATTTCCAAGATAGCTTACTGAGCCAATAAGCATGTCTGTGTGCCAAATGCAGAAGGCTAAGGCTCTGCTGTATTAATTACTGAACAAAAGCCTCAGAAATGTGTCAAGCCTGGTTGTCTTAACCTATCTAGTTAGGTTGACATTGGGGGCTTGGAAATTTCTGTAGTTAATGCCTGGTCATGGTTGTTATTCAGCAGGAGCAGTTTCTCAGGGTAAGAATTTTGATGAAGAAAGCAATGCCTCTATGAGTACCGCAAGGGATGAAACACGCGATGGATTCTACATGGAAGATGGGGATCCCTCTGTGGTTCAGCTACTTCATGAGAGAACATTTGCCTTCTCTTTCTGGCCTAAGGTTGGTTAGGGGTAGAATGGCATGTGTCTTTTTTCCCATAAAATATGGGAAACGTGTTTGCAAAATAACAGCAAGTTTTGTATGATTCTGCACTTGTAGAGGGCGAGGGACTTTTTTCTATGAATGATTTGCGGAATAGCATTTTATTCTTCAATTTCATGCAGATTAGCAGAGGAAATGAAAGAAATTGCTGTACTGTAAATAGTGTCATTTAGTAAAACAAATGACTGACAGACATGAGTTCCTCATAGGCTCCATAACTGTATGTCAGCAGAATCACACCTTTCACACCTCTATTGATGGAAGCAAACTTACGATTTTAAATTATGGATTTCATCTGCAGAGCAATCTGCAATGTTGAGAGCAGAGATTTTGTAAGTCACCTTTTTATTTTGGGGTGAGGAGATTGTAGAGGAGTATTGGTGACCTACATGATCTAAGCCATTATGTAATGTTGACAGATGTAATTGTATTAAGGTATCCTGCAAACATAAGCAGCAGTTTTAGATAGGATAAAGCTATATCTTATTTTGGTAACTATGCAGAAAATTATCTAATACAAAATGTTTTTAAAAATATGAAACTGTAAACTCGTAATAAATCCACACATAATTTAGTACTCTCCTTTGCAGTAAGGGGAGAGAGAGAAATAAAGTGGTAATAGTCTTAAGCTTACTAATCACCATAACAGGGCCATCTGGTTTGGGATGGGGGAGCAGGGCGGGGGGACCTTGCTCTTAATAGGCTTATTCCTGGGGAAAGCAAGCAGTCTGTTGCAGCTGCTGAGGTTTGCTAGTGGCTTTTGCACAGTTTTGCTGTTCAGGAAGCTAACTGATGCTCATATTCCCTAACCAGCAGTATTTCTCAATAGTTCGGAAGTTTCTACTACTTCAGAGAGGCTAGAATAGAATGTGCTTGAATACTGAAGTGGAAGAAATCAAATGGTACTCATCTTTTTTGCTTTCAGCATGTGTTTTGGAAACATGGACTAAAATATTATTCCAGTCATAGTGTAAAAGTAAAACAAAAAATCCTTCATCTGTATAGGTTCAGCATAAGTAGACTAATAAACATAATTAGAGATTTTTAGTGTACACGCTTCAGTGAAATTTGAAGTGATAATGGGCGTGGAATGAAAATTGACATTCATTAGATGTCCCTAGGTTGGTGCCCGTTTCATAATGTTGAACTTTATTAATAGTGACGCTAATGAGGATCCACTTCCTAGGACAGAATTGCAGATCCAGCCTCTTGGATCTCGAGAACTGCAGCTTTAAGATACTGATTGCAGATGTTTTGATTTTCCCTTCCTAACTGTTGATTTTGTTAACTAGTGCAGCATAAAACAATAGTGAGTTTCTGTTAAATTTGTCAGTTAGTACATGGTTGTACAGAAAACTTGGTCTTTCTCCTTCCCCCTGATACAAATGCAGCTTTTAAATTCTAGTGATGTTTTATTCTACAAAACTGTCTGTATTAGCTTCTTCTAAGGCAGTCAGTTTATCCTGACCTGCAAGGGAATAGTTGGTTTTGAATGTGTTTCTTGAGCTGTGGAAACTGGACTCTGTTGTTATACTTATTTGAGTTTAAAAGGCGACATTCACACTGAAGGTTCATTACATACTTTTCCTTTATGCAGGACCGAGTAATGATCAACCGATTAGACAACATCTGTGAAGCAGTGCTGAAAGGGAAGTGGCCAGTAAATAGGCGCCAGATGTTTGATTTCCAGGGCCTCATACCTGGGTATACTCCAACAGCTGTGGACAGCCCTTTACAAAAAAGGAGCTTTGCAGAGCTCTCCATGGTTGGTCAAGCCAGCGTCAGTGGCAGTGAAGATATCACTGCTTCTCCTCAGTTATCAAAGGCAAGGCTGCGTCTTTCTCACATGAAATACTTTATCTTGCATGTGCTTCTTTTGCATAATAAAAAAAATTGAAAAATAATTGAAAAGTGTTTCTTGGAATAAAATGAAGGCTTTGTTTTCAAAGTTATGTGCTTGGACTTTTGTATAAATTCAGCATAGCAAACAGAGCTTTGCTTATGTTCTGAAATGCTCTTTTTCATTAGGAAGATGCACTCAATTTATCGGTTCCACGTCAGAGGAGGAGGAGACGAAGAAAGATTGAAATTGAGGCTGAGAGAGCTGCCAAGAGGAGAAATCTTATGGAAATGGTTGCCCAGTTACGTGAGTCTCAGGTGGTCTCAGAAAATGGACAAGAAAAGGTTGTAGATTTATCAAAGGCCTCACGAGAGGCAACAAGTTCTACCTCAAATTTTTCATCTGTTACTTCAAAGTTTATCTTGCCTAATGTCTCCACACCCGTATCTGATGCCTTTAAAACTCAAATGGAGCTGCTGCAAGCAGGTCTTTCACGCACACCCACAAGGCATCTACTAAATGGCTCTTTAATAGATGGAGAACCACCCATGAAGAGGAGGAGAGGAAGGAGGAAAAATGTAGAAGGGCTTGATCTGTTATTTATGAGCAACAAACGGACATCATTGACTGTAGTAAGACAGCAACCTTTTTGTCTCGTATTTGTTCTGTGTCTAGTACTTTCTGAATGTGTGACTTTAAAGTGTTGTTATACTCTCCCCAGCAGTAATGTAGTTTTTACTTTTGTGTTTAGAGCTGTTACTTTATTTGAAACAAACAAAATGTTGTTCACATCAAGTTTCTACTCTAGTGAATTGTAGCTGAGTTTTAAGTAGCTCGTACTTCCAAAGACTTTTTTTTTTTAATACAAAACTTATAATATATGCATAACATATTTGGAGGCTTAAGTATGTCTTTCTTAGTGTGTAGAAAAGGGAAGGTCCCTGGGGGCCACTAGCTGGAAATGCATGAAAACTGCTTTCTCTTAAGCTTGTATGTTCTTTAGTGTTCAAGCATGCTAAATTTACAAAACTCCCTAATGCAGTGGTATTGCTTTACATAGTATGAATATTTAAACCCCATTAACTCTTGCATATGCAAAATCTCCATGACCGTTTAGCTTCAGTCCCTGCAATTGTTTCTCCCAGGTAACTGTTCCCTTGAAGTGAGAATTAATACAAACATTAATGTTTTCAGGAGGATGCAGAAGTGACCAAAGCTTTTGAAGAAGATATGGAAGCCCTACCAGCAAGGAACATTCCATCTCCTGGTCAATTGGACCCAGACACTCGCATCCCTGTAATCAATCTAGAGGATGGGACCAGGCTGGTGGGAGAGGATGCTCCTAAAAACAAGGATTTAGTTGAATGGCTTAAACTGCATCCTACTTACACTGTAGATATGCCAAGTTATGTACCAGTAAGTATGTGATTCTAAAAGTGTTGTTGTGTTATATTAATACAGAAGTTAGTTTTACAGGCATCAAAATTAATTTCCTCACATTGGGCATAGTCATTGGATTTTGTAACTATTGGTTTTCAGTAAAGGTTTTTTCTGCAGCCACACTGACTATGGTATCTAAACACCCAGGTGGCATCAGGATGTATAGGTTGCTTTACCTTTCTTAATATTTGTATATAACAATGTGTGTTAGTACGCTGTTTGTGTCAAGTTCCGCAGAATCGCTTCATCTGATAAGAAAAAAAATTCCCTGAGATAATCTGATGGTAAAGTAATTGGCCCCTTAAAGGTGTTGTGAGAAGGGGTTCCATGCTTGGTGATTTTTGTCAAGAAAATGTAAAACTAAAAGCAATATATTTCTCTTTTTTCCAGAAGAGTGCAGATGTGCTGTTTTCCCCATTTCAGAAGCCGAAACAAAAACGACACAGGTGTCGAAACCCTAATAAACTGGATATAAACACCTTGACAGGAGAAGAAAGGGTACCTGTTGTAAATAAGCGAAATGGAAAGAAGGTAAAAATTAAGTTAGTGGATGTCTTTGCGTGTGGAAACCACATTTTCTACTCCAAACTTTCTTTTTAAAAGTTTAGTAATTCGGCACCAGCAGTTATCCTTACTGGAATGTACCACCCAGTTCCTTTAATTCCTTCTTTGCTCTTCTGTTATGTTTATATTAAACACTTGAGTGAATAACAGTTTTTGAAACTGTACAGTTTTTCTTTTTAACATCTCTCCCCTATATCAGGCACACGTTTCATTACTAGCCCTGCCTAAGCTGCAGCATTTTACAGTCTTTTTAAAAACATGATCTTCTGAATTCTAGTAGTATTAGCTGGTCTCCATGTAGTTTTCCACAGTCTGAACTGAAAGTCTTCACTCACATCCTTCAGAAATGAAAGTGTACAGATGGAAAATGTCCATATAAATAGCTGTTTGTTTTTCTTTTATTTTTGAAGTATTAACCTTGTCTTTTGCATTAGATGGGTGGAGCTATGGCCCCTCCAATGAAGGACTTGCCGAGATGGCTGGAAGAAAATCCTGAATTTGCTGTTGCTCCAGATTGGACTGACATTGTTAAACAGTCTGTAAGTGAAGCTTTCATTCCATGCTTCATTGTAGATTATAGCACAGAAAAGTGGAAGGCTGTGTAAATTGATGATTAAGTCTTTATCTCATAGCTGGTTTTGAGCTGAGGAAGTGTAGTGTCTGGGTGGGAGTTACCCAGTTTAGGGGGAATGGGGATAGGAGGCTGCTGCAGAGTGGGATTGAAGTACACTCAAAAAATCGGCTACAGTGAGGCAGTCTTCAGCATTTGTTTGTTGTTTTTTTTTTTTCTGATAAGCAACAATCATTAATAAACACAGGTATTCATTCATTAGAAACTTAAGAAAATATTTGTCATATTCATAACAGAAATAAATTTATCATCTTGGTAACAGGCAGCATCAAAGGATTAGGTTTTCTGCCTTTTATTTTACATCAGTTGTTTGGAAATAAAAGGAAAAAATTCTGCAAATACTTTAATAAAATATTACTATACTGAAGTTCAGTATGAGGTACAAAGGTACAGATTCATAATTGCATTATGTCAGGGTGTGTATTTTTTAATGAAGCTACAGAGTTTCAGCATGTGCTGATTTACTGTTGTATTTAAATGTAAAAAGCCTATGACTTCCCTTTCTTCCATTTTTCTTAGATGTTCTACTGCCATTCACTTTAGTAGCTGGCTAGTTGTGACTTGCCAGGGTTGAAAAACAAACCACTGTTGGAGTATGCTGAAATCCCCTTCTGTTTCTTCCATTGTCATCAGTTTACTGTTGAAAGCTATAAAAGCTACTGGAGAATAAAGCTTGTTTTTTCGCATCTCCTTTTCCAGGGTTTTGTTCCAGAGTCCATGTTTGACCGTCTTCTCACTGGACCTGTTGTGAGGGAGGAAGGAGCAAGCAGAAGAGGAAGAAGGCCAAAAAGTGAAATTGCCAAAGCAGCTGCAGCAGCTGCTGCTGTAGCATCAACATCGGGAATCAACCCACTACTAATGAACAGTCTGTTTGCTGGAATGGACCTCACAAGCCTCCAGAACCTACAGAACCTGCAGTCTCTCCAGCTCGCAGGCCTCATGGGCTTCCCACCAGGGCTAGCAACAGCTGCCGCTGCTGGAGGGGACGCTAAAAATCCGGCTGCCATGTTGCCTCTGATGTTGCCAGGGATGGCAGGATTGCCCAACATGTTTGGACTAGGCGGATTGTTGAATAACCCGATAACGGCTACTACTGGAAATGCCACTACTGCTTCCGGTCAAGGAGAGACTGAAGATGGTGCTTCAAAAGCTGAAGAGAAGAAAAATGAGAATGAAGAGGAGAACAAAGACTCTGAGAAAAGCACAGACACTGTTTCTGCTACTGACTCTGCAAATGGATCTGTCAGTGCTGCTACTGCAGTGACTACTGCCACTGCCACCACTACCACCACCACCAACACTGGATTGCCCACAAACCCTCTGGCCTTCAATCCTTTCCTGCTGTCTACCATGGCTCCTGGCCTCTTCTATCCATCTATGTTTCTACCTCCAGGACTGGGAGGATTGACTCTGCCCGGTTTCCCAGCACTAGCAGGACTTCAGAACACAGTGGGCTCCAATGAAGAGAAGGCTACTGACAAAACTGAAGGAACTGCCTTTAAAGATGAAGAAAATCTCGAAGGCAGTGATGCAGAGGAGAGCCTTGATAAAACTGCAGATTCCTCCGTTTTAGAAGATGAAATAGCACAGGGTGAAGAATTAGACTCACTTGATGGGGGGGAAGAAATAGAAAACAATGAAAATGATGAATAACCAGTACCAGTTACAGCTAAAGTGTTTTAAACTTTTGACAAGTGGTAGTCCTACTGTTTACACTCACAGTTAATGTCCATACTTAGTTTTTATAAGCTGTTCTGTAACATAGTGTAGCAAAAAAAAAGTTCAAGTCATGTTATACAGATGTGTCAAAAGGTATCTTGGTCATTAAGTATTGTGCAGTGCATTATTTATTATCCCTAGGAGAGATGAAATTTGAGAGGTGATCATGTCTTTTTAAGGAAATTGACATAATGCTCTGCTTTTTTTTTTCTTTTGGTACCATTGGTATTATGAATTACGCAGCAATTTGTGATGAAGTGGCACTAATAGAAGGAAGTGCTGCTTAAAGGAAGGATGAAGTTATATATTTAATTATTTTTTTTTTGCTGTGAAGGTCAAGATGAAATTTAACCATACATATCGTACTCGCGCTTCATTTTGACTGTATGGGAGTTCACCCACTCACATGTGCGCACACACCCCCACACACACACTCTCTCTGACAATCTTCATGATAGTGTGAATGTCTCTGTCTGGAGACGCAGCAATAATAAGGCAGCTGTTGAATGTGAAGAGTACCTTTTGGAAATTAGCCCACGGAGAAGGTTCTTACAGGATAAAGCTACAGTTTAATCGTCTCGTGATCTTGTAATGCACTGGTATAAACAAAAAGAAAAAAATCAGGTACCTTTTTTAAATTAAAGGACTTTGTTACTTTAGCCACAAAGCTAAACAGCATTACCTCAACTCTAAACTAGCCTTGAAGTTTACAGACATGACTTTGTAAATGTATTGTTTTTCTTTGTTGTGATGTCTTTTTATTTTTTTTCTTTGGAAACTGCTATCATGTAAGATAAGATGTAAATTGCTGCCAACTGTAGTAATGATGCTTTTAATAAAAGTGACCCATGATATGCAGAGATGTAATTATAGAATGTAGTGTTTAGAGACATCAGAACTGGTGTTTGCTTTCTGTATTTGCATTGTGGCTTTTTTATAGCATTTTCCTGCTATATTCTTTATAGATTAGTGGCTGTAAATGCTGAACTGATCGTCTTCAAGGGACTAGGCAGGAAGAGAAACCATGAATTACCTTCATATTTTCCACTCTGAGTAAGTCTACAGAAACGCACACTAAAACCCCTACTTTACTCCTTCAAAGGGGCATCAGAGACTGAGAATACTTTAAAATGTGTTCAGCATGTGATAATGTGGTACACTAAAGAACAAAAGGGCAAAAGAAAAATGAGGCTTTAATAGGCACAATATCTAGGTCATTTATCCTTGGTTAATGGGTAGAAAAACACAATGCTGTAATGACAGCAAGGGATACAAAGGCTCTGTGGTATCCTGTAGACCAGAGCTTGTGATGCCAGAAACCACTGTGTCAAACAACCTACATGAAACTAAAACTGACCCACTTTTCATAAAAAACAGTGTCTCTTTTGGAGAGCTACAGATTTGTACCCTTTTGTGACCTTTTGATATTCGAGATAATGTATCATTTGAGAACTTCTGTTTTCACAGTGTTGTCACCTTGGCACACACGTACACAACCATCTCGAGAGTGAGGATGAAAGGTTAGATTTTCAGTGGAGTACATGAAAAATTAGCTATTTGAGTTGCCAGCTGTGGGTGGACCCCCGTCTTAGGACTGATATTATCTGTGCTTTTGGAATGCTGGAGAGCTCTAAACCTCACTCTTCTGTCCACTGTGAATTTACACAAGAGCTCAAATGGGCAAGTGTTGCAAGGCCAAAATTTGGTCCTGAGGGGGGGGGCATATGAAAAAGGGGTGAACTATGGCCTGAAAAGAGCATTTTGGGAACGATGAAAGTAGGTGAGAAATGAAGGCTTAGGAAGTGGATTTTGTGTGAATGAATCACAGGCACGCACTGTCGAAGTGAGTAGATGTCAGGATGTCTTGTACTGCCACTTAAATAGATCATACAGAGTTAATGAAGGTCAGGAAGGATTCCCCCCGCCATGTACATCACTGAACAGTTGACGAGGTGCGTTATTCCTGCCTCTTTCTAAAACATCACATGTAGACCACGTCAAAAAGCAAGAGGCTGAAAGCCAAGGTACATTAACTTGATCAGGTGTGTTACATACTCTGTTGAATTCATTCAAGCTGTTACTTAAATTTCTCATGTCTTTTTCTTATTTATATATATTTTTCTTATTTATAGAGCTCCCACTGTAAAAGTTGGTAGGTGCTTCCTGTTGTGTATATTGCATATGCTGGCACCCAATAGCGTTTTTTGTGTTTGTTTTTTTTTTTTTTTTTTAATTCAGTTTTATAATTCCCAGCAAAGATTTACACAGACTAATGATATCCCTTGGGAGGGCCCTTTTTAATTGGCAAGACTAGAAATTGTATTGTTAAATGCTACACTAACCTCCTTTCTCCTCTGTTGAAATTGTTGAAATGAGGGGGAAATTCTGGTAACTGCCTATTTCTGCCTGTAGGTTTTTGGCACAGAAACATCCAAGTCATGACGTAGGGTGTCCAAGCGACAAACAAGTGCATCTTGCCCTATTGTAAGTGTTCCTTCTTAATGGTATTACTCATTTGCCTTTCCTAATCGAAGAAAAAATGAAACTGGAGAGCTGCTGCAACATAACAAATGCCATGGTAATGGGGGAGCCTCTGTACTCTTGACTGTGTTTCTGAACAGCCTTGCTTCCTGCAAGCCAAACAGACCACTCACCTGTTGAAAAGGTGACATTTGATTTTTTTGGAAGGGATATGGGCCCCTGGTATGAAAAATGAAGTGGGGGGATTGCCATCTAATGTCCGAGAAATGTATTACATGAAAATATGAAGGTTTTTCTTTGATTTGACACAGAGTTTTTACATGTTAATTATTGCAAAGATTCTTATGGAGTTTTAAAGTGTGTCTAAATGAATAAAAGCTTACGTGAGTAAGATGCTTAGATCAGATACTATTCTGCACTTGATTCACCTCTGGAGCACCCTTTTTGTCTGTCTCTCCAAGAAACCTGGTTTTTGTTACCAACCATTTTTGCTGGACCTCCTAATGGTCACGGAAATGTTAATGGGTTATCAAGGAGTACAAATTACTTTTGTTGTTGTTGTTGCTTTCAAGAAGAAAGTACCTGTGTCAAAGTACAGCAATGGTATGCTTGCTGCCACAGACCTTTTCTGTGTGCATGGTGTGCAGTCCTGCCAAGGCAAACAACAAAACAACAGATCTGCTCAGGCTATTAAAGACATATTTTTAAGAACTGGACTCTAAAGGAGAACCAGTTCAAGCATGAGTGTTGAATACTCACTGATGAAATAGTAGACAAATCCCTAAACTAGTTCCAGCTTTGGTCTCTTGTTTCATATCAATGTCAATGTCAAAGTGTACTGAATATTGGAATAACACATGCTGCTTTTGTTGAGGACCTTTGGCATTTAGTACAGAAAAATAACCATTTGAGAGAGGCTTAAGATTTGGGGGCAGAGGCGGGTAATAGACTATATTATTATTATTAAGCTTCCCCTTTAATTTCGTATTGCATACAAAACTGCTTGGGACATTTAGGACTCCTGTTGCTCGGCACCACACAGCTCAGCTACTTCTGAATCCTTAATGTTGGGGCCGGGGATCCGGTAATTTCAGGGCATCGGAGGGCACTCTGTCCTGCTGCCTACAAACTTCCTTGGGGGCCTGAAAGGTGCCAGCCTGTGACTGTTTTCTGACACACACCCTCAATGGGAGGGGGTACTGGCTGCAGGTTTTGCAGTACATGCTGTGTGAATAACCTGTTGTACCCCTCTTTGGCTTCAAGTGACCGTGCTTTGGAGAGACCTGAACTTGGCTTCTTACCTAGAGAGATGATGGTTCAAGCATCCATTCTAATCACTAGCTTGAGTCAGCTGTTCTGAGGAAAATACATGACAGAAATGACATTTTCAGGACCGCCGGCTGCTGTGATCAAAGTTCGATGGGAGATTCAGAAGCAGTTGTGAAAACCTCCTTCCAGCTCAGTCTGCATGCAGCTTTAGGTAATAGATTTGATGCAAAATACTAAATATGTAGGATAACAGGAACTATAGTGCAAAAGTATATTTTCTAAAGGGGGATAAATTCGTGTCACTGAATGGTTCTGTTTGTCTAACTTTTATCGATTGCTGCCAGCACTAGTAAAACTATTGAATCTTAATTGTTTGAGCCATTTGTGTTGCAGTAGCTCAATACTGGTAGTTTCCAATCTGTTAACTTGTACTTCCTCAGTCTTTGCTTAAAAAATTTTAAGCAATCAGTGTTAGCTGCAAGTCAGAGACTTCATTAAATCCTGGTAATTGTAGTCAACATGAAAAACAAAAACCCGTCCCCACCCATTTAGAAAGTTTGCTCGGAGTATGTGGATGAAAGCATTGTTAATTGGGGTCTCACCAGAGAAGCTCCTTTTTTTCTTTCAGTCCAAACTTTTTATACATGAGCCTTATTAACCTAAGGGGCAATACAGAGATGGTGAACCATGGATTCATCAATCTTTTGGGCAGTTGCATCCGTAAACAAATGGCAGGCAAACTGTAAGCTTTAAAATGTCTAGTAACAGTGTGCTCTGCAGGCAGGAAGTGGTCAGCTGTGATACCAGCACTTTTGCAGTTCTCTTCTTGGACGATGCTTTGACCTTCCAGTTTTTAGGAAGTCTGGGAACCTGTGGGCTTTGCAGGCGTAGGAGTTGGGATCAGCATCCGCCAGGTCTGTGCTATCGGTCTCCTCCCACAGGGCTTCTGCTATTGTTGGGCCTGGGGAAGGATTTGCATATCTGTGAGCGAAGAGCTAATGTTAGCTCCCTCTGCTCAGAGGCCCTGCAAGGAAACTCCATGATCCTTCCCTTTTTTTTTTTTTTTTTTTTACCTTTTTTTTTTTTTTTTTTTTTTCCTAAGGGCTAGTAGAAAATAAGAGGCAGCCATTGTATTTCACTGCAGTGGCATTGTTCTGCACCAGACAAAGATGGCATATTTCTCCAAATCCATAGTTTCTGCTCCTTCAGCCATGGCTGGCTACTGATGAGCAGCTGTGCAGACTCTGAATAGCCTAAGGCATTTCCTAAAACCTTTAAAAATATGAATTTTCCCCAAGCATGTGCCAAACCCCTCCCAAAACTATGCGGCAGGAGAAGGAAAGCAAAGCTTTTGCTCTTTGTCCAGCATGTGTTTTCCTAAAATCAAACTTTCAAGCCATGCCCACTTTCAGAAAATGCATGTAAGTTCTCACAAACATATCAGTTGATTCCTAAATGACTTATATAAAACCTGTTCAGAAGAATATTTTAAAAGAAGAAATGGATTTTTATGTTTTCTTTAAGAATTTTTGTGAAGGAAAGAGGTGAAGGGTTTAAACTAAGCTATATGATTGTGTTTTATGAACCAGACAGGTGCTTGTAATAACTAGTTGAAGAAAATGTTAAAAATTAGTCCTGTTCCTCATCTGCCATGCATCTGACATTTCCAAAATATCATTTTGGGCTGTCACTGTGAGAACATGCTTTTTCTTCCCAGTCGTCTTCAAGTTCTTCTCAACCAGACTGGCCATCTTCTGCTGTCTCAGTCTGCAGCAGGCTTGCCATCTGCTATATGGCTAATCAATTCACAAAGGTGCTGCTGGGCAGTGCAGACTCCCTGTCCTCTGCCAATATTTTCTGGAAGTTGTCAAACATAGCTGAATTTGTTCTCAGCTGTCACAATCATCGCATTGATTCCAGCTTGTAGCACTCCAGTGACCAGTGGGGTATGTGCATTGTTTCACAAGCAGCGTTTGCTCTTTTGTGCCCATTTGGTTAGGCTGCAGCTATCGCTGGAGTCTGGGGCAGCATGTCTCTCGGGCTGCAGGTAAAAGGTGCCCTTTTACTGTTTTAAGCTGCCTACTCGCAAGTTTGAAGGGTGAGCCTGTGGGCGAATCGGCAGACCAGGACTCCAGATTCAATTTCTAATTCTGTCTGCTTCCCCCAGGCAGTTGCTTTAATTGCAGTTTCCAGTCTTTAGAATGGAGAATGACTCTTGCCTTCTTCACAGAGATGTTGTGAGACTAATGTTAGCAACAATCGTGTGGTACTGAGGCCACCCTGATTAGGACTGCCTGGGTAAGAGACTTCAGCTCATCCTTGAAGATGACAATCTTCATTACATATCAGGCTGTCATTCTGCAGCCCCCCTCAATCAACTGCTGCCACTGTACGATGGCAAACCTGCTACCCTGCTGTGAGATACCAGATCTGTCAGCGTCTTTCTGCTGTCTCCTGCTTCCACGCAAAACCACGTGCCAGGCTTTGGGTCTCACTTCTCACTGTCCTGTTGAGCCCTGCTTTTAGGACTGCAGCTATTGCTTCAGCTGTGCAACTTGCTACTACTCGACCTTGGGTGCGTTTTCTGTTTTGACTGTGTAGTACATCATAGAAATGTGAACATAAATCAGTACGCTGACTTCTTCAGGAGGAGGGTTGGTTGTCGCTCATGTTTCTTTAATGCTCCTTTGGCCATACCTGGATCTGATGATGGAGCCACTTCACCTGACTAATGCTGTTAACCAAAGCTGCATGTTCAGACACTGGTTTTAAGCAGCAGGATTCACGTCATTACAGCTTCATGCTCTCCTCGTAAGGCTTCTGCTTTACACACTGCTCTGCTGATGGGGCTAATCTGAATTTAAGATGCTAGATTGCTGAAGCTTTAGTATACTTCAAACCCATGGCTTCTCTTTCTCCTTGGTCATGCAGGAATCCTGGGAGGTCCTCCCCTAGTTCCTGCTTGGCTTTGTTTACAGCTGCCTCAATAAGGGAGCTCATGGATACATTTGGGACAGGCAGAGAGATGGTAACATCCCTGTTTTTTTCCAGCCTTGTCTGCTTTCTGCCAGATAGCAGGAAGTTATTAGCTGACATTTCCAGTGTCCACGGGTCTTTTAGCAAAAATTCATAGCTTTAAAAAGGCCTGAAGTCCAGCTTTCCAAGTACCAGTTCCTACCAAGGAGCACCTTCTGTCATTGGCGCTGTACAACTGCACCAAAAATGAGCATTCAGGAAAAGAAAAAGGCATCTGCTGGCTTTAAACACTCAGTGTTTCACTTGAGCAAGCCTTTTCATTGCCCTATTAGTTTCCCTTGCCACATGAAGAGCTGCCATCATTTCTTACCTACTGTATATTTATATTTAATCCACAGGAAAAAAGCAATTTTCTAGAAGCCACAAGAGGCAAGCTCCAAAAGATCTTTCAGCCTGTTTTCGGTACGTGCTGCTAAATACCTCATGTTTGTCAGCTCTTCTTGGCACCCTTTCTGTGTAACAGCCTCTAATGAATTTGGATTAGCTTCTCTGCTGATGGCTAGTAGGGATCACGCTATGCAGTAACAGCCCTTGAATATGTGTAGAATTTGACTGCAACCATTGCAGAGGTGGATGTTTTTAACCTGGATTTGGAACAGGATTTGCCAAACTGTTTTCATCAGATTTCATTGTATACAAGCTAAAGGATGAGTGGGCTTTCTTGTGTACTGTTTAATGAAGTCTTCCTAAAGCAGTTGCAAGTTGGCACGCCAAGAGGATCTTGACTAAATTGGAACAAATTACACTTCTCCGCCATGTGCTTCATTTATTCCTCATGGAGAGGTAGCTATTTGGATCTCTCCTTAGGTCTCACACCTGTGGTGACCCAAGCAACATTTGCATGCAGTGGTATCAGGTTTTCTTGTGGAACTTTACTGTCACTACAGAAAAAATCTGCGACTGACTGTGGAGCTGGTTTTCATGCTTGTCTTCACTCCTTCTGATAGGTGAGGGAAAATATGCTGTGAGCAGGCAAAAGCAAATTAAATCTGCACTGATCTCTCTGATGACCAGTGTGCAATAGGGTTGTCTGCTGTTTGTAGCAAACAAGAATTGTCATGGGGAAAATCAGAACCAGGAGTTCTGGGGAGAATGTGGAGATTTCTTTGGGAATACTTTGATTTCCCTTCCTGATTCAAGATGGCAGTGATGCCCTTCCAGCACAAGGTGAAGACTGAAGGGGTACGTGGCGGATGCAGTGAAGGGGTCCTTGATGGAGCCTTCCTTGTATTGGTGCACTTTGGTAATGGAGACTAGAGGAAGGGCTGGGAGAGCTTCCCTCATCAACTCTGTCATCCTGGGGAAAATGCATGGACAAGGCTGGCACAAGAAGGCTCAAGATCTCCCCATCCCATCCTGGACAGGGTTTCTGACAGAGAAGCCTCAGGAGGGAGGGGACCTAGACGTGACAAAATCCTCTCATAACCTATCAGAAAAAAATGTCTTTGTCTGCAAGATGATACATTGCTGGTATTAATCAGTAGCAAAATGCAGGGCTTTCCCTCATGATTCCCTTCACCTGCCATCAGACACTCAACCCTGGACAGGAGCAGTTAAAGCCTCCCTGCAAAATGTGTGTAGGATGGGAACATGCGGCACAAGCTTCCCGGTGCTCAGTAGATTGGTGCTGGGTAGTTTTCCATCATGGAGCACGTTTTTAGCTGGCATGGGCTGTATATATGTACTTGACTGTTGGGAGGATGGAAAAGGTAAGGACACCATCCTGAAGCCCAAAATGTTACCAGGCCACCTACTCCCTCTGGACTAACTCTCCGTGTTCCTTGAGGTCCTGGCCAGCAGATTTAGTGGGTTTTACAAGCTCATTTTCAAGTTCTGGTTTTATGTCCTGTTTTATGGTATGTTTATTCCCTTTGGTTTTATTACTGGTTTACAGTTGTACAATTCTTGTTTGCTGGTTATCTACAGCTATCATCCCCACAGCTAAAATGCTAACGGCAGCTACTGAAATCCCAGTAGCAATGGATGTAACGCCACATGTAGCAGAGGAATCTACAACTGGGAAAACTCTGCTCCTTTTGATATTTTTGCAAGTTTGAGTCCTGGCCCCCATAGAAATAAAGGCATAAAGCTAAAAATTAAAATCTCACCCCCAAATACAGGCAAACTGACCACTCTGAATTTGTTTTGGAATCACATTTGACTCTGAGAAACCAGCCAGGCTGTGCACAAGTAATTCAGGAAGATATAAATGGCTACATTATAATGAGCAGACACCTTTTTTAAGCATGATCTATGTTTTTAAGAAAATTCATTACAATAAGTCTTACAATACCAAGCTCTTCAATGAATTTTTCATGTCTGCATACCAAGATATATATAAAATGATCATAATCATACACCTTTGGGGCAATGCTGAGCACCAGCTGTTTCACTGATGATTTATAGGTTGCCACGTTCAAGGTTAATAATCAGGAGAAACAGGTTACAGTATGCAATGTATTTATGTCAGGTTAGAAGTTCAGTAGTGAGGATATGATGTTAGGATGATATGTGCCGTTTTAATTAGCTACATCCCAGTTTTCTGGAAAATCAAATGCAACCACTTTCCAAAGGTAAAAATCTGTGAAAAGTTACCAGTGCTAATTTTTATTTCAACTCCGCTGAAATTAAATCAGCAAAATATTCTCTTTGTCTCATCTGAAATCTGCACGCAAACTGCCTAAGTGGTCAATTCATAATAAAAATTCAGTACTGAGGTGGATGGAGATTTTCCCAGGATAGAGAGCAGGATGGTTTAAACTGCAAATGCAGTGGCACTCCGTGCCTTGTGAGCTGCCTTACATTGCAGCCCAACCCATTAAGATAAGCCATTACAGCCTGTCAGTGTACAAGCCTTGAAGCAGCAATGGAGATGGCGGTCACGGGACATCAGCCCGTGCAGCCGCCCCAGCAGCTGGTAGGGGCATTGCTGACGGCTGTGGTTGTTTCCTCCCCGCTTCCAGCTACATCCATGAGTCCTCCGGCAAGAGGACATTTCTAACTGTGTTACTGCCAGGATCTGCTCTTCTGTGCAAGATGTTTGCTTTAAACAACAAAAGAGAAAGGCTTGGAGTCAACAATCGATGCTACGGGCCTTTTTTTAAGTTTCTGAATAGTTACCCCTTGGCGTAACTAGAGAACCGCCTGCAAACTGACAAGCCTAGAGCCCAGCAACATGGAAAAACCTCTGCCTCCACCTCAACAGAGAAATTTTTAGCACTGGAGTTTTCTGACACAAGCAAAAGGTGCAAGCTTTTCTACTAAGGCCTGGGGAGCTTTAGCTGCTTGCAAACACCAGCGTCCCTGAGCAGGGCCTCAGAGCATTGTCATCGCATTGCATTGCTTTGCAAAAACCTTTGCTGCTTCCGTTCAGCTTTCCTGAGCTCCCTCAAAGCTGAATGCTCGTTCCCAGAAGTCAGCAGCTTTCTCCACATGGTGCTGCGATTATATTCACAACAGGGAACTCCAAATAAGATGAGGAAAGGGGCTAATTCATTTCAGAAAGATGGCTTTAAATCTCACCAGATTCAGCAATAGCAGACTCATCTTTGGATGAAAACAGTTGATCTGTCCTATCTTTGCATTTTCAGCTGCATTTGCCCACCAGACTGGGAGTGATGGGAGGTGTGCTGGTGCCGGGGTACCAGCCCTGATGGTCAGGCTTCACGCCCTCAAATTGCTGCATCCAGCTCTTCCTCAAGGACTGATCTGTGTCTTAGTGGGATTTGAGTCTTGGACCACCATGAGCCCTGAGGATTTCCTTGGTGCTGAGATGCTACGTGCAGCAACATTCCTTGCCCACAGACCCCCACTGCATGCTTTGAGTGTTGGAAGTCGTGCATTCAAGGCCTGCCTCCACTTCCCACTGTGCATTCATGTATGCTAAACAACCTGTTGAACTTATAATAACGAACGCAGCCTGCCCTCTAAACAAATGGGAAGAGGCACCCTCGCATAATAAAATCACCAGAGAGAGGGCAAGGAATAGGACACAGATGAGATTTCATTCTCATAAATTGCCTCTCTATTACACTTGGAGTATATTCACAATAGGGAACTCCAAATAAGATGAGAAAAGGGGCTAATTCATTTCACGAGGACGGCTTTAAATCTCAGCCTATACCCATGCTAGAAAATTAATTACGGCTATGATGAATGAAAGGAGAAGTTATACCAGTAATGAACATCACCATATCCTGCTTTCTTAGCCCAATAAAATTTTCTTTAACTGAGCAGTGGCATTCATAAATGTCAGCAAAGCAAAACGTGAAGATAATAGGACACGTTGACCTGGGTGCAGGTAGTGGTGCCTGTGGGTATGGGAAAAGCTGGTGGAGCCCTTACATGTTTGCGTGTAATTTTAAAAGGCCAAGCTGTCTTAGGCTTTTCACAGAATGACTGATCAGGCAGTGGAGAAATAGCCAATAAAAATGGGTGATATAAACATTATTAGTGAGAGTTGTGGTTTGTGGTGGAGGGAGTTGGAATCCCAGGGTGAAAACTTGGCTGTATCAAAGATAGTAAAACTCATCATGTCTCTGGATTCTGGTCTTACGGCATCCAGTTCCTAAACAAAATACCTTAAATTATGCTATTAAGTTATTAGACTGTATGCCCTAGGTTATTACTGAAGGGCTAGTGCTCAAGCATTTTATTTCACTACTGTGTGAATGTATATTTGCCTCTCAGTGGCCTCACAGGGGCGTTTGAAGGTCTAACAAATCTGTTGCCCTAAAAGAGGGCTAACCACCCTTTAGGCTCTTCTGATCATGTTTGTTTAGCCTGTTCTTAAAGACTTTGAGAGACAGAGATCCCACAAACCATGCTCGCATTTTAGCTTACTCTCCTTGCTATAGTTTTTGCCTATTCTTGTTATTCCTGTTCTCCGTGAACGTGGAGAACCAAAGAATCTCTTTTGTTTGGCAGCAGTGTTTGCTACCTTAGAAATCAGTTATCGTGTTCCTCCTCAGTCTTTTTATCTTCAGACTCACCCACAGCAGGCCCAGTCTTTCCCTGCAGGTTGTCCCTTCCAGACTGCTCCCTTCAGTTGGTCTTAAGGCAGGTCCTGGCACTGGCCGCCCTGTTTGGGCTGGGACATTCCATGTGGCCAGTTTGCTTCACCTGGGGTTCAGGTCTTCCTGTTCACACCTCCCATTACTCAGCTTTCCTCTTCTGCCATGGTGTGCCATTGTTTTGTGCCCAGCTTGTGATCCTGAGTTCCTCCAGCAGTCCCCTTGGTGGTCCCCTAGCCAGGCATCCCTCCACGTGTTATATCTGCGTAAATGCACTACTGTGCTGATTCTCGTCAGACTGTATGAACATTTCTGCACTTCGTCATTTCAAATGAAGCCCTTTTCTAAGCATGAACATTGCTGTTCAAACTATTTCATGACTCTCCGTGAAGGCATGTTCTCGGTTCTCTAGTAAACACTCCTTGCACCAGGTCCTGGGAGGCCTCGCAGAATCTGCTTTTAACCGTAATCTAAATCCTTTCCTACAGCTTTCAAGTTGATTTTCAGTTGTGTGGCAGAAGTTTGAGCTAGAGCGTGCCTCCACAATTTACTTAGGAGGATGTTTGGAAGACTGTGTCAAAAGCCTTGATAGCCTTAAGAATATCCACGAAGCCTATTACTTTACCACACAAGGAAATTAATTTGATTTGATGCAATATGTTCTTGAGAAACCCATCTTGGCTGCATCTCATCTCCTTGTTCTCAAACATGTGCCTACAAACAGTTTTTTATTTTCCTGGGAAATGAAATTAAGCTGACAGTGGTTTATAATCCCCAGCCCTCCTACCCCCTCGCCACTCCCCACCCCTGTGCATCCTTTTCCTTTCTCCAGCCACACTAGAGCCTCTGTGTGTTGGTGCTGTGGCAGTCTTGGGCCTGCGGCTGAAATTTCCGTCCATGCTTTCCTGTCCTCTTTTTTTTTTGGGGGGTGGGTTTTTTTGTTTGTTTTGTTTTGTTTTTTGTATTCCTCCAGTGCAGTAACTCTCCCTCCCCATCCAAACCCTTCGCTCCAGGGCTCCCTCAGGGGATGGAAAGCTGCTGTTTTCCCTCACATGTCATGACATTTGACCACTTCACCCTCAGCCAAACAGCAAGCGGCTCGCTGCTTAATTTCAGGATCCAAAATACAATTGCTTTTTAAACTCCCTATGGACTCTTTCCAGGCTACTGCACAAATTAAGCCTGTTTCTACTCCTTTCCCCACCACTTCCTTTCCTTACAGAGCAGCGGCCTCTTCCTTCTTTTTAAACTTTTATATAGTGCTATAAATTTACATGGAGAATTACAGATGCTAGATAAGATCTGCTGGCTGCCCAGGAGAGTTTTCACGCTGCTGCTTGGCTCCAGTGAGAGAAGGTCTCCTCTGCAGACTCAGCCTTCCCTCTTCCAGCAGCAGCTCCAAAGCCAAACAGGAGCAAAGCATCTCCCTCTTGCCAAGGGATCTGCAGCAAACAGTGCCACCCCATCAAAAATTGTTGTAGTCCCCTGCTTCTCTGCGAGGGTCTGAGATGCATGGGGACCTGTGTGTCTTCTGAGTGGCTCTATGGTCTCCTGGTTTGCACCCAAAGCAGACCAGGAGCTGTAGTTTCATTTCCTTTACATGCCGATGATCTCAGCTGTTCTGACAGCAGCAAAGCCATGGGGGGGGGGGCTCAGGTGTGGGCTGGGTGCAACCCCCAAAACACTGGCAATGGCATCTCTGAAATGACAGAGAGAATCCCCATGATGGAAACCAGCCCTTCCCCACGCAGCCTCTGAGAGCTGTAACCCACCTCTGTGGCAGCAAGGGTGATGGCACTCTGCAAGTATGGGTCCCGGCAGGCTGAGGGAATCCAATGTCTTTTGTTCTCTGCTGATTGGAGAGGCTTCATGAGCCCATGGCCCTGGGAACCATCACCACCATGGCAAAGGACCGAGGGCAGTCACTCAAAACTTGGCCCCCAGTCATGTGGTTGAATTTGGTTCCCATCTAGATTTTGTTTTGAAGTCTACATGAATCATTTTGAGTCTAAATATGCCTGCTAACTGAGCTGGGTTTCATGTGGTTTTGTCCTTTATGCCTGCAGCCATTGCTCCACTGTCTTGCTAAGCATCTGGTGACACTGGTTTCTGCAACAGAAATAAACCTGTGAAGACCCTCTGGCTAACAAATATGAAAAACCCTCTGTAAATATGGTTCACTACGAACATTATAGCAAAAAATCCCTCACAATTAGCAATGAGTGAAAATTAACTGTTGATATGCTCCTGCTTTGGTGCTTAATATTACCTGCCTAAATGTCTATAGAAACATCAGCGCTGAGGATGCACAGCAGTACAGATTTCATGTTTTACAGTGGTCTGGTTGTCTCATCAAAGCTAAAGTAGCTGGACTGTAAAACTTGTCTTGTGAGTTAACAAATCCTCAGCAAGCAGAAGTCACAGGGGACATCTGCTGTTTTGATTTTTAATCATTTTTGGCTTTGAAAAAAATACTCCACTTCTCCAGTGTACTATAAAACCATCTTTGTGTAGATACTTGGTATGCTGTGCCATTCACACCACCAGCGCAGCTCCACAGCCCTGTTACTAGGTGTTACATGCTTATTAAAAAAAAAAAAAACCAAAAAAACCAAAAAAAAAAACCAACCATAACAACCAGTCACCAAACTGCTTTGTGTGGGGACAGCCACAAAAAGCCCGGGCGGGTGCCGCCACGTCACAGGGTCCCGCAGCCACATGTGGTCCTGTACCTGCAGCGGCTGGGGCAGCCCCAGCTCCACTGTGTGAACCTGAACTTTGGTGTGAACCTGAACTTCTGCATTTCCTGCCTTTGTGCTGTTTTGTTTTGCTCCATTGTTGGCCTGCCTGGCCTCCCCCCTCGCCTCGCCAGCGGATGCACCCTGAATTCAGCTTCTTCCTATTCTTAGAATCCCTCCCTTATTTTCTCCTCTTCAGGCTGCAAACAAACTTTTGTGCCTTCTCCATGTTTTGATTGATTTTTTCCAGCAGCTGAGTCAGCACCTCCCTTTCTCTGTGAGGCAGCAGCCCTTTAAAGCCTCTGTTATCTTGCATGCGTGCCATTTGCTACAACCACCACCTAGAGCGTCTGAGATAAGTAAAGCAGTTGAGGGAGTAACCATGTCCTCACAGCCCATGAATGCTTCCAGTCAGGCTGGGAAATAATAGAAATATTTATTCTCTGGAAAAGCTTCCCGCAGCTGCTCTCACTCCCTCTTTGTTTCAGCCGGTGCTGCCCATCTCAGTGGCAAACTGAGATGGAGCTGGGGAAGGCCTGAGCCTGGTGTAACGCCCGGCTCTCCTCCTCGCTAGCAGGATTTTTAGCGAGCATCAGGCTAAGCAGAGACCAGCTTTGCTCCCCCTCCTCCATGATATCCTCAGCCTCTGGTTCTGCCGCAGGCACCTGGCAAGAGACAGGGTGGCAGTGCCAAAACCTCCACGGCAAAAATCCTGGGTGATGAGCCCCGGGTTTTAGGAGGCAGTGGCGCAGCAGCCGGGGGACATGTTGGGGCTGGGGGTGACCCTCACTTCCCTTGCAAGGGCCACTGAGCCCCAATTGCCTCCCTTTTTCCAGAAAGATATAATGGAGGAGAGGCTGCGGCACAGGCGTGGAGAACAGTTTGCGCTGTTCACAAGGCTTGCGCTGAGCAGAAAGGCTTCAAGCTGAAGGAGGCAGCGCTGGCGTGCCAGGTTCAGCCGGGCTGGCCAGGCTGAGCCGCGCCAGGAGCAGGTAGAAACAACAGGCAAGGGCCAGGCGTATAGTCAGCAATATATATGTGCCCACTCAAAAAAAGGGTGAGAGCTGGGGGGGGGGACCACAAGCATATATTCTGTAAACTTTTCAGCATCCTGTTTAGCTTCTCAGGATGTAACCCTCAGGGTAGAAACTCAAACTGCAGCTTAGCTAGAAAAATCATGCAGCGTGTATGAAAAACACCCGCTAGACCTGTGAGCTCATTTTGTGGCCCCTTCCTTGTATCCCTAATGAGCCTGTGCCCAGGCTAGATGGAAAACTAGTTTCATCTGCTCTTCTCTCTGGAAGTACCTGTCATGCAGCTCCTGCAACGAGGAGGCAGCTGCTTTTGGTGAAGGCTCCTGCTCCAGGAGGTACAGGGGATTCTGCCATTTTTATATCAGACCAGCAATTTCTACATCAGCTGTTTGCAATTAACCTTTTTCTTCTATCTCTCTTCGCAAACCAGCTGAAGATCAAAGGCTCAAAGCCAGAGCGCCAGGTTTATCTCAATATGTTGTGTCTGAGCCATGGTTTTTGACAGGCTGGAAGTGGCTGTACAGGATCTGGGCAACAGTTGCTCCCAGTCCTGGTTTTGCACCCCTTTCTGGAAGGGATAACTGGGAAGCAGCCAGTGGTGTGTCAAGAGGCCGGGTACTATGGCTTGTCAATGAAGTTTGCGGGGGTTAAACAGCACACTCTCTATCTCTCAGCCGTAGCAGACTTACAAGTGCTATCAGAGAAAGCTCTCATGCCAATGTCTTTGTATAAATACATATTTATCATTGTACTGAAAAGTGCAGGGAGTTGCCATAAGATACAGCTGTCCTTCCCGAGGGCTGTGGCAACCTAAGGATGGGCTAAATCATCCCCAAGACTTTTTGCTGTTGCCTACATGCCTGCCTGTGTCCTGCTCCGCTCCACTCAGTGCTGTGTCCTGCTGGGGTGCAGCTCCCTGCGTGCAATTTTTGGGGGTTCACTCCCTCTCTGGAGCCTGCTGGAAGAGACGGGCTCTGGTAGGTCTGAGCTGTGCACAGTCTTCACGGGGTTCCGGCTCCCCACACCGGCACTTCAGGGTCTGCAGGCAGCCAGCTGTGCCTCAGGACCCCTCCATCCCTCTCATCCAGACACTTTCACCCAACATATCAGGTGGAAGTGGCTGGACCTTGACCAATTTTTAATTACCAGTGCACTGATTGAAACTGTGGCAGTGGCAGCTACCTGGAGTCAGTAGGAATTGACTCCTGTCATGTGGTGGGTATAATCTGCTCTCACTGTGATCCTGCCGTGGGACCCGTGCCAGGAGAGCAGAAACCGGATTTTCAGAGGCGGTGAAAGCCCGCAGCTTCTGCCAGCAGAGCAGTGTGACAGCTCCTCCATGCCACTGTGAACATTGGGCCACAATCCCCGGCCAGCCCTTGTGTGTAGGGTACCACTATTAGATAGCATTGTGGCATGCCATGCTGTGTTCTCAAATAAAGAGAGGAAGGAAAAGGATTTTAAGTAAACAAGAATGGAGCAGTTCACAGAGCCGTCCGCCACTGCCAGGCAGCCTCGTCAATAACTTGCATACTTGCCTTGGACTGCAGATTATTTTAATGTCAGCACAGATGCCATTTCTGGAAACTCCCTGCAGACCAAGGACATCAGAGGAGCCATTTTATTGTACTTGATGGGTGAGCGCAGGAGGCAGAGGTTAATACGACTGGTATCATGCACAGAGTATGCAGAATAAAAGAGGCAGTCTGAAAAGTTCATGTGAAAAATGTTTCATTTTCTCTATACGTGCTGAAGAAAAACACATCATTTCCTCCAATTCCTGTTTTTAAATGCACATTCATGATTTTTGCAGCCGCTAACGTGTGTAACGCAGCACCGTAAGGCTCTCCTGAGCATAAGACTTCTCACCTAATATGCACATACTTAACTGCCTCTGAAACTCATTTATCTACACCAGCTACTTCCAGACTCCCTGGCATAAAACAGTTTTGCACCAAAGCTGTGTTTGTATTCTCGTATGTGACAACACCACATGAGGTGTTTTGGTGTTATTTTGTAAAGCCTCTCTTTTTCCTGCACATGAACCACATTTGTCTACGGGTGTGAGGAAGCCCTCCCACCTGCTTTGGCTTTGGAGAGAGATTTGAGAAAACAGTAGTTGTGTTTTGAACACTGCGTCAAATTAAGAAAAATAGAATATTTTTCTACATACTCTAAAGAATACTTAAGAGCATAAAAAGGTTTGGGATCACGTTTTCAGATACCCTCACCAGAAGTCACAGCAAGTTTTACGCTGTGGAAGCTTTCCAGACCCGCCATGTGCCCAGCCCAGGCAGCGTGCTGCTTTCAGGGCACCTCGGTGGTGCCATGACACCCAAATGCCCAAAACCACCTTAAGCACAAACGTCATTGCACGTGCTGGAGGGCTGCCAGCACAACCCCTGTTTGTAAAGGTGACTTTTGTGTCATAGAGAAACCTCCTTGCACACCGGGCTGTGAAGAAGGAGTACCTGCTGTTCCTAAATAATTAAGTCTTCCTAAACCTCTTAGGGAGCAGCACAGACAGGAGAGGGAGAAGAAAAGGGTTTGCTGTTGCTAACATGGGCATATTTGTAACACCATGAAGGTAAAGCTTAGGGAGATGCTGGGAAGGGATGGGAAAGGATGCTCAGGTCACTAATTATCGTGTGGTTCTTTATTATTATAGGGCTGAACAGGGACCCTGGTGCAGCAAAGGTGAATGTACAAGCCCCAGGTGATGACCTGGGAATGGGATGGAATGGGATGGGATGGGACGGGACGGGACGGGATGGGGTGGGATGCCCCCACAGGCGAGTAGGGGGCTGGCCAGCTGCACCTCTCTGAGCATGATACATCAGTTTGTCCATGCTGTGAGAGCAGGGAAGAGGGTGCCGTGATGTCCCAGACCTGACTATTCAGAGCAGCCATGAGTGCTTATGAAGACAAAATACTAATGCGTTGGCTGGCTGAATGCTCAGCCTCGGTGAATGCTGAGAAAGCAAAGGGGCTTCAGCTATTTCGAAGACAACAAATCCAGACAAAAGATGCAGTAAAGCTGACTGTAACAGCATATGCCACAAAAAGTTAGCTCCTCATCCTTTGTAGCCAGGATGGGCTGCAGCTGCAACATGGGGGAGAGAGGGGGGGCAGAGCAGGAGCGCAGCTGCTCCCCGTCACGTGGGGAGAGCCCACACAGCACCTCCTGGGGATGGCTCAGAAAAGAGGAGGGAGGGAGGGGGCCTGGCCCAGGATCTGCCGCGATACCACTACCGAGGGGAAGCAGGTATGTCAGGTGAGGGACAGTGAGCACCAGACTACACACCAAGGTGCTCCTGTGCACATCACCATCTGAGTAAAAAAAAATCAGAAGGGTTGGAGGCGGTGAAGTTGATGGTGGCTGTACGGCGCTGTAGAAAGATACCTGTGCTGTCCTCCTGAAGTCCTGAAGTGGGTTTTGTTCATTTGGAAAATGCAACGCTTTATTAAGGCTGTTGATTCACCATCAGTTGAGCTGGAAGAATAATGGACGGATAAACTGGGCTTTTTTTTAACCCCAGATGCTTAATAAACCTATTCCTGAACAGACAAGCATATATATTACAAATTCAGATGGGACAGTTGGGAACTAGCAAGTAAATCTGGGTGGAGAACCCTCCGCATTACATCCTTGAAACTATTTTGCAGATTTCATAGATTATCCATCAGGGTTCAACATGCAGCAGTGCTACAGGCCAGGAGTGATATTCGTGAAGAATTTAAGCACATAAAGTTAATGATGTGAGAACAGGTATTCACTGCTGTAGTTGAGGAGGAGGAGTTTGGTACAGCATCTATATAAGGACAACACAAGCAGTGAGAGATTAAAACGTATATGGGTAGCAACAATGAGAGAGAATACCAAAGAGCAGAGATGTCATGTGTGAGGCATGGGGTGATTCTGAAAAGAGTTAAAAAAGATGGTGCTGCAAAGGTTAAAGCTGTAACTCAAATGCAGATAGAAAAAAAGGATTTAAATCAAGCGATGGATGCCGTCAGGTACCTAGGTGCTTGTATATCACCAGTGTGAAGGAAAACATATACCTTCCTGAGATGGCTGCAGCACAAAGCGGACGGGATTGAGGCATGGCAGACCTGGCATCATCCAGCCAAAACACCCACTACCACAGCTGTCCCCTTGCTGGGAGTGACACCACACACCCCCTGACCCATCAGTGGGTGCTGCTGAGACCATCATAGCACCGAACTGTGGCTTCTTAACACTGCGATTGCGGCAATAGTGGATTTGAGCACTCAAGTCAATGCGATTTCCATCACTAGGACCTTTTTCTGATTCCCCATAACTTTCTCAAATTAATTCTAGGGTTTCTTGCTCAAGCTTTCCTCATGAATGACTTGTTGTTTGAAGGGGTCGGGGAAATAAAAAGGCAGAAATGCAACCAGAAATCCAGTCTCCTTTTCAATTCTTACAAAGGGATTTAACCAAATGCAACCATTTGACCTGAATATTCCAAACAAAACCAAACAGACTTCATTCAGGCATAGCACAACCTCGCAGATCTCTGTGGAACAATCCAAATTCTAAGGAAACTAAAGTAATTCTTTCTGCATAGACATGGTAAAACTGGATTAATAGGCTGGGGAGTAGCTATCATACAGCTATGCACATACTGAGCTCCTGAGCACCTTTCAATTTTTTTTCCCCATCTTCTTCTCCTGGAGTATCTCCGAGCATGATGAATTCCACCGAAATATGTAAGCATAAACTCCACTGAAACGCCCAGGGCAACTGGACTGTAGAATAACTTCTCAATAGCATATTATTAGATATATATATCAATAGGTCATATTATTAGTTGAATTCGCTGATTGAGAAACTGATGTTTATAACCTGCCTTACCAGCACAGGACTGGGATAAGAATGCCAGTATCATATTGCCTAAAAAAAAGGTAGTAAAAACAATGGGCAAAAACATAGGGTAGGAAGGGAACTGATGCTGTGGAGAAGTTGAGAACAGAGACACAGCAAGAAAAGGAGCTTAAACCCGCTACTTAACAGGACTGCAGCATCTCAGAAAAGTGTGTTTCTTCTCAAGGAACATGAAGTATTTTTAATATATTGGATCCTACCTATAGCTCCTGCCTGCGCATCCTCATGTCAAGCAAAGCCTAGGAAAAGTACTCATTGCCTGAAGCACAACAGGATGCGATGGTAGGCTGAGAATTTGCAGAAGACACAAAAGATCAAGCCAAATTCTGCAACTCGCTGTTCATTTTAGCTGAGAGATTAAAATACTAGCAAAAAAAGGAAAAGATGGAGCAGATGCAGCATCTCCATGGGGCTTCTTCTCACAGCCGCCTTCCTGTTCCTGCCTTGTGCTTTCTCGTCCTCTGGAGTGTCGCGGCAGTCCCAGTTACTAAAAAGGCACACGGCAGCACCGCAGTGTGCCGGAGCAGGCGCCCATGGGGGGCAGCGGGGGGATGGATGCAACCCGAGGCAATTCCGAGAGACACTTGCGTCTTCTTTGGAGGACATAGGACGGCCCCATTTTGGGGCAAGGAGCCATCTGCTGTCGGATGCAGAAACTCCCGGCTTTCTGGTGCAAGATGACCTGCAGGCTATTCCTGGAGAGGTGGGGGGGAGGGGGAGGGAGGGGATCCTGTGCAGGCTGGGCCCCCCAGGCTGGTCGCTGAGTGGAGAGCGGGAGAGGTTTGGTGGCCCTCCTCCCTCTCCGGGCCAGCACCGCACTTGTCCCACTTGCACAGCATCCAGCCTGTGGTTTCACAGGGCTCCCTGGCCGCATCCTCATGAACAGAGAGTTATTGTCACTGCGTGGGCAATTACCTTCCCCAGCAATTACACCTCCTTCTGTGCCGGGGGAGAGAGCCAGGCAGGCTGGGGGCACCCAGCTCTCCCTCTTACATAAATTCAACAACCACCAAAAAAGGTTTCAGTGAACTGGAAAAAAATGCTCAGCAACACAGGAAATAATTAAAGATTAATTTCACTCCAAAGAAGACAATTTCATTTTGTTTTACCTTTTAAAGTCCTGAAACATAAATATTTCCAAAGTGAAACATCATTTGAAAATACAGAATTGAGTATTTTCCTTTTGAAAATTGTAGATACTTTCATTTGAAAACCTGAAATTAAATGCTGGAGTATTTTTTTTTTAATTGTCACAACTGTTCACCAAAACCACAATGAACTTGGCCAATACTTTCAATGGACTTACAGTTGCATTTTTTTTCCGAATCATTCACTCCCTTGAAAATAAACTGTCCCACCATGAACCAAGAGCACAGCCTCGGCCCTTCAGTATGCAGAAAGTCTGTATTTCCATTCATCGCTCCCTAATGTACATTAAAGATCGCACATAAGATAAAATTATTGAGCAGTGTAAACCATGCATAGTGGGAAAGAGAAGAATGATGAGGTGTATCCGCCAGGCTCGATCCACATCAGTCACTGGCTTCCTCAGCAAATTCCTTACTCAGCTGAAGTCAACAGCAAAACTCTCAGCAGCATCAGGAGTTTCAGGGGTTTGTTTTATTATAATTCCTCATCCCCAAATTTGCTCTAAAGCACCACTTTTTAACCTGAAAACCTGGAGCCACTCTGGAAAAAAACCCTCAATCCACAACACCCTGATGCTCCTCAGAAAATGTGTTTCGGAGGCTGTGGTGCTGCATCCTGATGCTGCCACGGTGCACGCAGGGACTTTCAGTCCACAGGTACCAGATGCTGTGGTGACGAGCAGCTGACAGCGCCATGCTGGTTCCAGCACATGCACACACGTGTGCACATGCACACCCTGCCTCTCCCAACACACACAACAAAGAAACCCCGTGCCCTCCCCAGCCTCTGCAGCATCGTGCATTCCCTGCTGCACAGCTCCCACGTGGAACTCCAACATGTCTTCAAATGATTCTGCTATGGCTTTTTTAATTCCAGATCAATTATTTGCTTTTTCTGTCTATATAATGGCTATGCTCTTATCAGTGATGTTTTTCTCTCTCACCCATTTCCTCTCTTTTTCCTTCCCTTTTTTTTGGGTGTGGGGGTGTGTGTGTGTGAGGATTGGAAGCTGCTAATTAACTCTTTGCACAACAGGGTCCAAGGCACTCATCACCACCCGACAAAGGTGGGGCTGGGAGGAGGAGGGGGAGCGAGAAAGATGACACAACAAACACGAGGCTGTGCAGCAGCCGGTTCCAGACACAACATCTGCAGAATGAGGCCATTTTTCTGTAACTCTAATCTCATAATTCATTGTTTGTGTGGTGTGGGTTACAGTAGCTGAAAGGGGGGATAACAGCAGGTCAATTTGGCACAGAAGTGCGTTTGAATCTGCAATGAGGGACTAGCCCACCTTCTGATGAGCTGCTGAACCGCGGCCAGAAATAGAGAAAATAAGGAGGAAAGTGGCTTAAAAGGAGAAACAAGACCCTTGAAATTGTATAAACCTACCAGAAAGACTTATTCCTTTGAATTTGCGGGGGTAGCATGCATATGGCAAGCGCCAGGGGGATGTGACAGCCTTTTCCTTGCCGCTGCTGCTGTTCATTTACTTTTTGGGCTCCCGTGAACGCAGGCTGCTGGCTTGGCTCCTGCGGCCGGGGTCTCGCCGGCACTGCCGCAGCCGGGCGCCATGGTACTATCTGGCTCCTCGGTCCTGCCAAGCCTTTTGCCCCGTTTTTTTTTTTCTGCAAGGGAAAAAAAATATTTTTTTTGCCCACAACATTAAAGGATGCCCGCGCCCAGCACAAGCGATTGTGCGAGAGGTGTATTGGTTAGTGTTAGTGGCTGATTAGTAAACTTCTCATTTCAAACCGCAAAAAACATAGCATGTCAGCTTAAATTAGCTAACAGCAAGGGAGTGTCCTTCTCGGTTTGCAGGCCACAGCACATCTGCTCTTCGAAGAAAGAGAACGAGCAAAATAGGGTTGGGTGGTTGATGGTGGGTTGGGTTTTTTTTTGCCTCCCCTCAGCCTCCCATTTGTGCGTGCGTTCATAAATATCCTGATGAGAGGCTGCCTCTGTGGCTGGCATGTGGGAAGGGGGAAGGAGGGTGGATAAAGAGCGATTCTCCGCCTGTGCGGGGACACCCTTCCTCCCCTCCCCGCCACCTCCTCTTCCTCCCCCTCCCCTCGCCGTTTGACCTTGAGTTCGTTCTCTGCTCCTGCTCCCACTCCCCTCCTCCCCCTGCCCGCCTGCATCTGGCATCCGAGGCAGGCTGGTGCAGCTGGGGGGCCGAAAATCCCCCTCCCCACGCCCCTTCACCCCCGCGGCTCCAGGCGGGGCGTGCGGTGGGTGCTGCCCATCCACCCCAGCACAGCCCCTGGGACGCAGGGGGCTGAGGGCTAGGAGCAGCCCCCTTGACTCCCCAACACGGGTGTCCTGTGCCGTGGTGCTGCCGCTCAACGCCCCTAATCCGGTTGTCTTTTCCAGCAGCGTATTGGGGAACAATGGACGGCCTTGTGCCGGCCCGGGCTGCCCGTCCCCGTCCTTGCAGCTGGCGCGTCCACCGGTGCTAAGCTCCAGTGAGCAGGATCAGCTGAAACCCTCATTCCCCTTCACCCTCTTCAAGGGCTTCCCTATCCACTGGGGCCGCTATCGGTTACACGAAACATTTGGTTCGCAATGGGCTGTTTGTGCTGGGAGGCAGAGGGACCTTCCAGCAGCAGGCAGTGATCCTCGGCAGAAAAAGCTTGCCCTGTGTTAGTTTACAACAGTTTCACCCACACAGAAAAGTACAATGGAGACAGATCATGCACAATGACAGGCTGCCAGCGGCTCCAGGGGATCCATAATTTATGATGTTTTTCTTACCGATCTGGTTTTGGATTTCACAAGCAGGCCCGTTTCCTTCCCATTTGTTGCTTCCTTCCGTCCCCGTTTCAAGAAATTGAACACCGGGCTCAAACAGGAGAGAGAGCAGCAGCGGCCGTGCAGCTCTCCCAGGTGGCTGAGTTTGCCCGGGGCGGGTGGGTGTTCCCCAGCCCCCCCTTGCCACCCCAAGTCCATCACAGAGAAAGGAGGATGCCCTGACACACACCTCGCCGTATCTCAGCTTCTGATGAGTGGCAGCCTGTGATATGTGCTGCTGCTGCCCTGAACCACACTCAGGTTCACCGGGTCACCCGGCAAAAGCAGGGCTGCCAGGACTCCCAGCAATTGGCTGATTAAAGGTAAGGAGGTTAACGTTGGCTTGTAAGGATTGTTCTTACTCAAATAAATAAGAATCAAAACTTAATCTCCTCTGTCGTTCCTATCTAGTTGCTCCCTTGCCAGAAGTAGATGCACCGGGGCAAGATGCGGGGGTCAGGCCCCCCCCCGCAGCCAGCAGGGCTGGTCCCTCACATCCCGACACCGAGGCGTGGCGCTACGGGGGGTTGCTTGCCCAATGGGCCAAGCCTGAACCGTGCACCTGGGGGGACCCCCTCCCCCCAATTTCAGATCGGAAACCAGACTGCTGGCTGCAGCCCCCCCCGCCCCGCCCCCACTGGGGAGCCCACCCGCGCGGAGGGGGACGAGGCAGCGCCGGGGTCCCACCGCCCCCCGCGGGCCGGCCGGGGAGGGGCGGGGGCTGCGTGCCCCTGGCCCCACGCCACGGCCGCGGCCCCGCTGCAGATGGCTGGGTCACCCGGGTGGTTTGCAAATGACCAAGTAAGGTTAAAACCACAGTCACTGTGGTTACCGGCAGCTGTGATTAGTCACACAGTAAGTGATCCAATTATAGCAACCCCTCCCCCGCAACACCCCCCACCTCATCTGTTTAAAAGGAAAAGCCCAGGCCTCCCTTAACTCGATTTCAGCACGGGTTTGTAGCCAAAAGAAAAAGGACCCTGAAATCGGACAGGGAAAAGCGGGGAGGGGGGAGCGGGGGCGCGGCTGCCGTGTCCAACCTGCCGCGGCTCACGGCGCTGGGCAGCCGCGCCCGCCCCCGCGGGGGTGCACCGAGGGCTCCGGCACCGGGCCGGCCGCCGGGGGGGGCGGGGCAGCGGCCGGGGCAGGGGGCACGAACGGCTGCCGTGGTGCCCGCCGCGTGTCCTCGGCAGGTCGGTCCATCTCTGCCACCGCGGTTTGCTGACCCCTCTCTCGCCTGCTTCCCACCCGCATTGCTGTGCAGCTCAGCTTCCTTTCCTTCTTCTTCTTTTTTCCCCTTTTTTTTTTGGTGTGGGTTTTTTTGTTTGTTTGTTTGTTTGGGGGGGTGTGTGGTTTTTTAATAACAAGGATTTCAGCCCGTTTCAAGGGGCCCCCCGGCTCACCTCCCGAACGGCGGTGGTCTTCAGAAACGCGTTTCCCCCCTGGCCAGGCCCAGGCTGTGCCACCGGCAGGCAGGGGCCGGGGCCGGCTGCCCGCCCCATCCTGCTGTCCCCCAGCTGGCGCCGGGAGCAGGTGACGGGCACCTGCGTCCCGCACGGCCGGGTGCGCCCCCCGGGCCCCTCCCCGGCGGCCACCGGGTGGTGCGTGGGGCGGGTGGGAAGTGGGGGAGGGGGGGCATTAATTTGCCGCGTGGCAGGCGGCAGTGCCTGCCCGCAGAGCGTGGAGCTGGGCACCACCTGGGCACCAAAGCCACTGTCCTGCCTGCGGGAGCCTGCGCCCTGTGAATCCCGCAGGCATCTCCGCAGAGCCCTGTGCGGCAGGGCACGCTGCTACAGGGCACGCTGCTGCTGCCGTCACTCACTGGTGTTTATTGTCGTCTTTCAGTGCAGAGCAATCCCTGGGGCGCACACAGGCTCGGTAATGCTGATCCTGTACCAGATCCTTCGCCACCTCTCCTTGCACGTGTGGTTGTTTTGGCCGTGCAGTGCTTGCATGTAACCACCCCAGCTGCGAGCATGGGTGCTCTTCTTTAGCAGGGCGGGGGTTAGAAATGGCTAAAGCAAACCTGCAGGTGAACAATAATGCCACAACTTTGTTCCCATGCTGCCGACTTTCACCCCAATGCAGTTTTATGGCTCAGCTGTAAATCCTTGGGAAACCAGCTAGTGGAGACCCTGATCCTTCAGCATGGTGTTCGCTGCGGCATTCATGGGGTGAGCTGCTACAGCCCCAGCCCTCCTCCATCTCATGGATGGAGCCACTTTGCTCCCAGCAATGGGCTTCACAGCTCCATCTCATGTACACCTCGGGTTCTATCTGGTCAGGGCTGAAGAAACACCCACAAAACCTGAGGGCCCTGTCCTGAAGGAGGGCGAGGGAGGGATGGGAGGTGGTAGACTGACCCCAGTTGCACTGTGGGGTGGCTTGGGGGGCTTGTCAAGACCCTGCTGGGAAAAATCTCTCCTCTTGAATTATGGGGGAGTATGTGGCTCCTGTCATGGCCATTTGCTGTCCACATGCTGACAAATCACTCCTGGCTGAGGGCAGTGCTGTCCTGGGGATCATACAGCAGTTTGCAGTGGGTTTCTTGGCATTTCAGGGCGATTGCTGTGAGATACTACCCAAAGTATTTCTGAGGGCAAGATAGAGGTGGGCACCTCCCTCTCTGCCCACCAGATCCTGATACACTTTGACTCAACACGTTCCTGACTCCCTGAATAACTGGGAACTTCCCTGGAGGTCTTCCAACAGGTGCGCTCTGTTATGTTTCTGGCCTGCTGATGTTGCCTTCCTGCTTGAACTTCCCTGCTTTTCCTGTCTTGTCCCGTCCCCTGCCTACCTTCCTGCCTGTTGGGAGAGTTTCTTCCCACTCCTGCCTCCAGGCAAACCAAGGAAAACGTCCTCTCCCCCCTCCATAGGGATGTGTTCCCCTTGTGCAGCCGCTTGTCAAGTGCAAGCAAAGTGCCCTTCTCTTTGGAGACGGGCACTTCAGCTGCAACACCCACCGTGGTGGGAGCCCCCCTGCACCACCAAGATGTGGAGGACCATGTCTATCTACCTCTTCCCTGTCTGCCCACCCTCCTGGCCTCCGGGTCAGGATTTGGCAGAACTGCACTGGCACAATAAAATAATCTAGTCCCTTCTTGGACTGGTGCCAGCTCCATATCAGCAGCCTGGGTAAGCAGCAGCAGATGTCAGGCCTCAAAGAGCCTTTTCCCAGTGGAGGGGAAATGAATGACATGAAGTCTAGGCCAAGGTGGTCCAGCCACAGCCACCACGGTGCCTGGAGAATGGGCATTCTTCCTGCCTCTGTGAGCACAAGGATGAATGGACGAAGGGAGGACTGGGGCATCCCACCTGCCACTTGAAGGTCCCCTCAGCCTGAGGCACTTGCTTCTGAGGGCACTGCTTTTCCTAAAGAAAGAGAAGGGTCTCATGAAGGTTGGGAGCATGCGTGGCCAGACCCTAGAAGTGACAACCAAGCAGGGTTAAACACATTCTGAGCGTTAGTTATTTTCTAGTTGCCAAAGCGTGCCAGTCCCCCAGTGAGGCTAACTGGGCTGCATGAGCCCTTTTTCTTAGCACGACGAGCCCGTGCCCTGGGAACTGAGACAGGGAGCAGTCAAAAAACTCCTCTGGCCCTTTGCACAGCATCCTCTTCAAGTTGTACCACCTCTGCTCAGAGCATCTTCCCAAGGCCAGTATAATTGCACATGAAGCAACAGGACTGGGATGGCAATGTGTAACGGGCACCCCACATAAGTCCTGCCCGTGAGGTTACAAGGACTGTCAGAAACATCACCATTAGTGGCGCTTGTCGTTTGCACACCAATGAGATATAGAAGCAACTCCCAAGAGAGGGATTACATTTTCTCCACATTTTGGCAGAGCTGGTTCCTGCCAGTTAAACAGTTCGTGTTTTAAAGTCTGATCCAAAACCCACAAAGTCCTGCAAACCTTGATCGGCTGTCATTCAAATTCTTTGTGAGTAAAGAAGTGGAAAGAGAAAGAAAATAATTTTCTTTAATGAATGGAAGGGAAGGAAGAAATTCCCAAATAATTATAAGTGTGTTTATAGTGACTCCCACTGTTTTATGCCTGCGACCCTGGGTCAGATGTGGGGTTTTGTAGAGATCCATCCATAAGTACATAATACACTTGTCATAGATGAGATCAGCTCTGATGTATTTTTCTGGCAGCTTCAGAGCCGTCATATTTTCAATGTTTTGTCCAGTCAATCACATCTCAAATGGTGGGGTTTCCATCACATCCCACCACTGTCTTGTAGGAGCTCTTTGTTAGGACAGTTTCTCAGTGTTGGCAGTAACTCTCTGGGTAGAGAAAGATGAGCCTTGTTTGCAATTTGCCTAAAGATGACTTGTTTTATTTGTAACAACTGCATGTAAAATGTAATCCCTTGCAGTTCTTCTGGCTCTTACCAGCCTGACTCGCATGGATCAAGGAGCATATACCTACGTGGCTGAGCACGATACTGTGCAGAGCTGCCCTGGGCAGACCTGAGCAGCCATCCTCACTGACTGGAGGCAATAAACCTCTGCTAGCTCACCAGCCCTGCTGGGAACATCAACCTAGGATGAGCAAGACACCTGTGCTGCATCCAGCACCAGATGTAGCTCCCTGAGAGCCAACTAGTGAGTCTCAGCCATGCCAGCAGACACCCACTTAATGGCACTGTAAAGGTGGTGTCAAGCTCAGCCGCAGTACCTTGCAGTGATGAGGAGCAGGCAGCACAGCTGTGAGAAGTGTGTAGCCCGGAGGTGTTGCTAATGGGCAGCCACAGGTTCGCTAGTCGCCTGCCTTCCTTGCAGGAAATCTGCAGGTATATGCCCAGGCTTGGAAACCAGGCTGCTTTTAACACATCTTTACAGGCATCGCCAGGTGTGCTCAGGGTCTGCCCAGCCGTTTGCATGCTCACCTGCCCCTGCTTCCCGTGAGGCTGTTGCTGCAGGTAGGACGTGTGCGAGCAGCCCATCTCCACCTCCTTGCTCCTTCTCCCTTGCCGCAAAACCCTCATACCAGCTGTGCAGCTGCTGTAGGATCCTCTCCTGCTGTAAATTTACCTAGATACATAGGCACTTTGCTGATGAGTTTATACTGTGGGACACCAGACTGTAGCTGTGGATCTTGGTGCCTGAGCCCAGCTGCGGCGGCTGCTTAGCTTAGTGCTTGTGTGCTACCCTACCAGCAGCACCAAACGTCTTCACTCATTTTTATGGCACTAGCCTATGCTGAAGTAGGAGCACCACAGCAAAGGGGATATCTTCTGCAATATCACACACATTTAAATATTTTCCATGCCAGCACTGTTCCTGCTACATTTGCATTTCCGTCTGCCTGTCCGTCTCTGCCTGGAGCAACCAGACTCGCCCACACTCCCGTTCTCTGCTGGCTGTGAACTGAAGTAACTGGGGGTCAGTTATGTCCCCAGCTGCCGACAACAGCACGGGACTGCCGGGGAAGTGATGTTCCCTGGCCGTCCTAGGGCCCAGCATAACTGGGTCAGCAGGTTTGGGGAGGTGTGTGTGACATATGGGGAGTGGGGAGGATGTTTTCAAGAGGGCAAAGGGAGACCTGACAGAGTGGGCGGTGGCGGGGGACAGTGGCCTTCCCATGCCTGCTCCCCGGCAGTCGTCCTCCTCCATTTATTTTTTTATTCTCTTGCTGTATTGGGTGAACTTGAAAAAAATTGGTGTTTAGGCGTGTGGCTTCAAGGCACACACGACTACCAATTTTTGAAGAGCGGAGTGCGCACGCCCCCATGCACCCTTCCCCAAGATCCCACATTTCATAAAGCAACAGCGCTGGATAGGGAAGCCTGCACCTCCTTCCGTGCTGCGCGCTCCGCCTCCCTCCTGAACCACCTTGCAAGGCAAAGCAGGGCAAGGCAGGACAGGGCAGGGCAGAACTTGGCGAGGTGATACCCCGCTCTGAGCCTGCTGGCATTTCTCTCCCCGACGGTTTTGACAAGGTGACATGGTAACGCTCCTGCCCAGGCCAGCCCTGCCTGCGGGCTCACATGTATTTCCGCTTACACGGGAGCTCCCGCCACAGCCCCGGCAGCTGCTCTCATTGATTCTATTTTCAGCTACTCGGTGGTGCCCATCATGACTGTGTCTGTGGGGGAGGCTTTCAGAGGTGCTTCCCCATGCACAGACGCAGGCAGGTGCTGAGCAGGGTTTTCAAAATAATCTTATCCTTCATGACTTAGGAGCAAAGCACGCTGGCACCCCTTCTACCCAGATCTGCACCTTTTGTGCTGAGCACAGGATTGTTAGCTAAGATTATTTTGGTGTCCTCACCCTGCTTGTCTTCTGAATCACTGATGTGCAAGCCAGCTCCTATCTGTGGTAAACCCCCATAATGGTGTTAGCAGTTAACACCAAGCCTGGGTAAATACACCCTGCCCCTGAGCTGGGCTGGCTTGCTTGGTTTGGCTCTGGGCTGACCGCTGCTGCTTGGTCTGCAGTGAGGTTGGAGCATAAGCAAGGCAGGCTCCTATCTGCTGTTAATGTCTTACTGGAACTGAGGCAATTTATATTAGCCTAAGATAGGTCCTCGTTGGTCTCGGTGGCATGCATTGTGCAGAGCAAATGTTTGTTCTGTGATTCATGATTTGGGAAAGAGCAAAGGGTATGCTCAGAAAGAGACCACCACCACCCCCCAGTTACCCAATTAGTTTCCCCGACATAATTTTTTTTCATTTCTTTATTATTTTTTCAGTGGTTTCTAGTTTATTAAGAGTTTCATAATATCTGGCGTTGTTATTTAAAGCCTCATGTCCTGGAGTCTTGCAAATGCAAAGGAACTGCTGCTTTCAGTGCAAGAATAAACAAAGCAAGAATGAGTTTCTGCTTTCAGTAGCCACAAAGACGTGCCAGAGCACTAAACACCACTCAGTCACCCAAAATGTCAGCAAAGAGAAAGCCAGTCTGTTACACTGAGGTGTATTTAAAAGCACGTCCTCCTTTTCATTTCACTTGGGGGGCCGCTGAGCAGCAGACTCACGCTTTCTGCATGGTGACGCTGCATTTGACCCATTTTTGGAGTGGGATGAGAAGCTGGCCATAAGCTGCAATGAGGCGGCCATGGTACAGTCAGAAGGTGGCCCTGGACCAGTGAGGACTGAGGACGTGGGCATGGTGCAGTGAGGAGATGTCCTTGGAGCAGGGAGGAGATGTTCCTGGAGCAGGAAGGAGGTGGCCATGGAGCAGCGAGGTGTCCCTAGAGCACTGCAAAGGCAGAAGCTGCTCCCTGGGCATAGAGGAAGGAAAGGACACCCCCCACTACCACCTAATGGATTCCTTCAGATAAAAGAGCCCCAGCTACCTTTCTTCCCTGTAATGGCCCCTGAGGCTAATGTCTTAAAGAGGAAACAAAAGGATTGCTTTACATCACACAAGTGGGGCAGGAGCTCAGTGGGGAAAGGAGCACTTGAGTGCTGCAGCACTGCCAGGGCTCCTACAGCAGGATGGAGGCCAGGGGGAGGGGTGCAGCTGGCCCTAACTTGGGCTTTGCTGTGTGGCCTCCTGGTATTAAACCCTTTATTAACCCCTTCTCTGCTGGTCTGGTGTTCACGTGCTCCGGGAGGGCTCTTCTGTCCTGGGACGTTCGAACAAGTGGGGCCATCAAGGCAGGCCGAAGTGTTTGCGTTTCGTGGGCATAGCCAGCAATGGAGATGTAAGGTCTGCGGCAGCTAAACCAGCCAGAAACAGCAATAATAATACTCAAAAACACAAAGGAATTCTGCAGTAATACCTTAAAAACGATGGCAAGCGATAAACACAAGGGAGCTTGAAGAGCCGAACTCGCAGGGCGGCAGGAAAGAGGCTTCCTACGGAAGAGGGGTGTTGGGCGAGTGCACAAACAATCCCGGGTAGCGTGCAGCTTCCAGCGGCTCCAGCTGCGTTGCTCTTCCTTTGTCTGCTCTCTCCTCTGGCAGCTTTCCGAGGGGAGGGCAGAGCAGGTGTGACAGCCACCGAGGGAGGCCCAGCAGCGGCAAAACCAGGCGGCCAGGTGGCGGTGGCTGGGGGCTGCAGGCAGGAGCTGGATGCACCAGGTCCGCTCCTCTGCGGAGGATGCTGCGGCTTGTGCTGCCCATCGCGACTGGCTCTGTCACAAAAGCCATTGTGTCCCTCTGGCTTCAGGTGGCTGTCGACTTTCTAAACCACCAGCTGAAATTTTTCATACTCAGTCCCCGCACAGCACCTTCCGTGTATCTGTTTTTGGCAGGGGTTTGAGTAAGGAGAGATTGCTATAGGGAGGATAAACTGCCAAACAAAGTAAAAGAGACACCTTTGATTAGCAGCTAATAGAAGAAAATCGACTCTTTTGGACCATCATCATCCTTGCCACACTGGATCAGAATGATGCTCTGTCAGTGCCCCGGTTTTGACCCTGCCCTACACCAGTTTCTTTGCAGGAAGATGCAGGGAAGTGGGCTAATCAGCATCTCCCCCAAGAGCATCCTCCTCACCCCTAAGATCCCTGCTTTGTCACATCCCTGAGGCATGACCTCTCTGTGCCTCTCCCAAACTCATTTTGCAAGGCACGTGAGTCTTTTGTGCTTGGATTTAACATGATGCTTGAAACTTGTCCCAATACCGGTTCCCACTGAAAAGAAATATATTGCTTGGTTGAATATGAAGCAGCTGAAAAAACCTCTGTGGCTGGCTGATGTGGTCTGCTAAGACTTTCAACCTTGCAGGGCGAGCCTGTCCCCTCCGTGATGTTACAGAGCATGCAACCTTCCTTCAGGCCTCAGACCCGCACTGGCTGCTCTCAGAAAAACTTACCAGAGGATCTCTCCTGCCATCGAAACCTATATGGATTGCAGACAAAGTGAAAAATAATTAAAAATTAATATAGGAAACAAATAAAACCCTATCCTATTTTAACAGCAGGGCCAAGGGAGAATATTGGGCGCTGAAAATGTCACGTCCCCAAGGAACAGGCACCATCTTTTCAAAGGTGCAGTTCTCCCAGAAGCAAGAGGAGCAGCATCTGTGCGTATAGCTTTTAAGTTCGTAATTTGTCTGCAATTTCTCTGCAATCACCAATATTCTGCTGGGATTCTAGGGTGCTTTTTTTTTAATGTGTGTTTTCTTTTCCATTGCAAAGGCCCAACTCTCTCTCTGAAAGCCCATATGCTCCTGTCCTGTTTGACTTTAGCGTGCAGGAAATGGCCTCTGTCCAATTAGCAGCATGGGAATTAGCACTGCTTGAAATTCGCTACTCCCCACCATATTCCCCTCTGAGTGTGCTGAACTTCAGTGCTCAATTTTCTCTCTTTCTCTCTTTGTTTTTTAAATAGCACCGTGAAGATTGAGTGCATAGGAAGCTATTAGAAAAGCACTGTTAATACTGAAGTCAGGAGATGCAGCCGTTAAATTCCTAGTGATTTTAACACAGAGGTATTTCAGGTGAGTTGTGTTTTCAAGTTGTATTTTTTTCCAGCTTAGTATGTATCATTTACCTTGTAAGATGTTAAGAGCATTGGCAGTTCTTGCAGTTCAGTGTGAACACATAACATTTGATACGTTACTTAAGCCCGAGCCTCTGGAGTCCTGTGAATAACAGAAAAACCTCAGTTTTAGCACCCTCACATTTGTGAAAGGCATGTTGAGCATCACCAAAGTGCAAATGGAAAACGTAAAATAAAGAAACAATCGCAATTCCATAAATAGACCTATATACATAACCATGTATATTTATACCTAAATCATTATTTTTAAAGCAAACTGTATGATGTTTTGCTGGGGTGGGGAGAAAGAAACACATGTTCTTTGTATATTTGGGATTGACATTTCTGTGTGAACACCACAAGTCATAAAAAGGAGGAATTCATCTGAGATAACACTAATTACAATACCTCGTTTTTATCATCCCGTTCTCGAGGTTTTACCAGTGTGACTTTAACGTCATACGTTTCTGTGATGGTGCATATTTACTGTATAAAAGAGATAGCTAGTGCTCTTTTGTGATGAATGCAAAGCATGCAAAGGAAACTTTTTATTTAGGCTGCTGGACACAGACCAAAGCTGTGGTTTTTCCTAGCTGTCTAGCTCCCAGACTGACTCTCACAGTGGGTGCCTAGTGTCACTGTAATGGGTTTTTCGAAGTCCTGGCCTGGATTAGGCAGTTACAGATCAGAGTGAAATGCCGATTACGTTACACATAGCTTACCTTTTTTTCACAGCAATTTTGAAAAAAAATTCTTTAAAGTGCACTTTAAAAAAGTTGCAATGGAAAGAACGTCTTGTCTCCAAGGCAGTAAGTCCCTGCTGTGTCTTTTGCCATTTGCCCACAATCACAGACAAAATTAAACATCATTATTGTCATTATTTAAATAACTTGTGCCAAGCAACGTCTGCTAAGGACAGGCTCCAGTTGCACTGGACATTCTACAAAACTACATTCAGGTGTAGTGCCTAATAGGTAAGTTATAAACCATGGTAACTGGGAGAAACTGACGGGAAGTTGGAAAAGCATTTGTTTAGCTGGAGAACAAATTGGGTGGATTGAGCTTCCTTCTCCTCTGCCAGGAAGCTGTTGAAAGTGTCTCATATATCAGAAGATATTTAGGGAGTCAAACGTCTTTCCCATATTCACTGGGCCAGAACATGCGATGTCCTGTGCATTCGTGTTACCCAGCATCGGTAACTGGTTCTCTCTTATTTCTACATGGAAAGCTGGGCATGGCCTACACAGACACAAAACAAGGGGGCCACACCTGGACACCGCAAAAGAAGTCAAGATTTCCAAGTGTCTTTTCATTCTGAGCAGGAACAAAGTGGAAACATTTTGCCAAAACAGGGGAGAGCACATCGGCGAGCAAGTTCACGCTGAACTGCACTGCAGGAGGCTTGTACAGCGCTCTGGAGATTAGCACAACCCCTCTGTAAGGTGTGAATGGTGATGAACTGGGAGAGTTTGGCCACACGAGAGCACAAGGTAGTGTGTCTGGATGGCAAAAATAAACGGATGACATTTGTGGCAGTTTGGAGGCAGCCCAGAGGCCCGTTATCCATGATGAGGAACTCTTGCTGTATCATTCAGTGACAGAATATTAAATAAGAGAGTGCTAGGAAAGGAACTGGACGGAAGTGCTGTAACACAGGACGGAGAGACACCAGTAGCCTTTGGAATAACACTGTTTTTCAAGAAAGATTTATTTCTGGTTTTTATTTGAGGAAGAAACTTACTTTTATTGATATACTGTTTAGCCAAACTAAGACCATGGGCAGGTACTATCCAAAAGGTGTGTAAAATAGGAGACACTAATATTTATAGGGGTCTCTGGCAGTGTATGGCTTCACCTCAGTGTTTGACATCAAAAAATTCTTCGGTCAGTGTAATTGCATCCCACCTACGCCAGGGTTTGAGCTGCTAATTTATACAAGCAACATGGACCCATTCCCACAGTGTCCTTTCCTAAGAAGACCTTGGTATGTTTACTAGGTCCTGCACAGCACAAACCTCATACTATCCCAGAAATTAGCTATTGTAACACCGTGGTCATATGTAGACATTTTTGTTAAAAGGATTTTCTTCAAATCTAAAGGCCACTTATGGGTCATTGTCCCGCAAATGTGCACCTGATCATGTTGTAAGGAGCCTGTTGCTGTCTGTCCTTCCCCTTTCAAGGGCCCATGACCTAGTGGACACAAGGGCTGTCCCCAGATGCCTGGGATGCTATCGTGCTCCTCATAAGCTGTGTGAAAGGAGGTGATACTGGTGTTCTGGTGTGACAGCAGCGAGGGTGGTGGTAGGTGGCCTGGCATGCAGGGAGCATCTATGTCCTCCCTGTGTGCGAGATGCTGGGGACAGAACTGCTCCGCCGGCTCCCCTTGGGGTGGGTGGCTTGGCATCAGCCCTGACCACGGACCCGCGTGGGGGCATTGAGTCCTCCCTTAATTAGCCCTGACCTGTGGTCATTGACAGGCTCTCAGCCATTTTAATGAAAAGATGCGTTGTAAGAGTGACCTTGATCTAACCGGGAGGTGCCAATCACAGTGAGAATGACTGTTACAACAGTCACCGCCAGCACATTGGGGGCCTCAGGACCAGCAGAAAGGCAGGCAGCGGGATCTGCTCTGCGGCTTCATCCCCCAGCAGGTCAGAGGAAGCCCCCAAGCCCAGAGCAAGTGAATTTAGGTTTCCTTGCCACTATGTGCTTGGGTCCTGGTCCAAGGAATTATATCTTCCATGGGATCTTACTGAACTTCACCCCTTACTAACCACACAAATGTCTCCTCTGTCCCTGTGCTGATGCCGACCTTGTCCTCCAGCAGCCTTGGCCGGCTGTGCCCAAGCTCCGGTGCAGCCTCACCCACTGCTGCAGGGGTGCTGTGCTGGGACACCCCGGCTCTGGGGGTCCCGCGCAGGGCCTCCCGCTCCCTCTCCTCGAAACCCCAAACCCCTTCTTTGTTCTGTGCCTTCATTCCCTATTCATGTGATCACCTCGGTGCGATGCTCTCTCCTTCCCTGACTCTGCAGGAATCAGCAGTAGCTTCCCTCTCCATCTGCCGCTGCAGAAGGCTCCTGGGCTGCGCTCTGCCCTTCCCCCAGTATTTGTAGGTCTCTCCCTCCCTCCCCCATCCACCCCACCCCCCCAAAAGTCCTCAAGAGTCAGCTGTCACTTGTTTTTATTTTCTCCTGGCTCCTGTAGCACGGTCACATCTGACTTGCCTGTGCTATTCCTCCGTGGCTGGGGGAAAACGCGGCCAACTTTTGCCTGGTGTCAGTTTAGCCGCCTGGGCCTCCTCCTCCTCCTCCTCCTCCTCCTCCTCCCCCGGGGTCGGGAGCCGTTGCCGCACTGTCTCCCCTCCTTTCTCATCATGGCTGGGCTGCAGCTGGCGTGACTGGTTTGAACAAATCTGGGGCCCCCCGCGAAGCCGCTCAATTGAGTTTGCCTCCCCCTCCCCTCCCCCTGCCCCCGCAAGGCTCGGGAGGGTCTGTGTGACTTTTCCCCCCTTCCCCCTCCCCTCGGTGGGGAGGAAGGCCAGTCCGAGCTGGAAATGGAGAAGGGAACTCCGGTGGTGGTGGTGGACAGGGAGCTCGTGGTGATGGCGGGGGGCAGGCAGTGCCCCCGGGATAAAGCGAGCTCCCCGCGCCGCAGCCGGGGGGGTGCCTGCTGCCTTTTGGGGCTGGGCCAGGACAAAGCAGCACCAGTGGCCCCAGCAGCATGCCAAGGGCCGGCGGGCATCGCTGCCGCTGGGCTCCAGCGTGCCCGGCCATCCCAGCTGCCCATCCCCCGGCTGCCTGGCCCAGACTGGGACTGCTGGACTGGGACTGCCGGGGTCCCCCAGTCCTTAATGAATTGACCCTTTCCTGCTTTCCTGCTTATCCTTTTACAATTGCCCTGGGGCATGGTTCATTTTACTCCCTCCTTTAATGAGTCAAAGGGGTCCAGTTGGAGGCTTTCCAAGACTAAGCTTCCTGCGTTTCTTTACCCTTTCTACAAGCTTAATGAATATGCCACCAAAAAGCTCATTAGATGTAATGTCAGTTCTATTTCTGGTGCTCCCTCTTGGAGAAACGGTGTCCTGTGCTGGGAGGGAGATGAACCCAATGAAAGGCACAAATAAATACCAACCCCCTCCCATCCCTTCGTTCTTGTCTTTCTTTTTTTCATGTTTAAACGGGAATGAGGGAAGATTCATGAGCCCTCCTAACTTCTCCTCTCATGGTTCTTTTACTCAGGACTGTCTTCTCTCTTTGCCCCTTGGACTAAAACCAATAGTCTGGGCTTTTTTGCTCCTTGTTGCTGCCCTGGCTGCTGCTGTGGCGGTGTGGTGGTGGTGGTGGTGGGAGGTGGCAGGGGGGTGGTGGTGGTGGTGGGTGGTGGCAGGGGGGCAGTGGTGGTGGTGGGAGGTGGCAGGGGGGCAGTGGTGGTGGTGGGAGGTGGCAGGGGGGCAGTGGTGGTGGTGGGTGATGGCAGGGGGGTGTGGTGGTGGTGGGAGGTGGCAGGGGGGCAGTGGTGGTGGTGGGAGGTGGCAGGGGGGCAGTGGTGGTGGTGGGTGGTGGCAGGGGGGTGTGGTGGTGGTGGGTGGTGGCAGGGGGGCAGTGGTGGTGGTGGGTGATGGCAGGGGGGGTGTGGTGGTGGTGGGTGGTGGCAGGGGGGCAGTGGTGGGTGGTGGCAGGGGGGCAGTGGTGGTGGTGGGTGGTGGCAGGGGGGTGTGGTGGTGGTGGGTGGTGGCAGGGGGGCAGTGGTGGTGGTGGGTGATGGCAGGGGGGTGTGGTGGTGGTGGGTGGTGGCAGGGGGGCAGTGGTGGGTGGTGGCAGGGGGGCAGTGGTGGTGGTGGGAGGTGGGGGGGGGCAGTGGTGGTGGTGGGAGGTGGCAGGGGGGGCAGTGGTGGTGGTGGGAGGTGTGGGGGGGGGGCGGTGGTGGTGGTGTGTGGTGGGGAGGTGGGAAGTGCAGGGCTGTGTGGGGGAAGTGAAGCCTCTAAAGAGGGATGCAAACCACAGTGCTTCTGGGAAGCAATCAGCCCTGTTTACTGCAGGTGAATCAGAGCTCCATGACTGGTGAATCACTGGAGTATTTGACATGTCAGAGCGGTGGAAAATGATTCACCGAAGGTTTGATCTCTGGAGAACAGTTTTTTTTCCCCTGCCAAGGCAATTTGGGATTGCTTCAGGGTTTGCTTGGGTCCCCCCCTGCCACTTCCAGGGTAACAGCCATTCACAAAGACAGGCAGACAGGCAGAATGGAGGGGCGGGGGAAGAAAATTAAAGATGCAGTTGGTTGGAAACAGTTCCCTCTTGCTGCCTGTCCTTGGCTATTGCTTGTCACATGTATGAGGTGAGCCTAGTCGCCAGGAAGGGAGAAGCAGCCGAAGGTAGAGGATGTGGTTACTTCGCAATATACTGTATCTCAGTTAGAAAGTTGCAAATGCATCCTACTTAACCTTGTAAGCCCCTTGAACCCTCCCAAAAGGTGTAGGAGAAAAGTTCTTCTTTGTCTGCCCTTGTGTTTCACTTTCTACAGATGTATTTGTCAATGTAACGTTATTTTGTCATCTGCGTTACGATCATCTGGCAAGAAGGCCTTCTAATTTGGGAATGAATATTCTCATCTCTAGGAATCGTAAAATGTAATATGGCTTTTGATGCAGCAGGAGCACTAACGCCCTCATAAAAAAAAATCCTACTTATGTTTGAATTTGAACAAGGTATTACAATGATTTAAAGGGCACAAGTCAGAAGTATGCCAAGATTAGTGGCCTCCTATTGGTCTTAATCTTGTTCCCTTACCATTTTCAAAGATATATTAATAGCTTCAATTTTTAATTTGAATTTTCCTTCCCTGTAAGGTATCATTAAGTTGAAAGGTGCAAATGAATGACACTGGTAATTTGGTCTGCTTGAATGTCTGTGCCTAGTATCAGAGGGTCAGAGGTTTCCAAGTTGCTTCCCCATGTGGACATCAGTTACAGAGTAGATTGTGCCCTGTACCTCCAGGGGTGTGGAGAAGACAGTGGCCGTAAGTCACCTTAAACTTTCTAGGCTTTCTCTTTCTATGTTATTTCAGGGCTGGAACATCCCCCTATTACTTACTTTTGTCGACTTTCTTTAGTGCATGTCTCAGGAGACAGCAACACACTTGCCGGGTACGGCCCCTTGGTGTGAGTGCGGGTCACAGGACGGGTCCCTGGTTTGCAGAATGAGGCCACCCATCATGAGCACGGGCAGACAGAAGGGTTGGCTAATACTTTTCTGCAAAAGTTCTAAAAATGATGCTACCTAGATACTAATAACTGTTTATATTTTGCATCATTATGATTTTATTCTAATTAATACTGTGATGGATAAAAGCTTCTTGCACAATTAAAATGATGAAGTAATAACACAGAATATGGGAATCTCTAGAGCTATGGGACAAAGGGAAGTAGCAATTAGTGGAGCTATCTTTAGCTCTTTGGCCCTTTGCAAGGACAACAGAGAGCTATTTAATATGGGGGTTGGGAAAGCGCTGTTTAAAAAAATGCTATTAGGAGAATACTTGTGCGCTAAGTTCCTCGGTTCTCCCTTGTTGTCCCTAGCATCCATTCACTTGTAAAATAGCCCCGTTTTTCTTAGTTTTTAAGACGAAACTGCCTTGTGTCCCTTAACCTTGTCTCCTCTGAGGGAGATAGAAATTCTACTGGGAAGCCCCGCAAGAGATTAGCACTACTGCTTTACTCACCCCCATAGCTACCACCTCCTTATTTGTCTAGGAGCATGCTGTGTCTGGCAGCTGGTAAGAAAATAAATAAATAAACCCCAGGAATCAAATTCCTGAGGAATCTGGTCATTTCAAGGTTCCTCTATACATTCACAGGTTTTAAAGGCCAGAAGGGACAATTATATTCTGACCTCTGGTGCAATATAATCTATTGAATTTCTTCTAGTGTTGCCGGCATTCAGCCATATGAAACAAGTTTGTGCTCCTTAAAATCCTCTCCTCAGCTCTAGTCTCTTCTCTCACACAATCCCCTCTTACCCCTCATGCTCTCCTGTTCAGTACTGCATGTGTGGGCGAGGGTGTTTTCAGGTCTTCTAACAGTTGCAGCCCCGGAGCAGGATGCATTTTATTTTAAAATAGCACAGTACGATCCCTTTAACCCGTGCTCGCCGCTTCACCTCTGAGCCTTCACACGGCATTTCAGCCTGGCTCCCAGAGGTGGGGATAGCCTTCACAGATATATCATGGATATCTCCTGTCTGGGTCCCCTTCACGGAGCTGTTTTAGAGCAATGTTTTTTCCCCCTCAGGCAGGAGGGACGGTACCTCTGCCACATGGCCGGAGAGTAGTAGCCCCACAGCCGGAGGCTGGCAGGGCTGGAGCCACCATGGCATGTCTCAATACAGCCTCAGAGGGGGAGAGTTCGTGTCTTTTCCCTTTATTTATTCCTGTGATGGCTGCAATCCAGGGCTGGCCTGCCTTTCGCAGGGACAATGGCAGCCAGTGGCCAGCCCAGCTCATGGATCTGCTCCATGTGGGGTTAGGAGCGCATCGGTGTCAGAGGAGTGGGAAACCTTCTCCAGGCCTGGAGTGGGCAGAGTTGAAACCCTGCAACAAGCAAAGAACAGTTTCTCAGAGGCTGAAAAACCTGGGGAGGGGACCTGGGTCAAAATCACTAGGCTGGGGAGAGCAGGGACAGACCACTCTGGCTCTGAGTCAGAGCAGCCCTCCTGGCACACCTGGGTGGAAGAGATGACTGATTCCTGTAAAGGGGCTGAGTAACTCGTTTGTTTAGTCAGAGGATTATTACCTCCCCAGCAGGGTGGTCAGAGCCTGGCAGCTGCCTGCAGCCTGGCAGAAGGCTGTTAGCAAAAGGAGGGCTGAAGCCCCAGCACATCTCAGAGGCAGGCAACTGGCGGCGGCGGCTCGCTGCTCACAGCCCTGCACTTGCCGTGGCAGCAGCATTGCTTTGCCTCGGTGCGGATGAGGGCTGAGCCTGGCTCCGTGTCTGCAAGCCTTAAATCTCTCTGAAAGGTTCTCTCCCTTATGATGAATCCCACTTCCACACAGGCTTCATAGATTTAGTGGGAAAGTCTGCACTGAGATGCAGTCTGTATCCTTACACGCTACAGGGTTGAAACATTCTGCACACTGAACCAGCAGAGGTGACTTTTTGGCTGTGCTTTACATCTGCCCGAAATTGTGTGGTTTTTTGGAAAGCAGCGCAGTTAGGCATACATACATCAAGCGAAGATTTGTCCCTCTACCATTCTGAGTGTGCCAGAGCTCCTGCAACTTTACTTGATGTCTTCAAATACGTGTTACCTCTGAGTTAAAGCCTCACCTCTAGGAGCCGAGTGATCACAAGAGGCTGCTCTTCCTTTTTTTTTTGGTCTGTTTATTTACTTACCTATTCATTCAGGGCAGATGTCTAGCTATTCTAGCTGGGCAGCAAAGCTTGAAGGCTCAGGCCAGGGAGCAAATAAAAGAATCCCAACTGTATTATTTAAAAAAAATCTCATGATCTGTTAAGCGTGTCTCTGTCTGCCGAGGGCCTGGCTGGTGCTTTTGGACTGATTGGTTGGCATGACTGCCATTTCCAACAGTTTTCCAGCCTTCCCACAGGAGCGGTGATGTGGTTTATATATTTCAGCCTGTGCTTCAGCCTGCTGCTGTCTTTAAAATGGCTGAAAGTCTTCAGTGTAGGGAGTAGGTGTGCCTAAAAATTGTTTTGTGTGGTGCCCTATTTCCACAGCTGCTATTCACTTACCATTATAAACAATGCGATAACTTAATTCTGATGGGCTGTTTTAATGTGCTATAAAATATAAATTTAGGCAGCATGTAAACTAAGCTTTTCCTGCCATATGACAGAAACCACAACTGTCTGGCATGGACACACAAGCCAGAACCTGAAAGGAAGCAAAGCACAAAGCCAGACATGATCTTTGATCATATGTTGTTTAAAATTAACAGCACAGATCATAACCACACTTAAATAACACATCTGTCTGGGGGTTAGATAGTAACACACAATATGCTTTTTTAATTCATTATGCATTTGAATCTCTCCCAAGTAACAGGTGGTTTTCTGACAATGAAGCCTGCCAAAAAAGGCTTGAGAAGGGGCTGGCTGATGGTTATCCTGGGAGGTGAGATAGCCTGGGTTCCTGGATAGCAACAAGCCCTGGCTCTCTTAACTCTTTTCCTGCTGGTTCTCCATCGGCTCTTGCCATAATTAATGCCCTGTCTGTGTTATGGCCACCTGTATTTGAGATATCGGAGGGGAAGCTGCGTCCGAAGGCAGGGCAGCAGAGGTTTGGGGTCTGTGCCCCAGGGCTGAGGACCCACGCCACCCAGGCCCTGCTGTGGGTGCCAGCCTGGCTGCCGAGCCTGTTCAGAGGGTGGGACTACCCTGACCAAACATGTCCTTCTTCAGGGGATGGGTCCAAGCTAATGACTTTAGAGAGCATTTATGGCCACCAGAGAGGAAATAGCATCTTTGAAGGACAATTCGTCTGGGGCCGTAACTATCTCAGAGGTGGCTGTGCCCACAGGAGGCACGCTTGTCCCCCCAAACCATAAAGCAGGATGACAAGCTTGGACTGTGACATTTGCACCACAGGCAGGGGTTGGAGGGGCAAATCCCACCTGAGCTGCTTGCACACTGCTGTGGGAGAGCTCAGGCCACCAGGACTGCATCAACATGGCCGTGTGTTGCCCTCTACACAGAGCATCTCAGAACAGCTCAGGGCATGTGGACAAGAGGTTGCTGTCTGTCACAGCAAGCATGCCCTGGGCCTCTGCCAGCTGCTGGTCACGGACCCCTTTGAGGTGGAGGAAGGTCGTTGTTCTGCCAGGCTTGGTGTTCCCCTGAACGATGACCGGCACCCAGTCCGAGAGAGGGAAGTGTGAAACCTGCCGCACCTTGCTTTTCCCTGTAAAAGGCTGCACAGATGATCCAGCTACAGCATGAGGCAGGGATATGATTAACTGTACCTCATTATGCATGACAGCAACCACTAGAGCTTATAAAATTAGCCACATCTTTTAAAAATCTAGCTGTGATGTCTGGAGTCCAACACACATCCCACAGCATGGCTCCCTGGGGTCCTGCCGCAGGGTTTCTGGTGGGGAGCCTGCCAGCTCTCCAAGCTGGCAGGGAGGGAGGGGAATGTGATGTGGCCCTACTTCTCCCCTTGCTTCCTTGAATCCCCTCTGGGCAGGCTTTAGGAGATCTGTCTGTCCCTTTGGCAGTCTTGCAAACTCAGGGTAGGGGAAGAGTCCTGGCCTCAGCCCCTGAGTAAGTGAGGCGAGCTCAGCTCCAGCAGTAATGGGGGTGTGTCCCTCCGTATACCCCAACTATAAGTCAGTTGTTTTGACCTGTTCCTTGTATAAGCAGCTGCTGTGGGAGGTGGGGGAAGAAGAGACGTGACTTCCTCCAGGCCTTGCTCATTGTAGTTCCTTTGTTTGGCCAAATAAACTCACCGGAGGGTGATGGAAAGCCTTTCCCTCTTGCTGGAAGCTCTTTGATCCTTGCAGCCCTAAAGGGCTGAGGGGAATGGCTTCCTTTGGGTGCTTGGCACAGGCATGCCGTCCTTGCCACCGGTGCCGGGTTAGACCTCCTCCAGACCAGCCAGACCAGGGCAGCTGAACTTCATAACCTGGGAACTGAGCAGAAGACATTCAGCCTAGCTGCTTTCCTGCTCCTAATGACACGTTAGCCCTCGGGGCCCTCCTGGGTCACTTGTCACATGTAGTTTGGGTTGAGATCTGCCTAGAACAGATTTCCAGATCAGCAGCTGCTGCTGCTGTAATGAAGTTTGTTAAAACGAACTTCTCAAACAGGCTTTGTGAGGTTAAGTAGGGTGCATGGAGGCACAGGTAGTTACTAGGAGCTCTGGTATGATTTGATCCTGGCCATCCTGTTAGTCTCAAGGAGGTTTTGAGAAATCCTGGCACTGAGCAGGCTGCAGGCGAGCCCTGGGCTTAGGGAGTTGACAGACCCGTGTCCCGCTCTTTCTTTTTGCTGTGAATTCCTCTTCCTTCTCACACATTTATCACACTGGTCTGCTTTGCCCAGCACCTGGATAGGGATCGGCACTGGGATTATTTAGCACGGCAGAGCTAGTAGGGCTCCCAGATTGTGCTGCACTGCAAATGGGAATGATAAGAGACTCTGAAGACAAGGTATTTGGGTTTTGGGGCTTTTGTTTAAGCTTTTTGCCTGCTGGGTGAGCAGAGACCCATAGATCCTCTGCTGCATATGCTCATAGACTGGAGATGGGCAGAGTCATCAGCCCTACCTAACCACAAAAGTCACTTTTCTCTCTGCTTGCAAATTAGGGGACTTTCTAGGAACAGCATCTGTGCAAAGCGCACACACACAAAACATCAGTGCTTGCAAACCAAACCGGCGGGGATTGCCCAGGCAGCTCCCACACTGCTGCCCTGCAGCACACTCGCCCCCCCTCTCCCCTGCACCCTCTGGGCAGGGGGAGGAGGGATTTCCCCCAGGTCTAACAGCCTGCAGCCACAGGAGGAAGTAATTCCCCAGTGCTGGCGGAAGAGATGTGTGAGAAACCACATACATCTAGAAACCCCAGTGCGGGGTGAGAAAGAGCCACCCGAATGGGGAACCTGGTTGCAGGGGCGCTGGAAAAACAGGGTCCCCCGCCAGACAGGTCAAAAGCTGAGCATCGCCCAGCACATTTGTGCACGGCGTGTGGCACACGCTTGGCACGCACCCAGCTGCTTTCGGAAAGGTGCGAAGCCCCCGCAGACCAGGGGCTCCCCACGGCCTCTGCCGCCCACCAGCCCGGCGTCGCTGCGCGTCGGCAGAGCGCAGCTGTCAGCAGCCGTCCAGGGGGACCGGGCTGCGTGTTTACATGAGCGATCATATGGTAACCTCCAGCTCGTGGGCAACTTCGCAGGGTTACCTCATCTGCAGTCGAATTACCTCATCGATGTGAAATGCAGCGAGTGCAAGGCAGGAGGGAGGCAGGCTGCTCTCAGGGGCACAGCTCCCTCGGCAGCAGGCTGCGGAGGAGTGGTCCTCTGCTCGGCCGCTCAGGAAATAAACTTGAAATCTGTTAGTTTTGCAATTATCTCAATTGAAAAGGTCCCTCATAAATCAGCTGGGATTGTTTCACAGCGTGAGAGGGCCATGCGGGGGTGTTCATGCATGCACCCATCGGAACCCTGTGCAAGCAGTCAGCTGTGCTGGCCCGCAGTCTGGCTCTTTGCAATGCCCGGCTGCCGTGCAAAATCCCTGCAAGCAGTGCGGGGAGCAGGAACCAAGCTGTTATTCTTCACCATAGGCTAAGACTAGGAAAGTGGAGCTTTCTGCATCCTTGGGCTTAAGCATATTTCTTGACCCAGACTGCCCTGTTTCACCTCTTTAAAAACAAACCAGCAAATTATACATGTATAAATAAAAAATTGCATGTGATGCCTAGGAATATATAATAAATTATCGGTGCCATAGGCAGGGGAGTTTATTAGCCCCTGTCAAGCTATTCACAATGTAAAGGACATACTGACCTAGAATGATCTCTTCCTTCCAATCAGCATTTAAACTGTAACAGGAGGAGAGCCAGTATTTGTGCATTGGTAAGATTAACCCTTTGGGCTGCTCTTGCAGATATTTACTCTAGGATTTTGTGTACAATTCCAAACCAGGCAGGCCATATTTACTTCTCATCAACCCTTTTATTAATCAAGGAACCTGTGAGCTGGAGGCCACCACTTCTGAAAACAAAAATATTTTAAATTCCTTGGAGCAGGTATGTAAGTATGTATTTCTCTGTGTGTATGTATATATTTTTCTTTTCTCCCAGGCTATTTATCATGTCCAGTTGGACACATTGTGTGAGTACAGCTGCTCTTATCTGGCATGGGGTAGCATATTAAAGGGAAGATTAAGATTACTGTTTTGCTTTATTTTGTTTCTGAAAGCTTGACATGCATAACCAGAACCTGTGCTTGTGTGTGTGTGTGCGCGTGCGTGTGCACGCATGAGTGCAGAATAACAGTTTTAAGTGGCGTTTGCACACAGTGTCTCCAGGCATTAGGTAAGGCACATCTGGAGTTCGCAGCATCCTGGAGATAGTTGCTCGAATCCCAAGAGTGCGGGTCGGACTGGGAATGGGGGGCCGGTATCCATGGTGAGGCTCCCTATCTCACAGTGCCAGGTGTGTGTGTGTGCGGTTAGTTCTTGGTAAGGCCAGCCTCAGGGGGGAAAGAGAGAAACCAGGAGAGAGGTAATTAGGAGCTACCTTGCACAACTGAGCTAGCTCATCAGGGACTGGGGTACATACGGGAAGAACGGTGCTTGCAGCAGGTGACGTGTGCAGAGGTTTCACACAGCTTTCCAGCAGCCATGCTGGCTCTCTTTCTGTTTTTCTTTTCTTCTATTTTTCTCTTTCGTTTTTCTTTTTCTTTTTTTTCTTCTTCACTTTCTTCTTTTTCTTTTCTTTTTCTTCCTTTTTTTTTTTTCCTTTTCTCTCCTCTCCCCCTTTCTCTCTCTGTGTTAGCAGGAAGGAAAAGAGGCATAAGGGCGGAAAATGGAGCTTCTGAAATAATTCCAGAAGGCTCTGTTTGACAGCATCAGTGCTAGTTGTTCTCTATCTTGAAACAAGATCCATATTCAGATCAATAGCAATTTGTGTGGGGAGAAGTGTTCCCTTTTATTTCTTTGTCAACTCAGTGTGGCAGAGCTGCTAAAAAGCACATGCTCTGAAAGCTACTAGCATGAGACTAGTTATTGAAACAAACCTTTTCCGTCTGTGCTGTGTACACTTCATCTACGTCCATACACAGACCTAGAGCATGGCTGAACATAGACCTATGGTGTTCCATCCCCGCACATCAAAGAGTGTGGCTATTCCACTTCTGGAAGTTTGGAGCCTTCTGAATCCTGCCTCAGCTTCCCAGCATCCCACAAACCAACAGCAGCATGGTGCTGCCTTAAGCTTCCAGGAAAAATTGGGTGAATATGGCTCATAATCCAAGCTTAAGTGGACTTATGGGGCAAAGAGGCAATCCTCCTTCTGTTCTGCATTTCACAGTGCTGCTTGGAAAGAAAACAGACACATGACTGTATTAAACCTTCCCTCTGCTCCAAGCCCTGCATCATATTGGAAAACAACATGTCCTTGTGAGGTGCTGAGCACTGGTACTTGTGAAGCACTAGGCACCACGTAAGATCAATATTTGATACAGGATCAGACTGGGAAAGGCTTTCTCTTAATTAAACTTACCACTCAAGTAATGCTCACTAGTGTCTTTCTCTGGAGCTTTGCCACTGTCTTCCAGTCAAGCAGGGTTACAGTTCCATGTGCTGGGGTGGCCATGAGCCTTCTTTTTGCAGGAACAATGGTGAACTCGAGGAATTAGGAGAGGAACCTGAATCCTCTCATGCAGGTGAAATTAGAGAGAGAAAGATATGACTCATTGGTGGGGCAAATTGAGCCTGCCAGCTGGGCTCCATTCAGCTGAAAAATATGCCCCCATGGCTGCAGAGAAGCCAACTAGAACTAACCAGAGGGGTGCAAATCTTCCAGTCAAACTGCAAATTTGGAACAACAAAGCAAATCATTCAGGTAGAAGGCATGCAAAACGCAATTGGTTCTCTTGCGCTTTACCTTGAATGGATTAAATTTGGCACTCAATGCGCGAACCCACAAGCGCTTGAACGGTAGTAAGCTGGCATAAGGCTGGCTATAATTAGAAGTGATATCTGCTCAGAATTAAAGTGCCAAATGTGCCTTCAGGTGTATTCATTTTCCATCTTGCTTTTTAGTCCAGGCCTGACACATTTGGGATTCTTGCCACAGGAACTGTACCAAATGACTCACTCACAGTGGTAGCTGTGTGCTGAAGACTGCATTCTACAGAATCAGTGGGCCTGGAGTTCAACCTGATAGGCAAAACCTCAGGAGACTGACATATGGTCACTTGGGTCAAATAAGCTCCTTCAAACTTGAAAATCTATCTGAATTTTTGTCGTCTTTCTTTCTGCCATTTCTACAGTTGTGGCTTTTCTTGACCAGTTCCTACCTTACTTCATTCTCCTCTGTCCTCTCATTCTTCTGTGCCCTTTAGTCTCGGTGTGCGCGCACAGTCCCCATTCTCAAATTCCTCTTTTTAACAGCAGGCACCACAAGCTCTCTGTTTTCTCTTGACTCCCTAACAGCGCCTGAGGTTTTATAGCCCCTCTGGAGGCTCAGCTGTAAAGACTGGAATGCTGTCTGCTAATTTCCCTCAGGTTGCTCTCTTCATTGCTGGTGTAATAAGGGACAGATCTGCAAAACCGCTTAGAGGCTGCTGAGGTGAGCTCTGCAGAGCCTGGCTGCTAGGTCTTCTGGTGGAGCCCACAGCCCAACGTCAGCGGCTGGGCAGCCATCAGGAGGAGAAGGATGGGCGTTGGGGCTCACCTGCTGGAGCAGGGAGTAGAAAGGAGCACAATACCTCCTGCCTTATGGAAAGCCTTATTTTTCTCTTCCAGAAAAATCCGAGTGTGTTGGGCTGGCATTAGTTGGTTGTACCCCAGTATTGTACAAAGTAGGTAGTGCTGCAAGTACCCAGCCCAGGGATTTAAAACCCGGTGTTCCTGGATCCAGTACTGTCAACAAAATCCAGCGAAGCTGACGTTTGCTCTGTCTGCGCTCCAAGCTGGCCAACCTGATTTTAATGCATTAGATAAATTAAAATGCAGTTTCTCACATTTTGTAAGTCCAGGCATCCTTTAACACCTGTTGGTGTTTTAGGAACCATTTTATGGGTTTTGTAGCTTCTTGTGCTGTCGTGCTTGGCATGTTGGGAACAGAAGGGAAGACCTGCTCTTCACACAATTCCCCTCAGATCAGATTGATAATATGTATTGAATGATGTTGCTTAAATCAATGCAAATTGATTGAGGGCCTCAGAGCATCTGGAAGATAACAGGATAAGAGAGACCACTTTCCAGAAGGGATATTCGTGGCCATTTTTACAATGCTGCACAACTTCTGCCCGAAAGTAAAAACTTGCAGGTCATTTGAGAGGATGACATGCTTTGGACTGAAATGAAGAGCCTGCATAAGATAGGCAACGATGATCCCTGAGTACTGTTACCCCTCTTATTACTTTTAACTCCTGTAACTGCCAATAAATTATATTGATCATTGGATTATGGTTAGCAGGAAATCTGAAAGAAAAAAATTTGGTTGTCTTAATGAGGAAGTGAGGAGGGAAAAGAAACAGGGAGAGATTTTAATGGAGAAAACAAAGATCATTGGGCCATTTATTTTGCAGCTGGATTGTACTCAAAGCCAGGGAACCCAAAGAGCCAAGCTGCCGCTGCTGAATTTCTGTCCATCTCCATCCTGCTTATAGTCAGAGGCAGCTCACATAGCTGTCTTTGTGATAAAGCTTACAAGCAAATTGGACAGGGTGTCAGGCTGGCTATGAAATATGACAAATTAACAGCTGAGGCTGCTACTGCCCTGGTTACAGACACTTCATTTAGAAGTTATCATGTTACTGGATGCTTTCTGTTATTTGTGATGATACTGATTGTGATAAATTGCAAGATTCAGGTTAAAATTTCAGCCCATTCCTGAAGCTGAATATTAAGGGAAGAAACAGTTGTCAATACTGCGCCACTTAACTTCAGGCCCCAAATGAGAAAAGATCTCACAATAACAATAAAATTCTCAGTCACTGAGCAATGTAATTAAATTAAGCTAATTACATTACAATTAGCAAATCTTTAATTTATATTTAATGCATTGATTAAACTTTATGTGGTAACCATAAAGCTTTCTGAACGGTAATCCTGTTGGGTAAGCACTGACACCAACCTGGGGTCATTGCTTGATTCTAGAGTATTTCCTGAAGTAATAAATAATTGCTTTTTATATCTAGCTTGAAAAGGTTTCCATACAAATATTTCAGGCACATAATTTATTCACTTCCTTCCCTTTACCTTGATGGCTGATAATGGAAAAATGAATGCTCCACATTCCAGTCCACTCCATCTGTACCATGGATTATTTGCATGTTCATTGGATTTTTTGTTCGTGTTTTAAAGTTGGCGTTTATCTCAAAGGACCCCAAGAAGTCCTTATTGGGTGATTCACTAGTGAATTGGACATTGCTCCTCATTTCTGTAGGACTCCCGCTGAGAGAAGGCTGGGGAAAGCGGCTCCCCCCAAACTCTGCATCCCAAATGTACCTGCATCTCGCACCAAGTGAAAGAGGGAAATTAGGCATGTTAAATGTAACCAGAAGGAAATTAGGGACCTGATTGTAAAGCTCCCTGAAACCCGTGTTCAGCTCCCATCTGGTCTTACAGGCACTTAGACTGTGTAGGTCCTTCAGTCTTCACAATCACAGTTGCCAAGTCACCTAATGCCATTTCAGAGCATGCCTAACCAGAGCTTCCGCCTTGACCGGACTGTGCAGCAGGGTACTTAGCTGACAATTAAGTCAAATTAGAAACCACGAACAGTGTGCTCATCCCCTTTTTGCAGGGCGCAGTGTCACCACAGACACTTCAAGTCCACCTGCTGCACTCTGCCAGATCTGGTCCTTCTTTGACCATTAGGCCAAATGTTTCTTCTTTCTTGTCATGTTTCATCTATCTTATCTGGTAAATATGTACTTCCTACAAAGCATGACTGCTTTGTAAAGAGAAGGGAAGGGTGGTCTTTCCACCTTAAATACCTTAACGGTGACTGAGAGCTCTGCACAGAGAAGCAAATCTCCTCAGGCAGAAAAGGGGACTGAGCACTTTCAGTGGGACTATTCTGTATGTTAGGAAAGATGGAGGATTCCAGTGACATGGGTTCTTTTTCTGACCACACTGTGTGACCCTGCTCGGTTCCGCAGGAAAGAGACATCTTTCTGAAAGAGGCATCCCAAGTGGGAAAATGCACAATGTGAAATAACTAAGCTCTGGAGAGAAGAGGGATTTTGACTGCTGTCCTATCACCCACCCTCAGGGTTTTCCTAGAGGTGGGCTATGATGGCTCCTTGCTCAGTCTGCTGCTTTTAAAGTACAGGCTCACAGCTACGTGGATCAGGGCCAAATACTGTGATCTTACAAAATCCTGTCCCCCAGCTGTGCATTTCCCCTGTCTGCTGGGGGAGGCAAGGATGAAGGGGGTGCTGGAATCAGCACATCCTCACACCCCACCTGCCCTGCACAGCTGTGCCCACTCAGCTGATCCCTGGTCGAGCTGGAGCCAGGCTGCCCCCAGCACCGTGCTGGGACAGTACCAGCTCAGCCCTAGGGAGAAGAATGGGCTTTTTGCCCTGTGTCAGCTTTACCAATGTAAAGCACCTACCCAGCTCCTGGGACGTGAGCTATTATCTCTGCAGGGCTCTCTGCTTCTTGGAGTAGATGTATCTGCTCCCCCGCCGTTAGCTCCAGGCTCTCTCATATGGCAAGCACCAAGGCACATACATTGACATGCGCTGTAGCTTGGCTTTTTTGGATCTGGTCCTTGCTGCTTAGGGACCAGATGTAATCTGTTCATGCACCTTGAGCTCTGCAGGTGACTCAGGAGCATGGGACTGGCCTCCACCTACACTCGGCATCCGTGAGAGGCAGCCATTCCCTGCAGACAAATTGATATGTCGCTGCCACACTAAATACACTGAAAGGAAATGGCTGAGCCGGAGGAGCTGAGAACAGAGTGTGTTTAAAACTGTGAATGTTTAGGCCCTTTTTCCTGTTTAAAATTTTGCAAAATTGCTCTGCCAGCACTGAATAATTAATAAAAAAACCCAAAAAGAATTGAAAAATGTGGTATTTTACATCTTACAAGTAAACAGAGCAGTAGCTCAGCACTGTGTATGAAGTGGCCTGCAGTCCTTGTTTTGCTTGTGTTGAACCTTGAACAACTGCTGTGTTTATTTTTTCCTGATAATCTCTCTAATAGCATGGAAAAAGAAGGCACAGACTGTGTCTTTTTTTTTTTTTTTTTTTTTTTTGAGAATTGAAATAATTCATGTTTCTCTTCTGTGGAATGAATTTCCCAACCATAATACCTCACGTTGAGTGTATCTGGAAAGGATGCCGCCTTGTTCGATGAACTGAATTGTGCACACAGTTGGAGACTCTGACAGTGCCAGCATCAGTGAATGCAAGTTGCATAAAAAAGAGGCAGCATCATTCATGACACTAATGAACAGTCCTTCCTCGTCTATCAGAGAAATCTTTCCCAGGGATAACGATTCTCCTAGCATTTTCTTAGCCATAAAAGAAGAGATTGTATTGGGTCTTTGGTTCTGTATGAAACTATCAGGAGGATTCTTAGGCTGGGAACAGAAATCAATGTTTCTGTGATACTGTGTTGGAAAAATACTTAGACCAGAGAAAAAAGATTTTGTTCTGACTGCACAGTGAACTTCTTGTTTTGCTTTGCTGCTACAAGATTGTGAAAATAGTGTGTAATTTAAGGGGACATATTTGGTTCTGAGCAAGTCTGCCAGCAAGTTCTAGTCATTTATTGCACTGCGATGTGCCTGGTTCAGTTGTATAATCCTACAGCTTTAAGTAACTGTAACTTCATTGATTTCAGCGGAATCTCGAGAGTAAAAGGGGAAAATTGGTGTGATACAGCAGTGATTCAGCTTTAATGTATTTCCTCATTCTTCTCCAGGTATTTATTATCCTTTAAAAGACATCCACTTTAAATCTTTCTTATTACTTGAAAAAAGTCTCCTAAGATATGAACAAACTCAATACACATAACAGAAGGGTCTCTGGGGATCTATTCTACAAAATGACAATTAGACAAGTTCTAAACTAGCAGGTTGATTGTAACAGCTATTAAGGGTATGATTCTTTCTTTAAACTATTGAAATAAAAGCTAAAGTGCAGATGCAGTTTTCTTAAGAAATTGTGATTTGCCTTCCATGTCTATGAGAACTGTTGAATAAATACAGCCTGTACCTACTTATTTATCAACATATATTGCATCACCCCTAGAAAGCCTTGTCAGTGCAAACCTACCACTGTCATGTAGACTAGACCTCAACCTGTAGTTAGAGCTACTTTATTCCTTTTACTGTGCCTCTTAAATATTTTGCACCTTGCTTCTTGCCCTTTGCATGTATTTCTGTGCAAACCCAAATAATACTTACTAGACTTCTCCTTCATTCAGTCTGTAATGCTCTTAATTTCCCAGTACTATGTGAGTGCTCCAGTGCTGTGAAGTTAGATCCCGATCCATATTAATTTGTGGGTGATCACGCCGGTTTCAATAGCCTTTGTGTTTATTCTATGTTTAAAATGTGTGTGCAGTGCCTTTCGGTGAAGGAAACTCATACGGATAGATTTGTCTTGGAGATTGTGTTTATGCTTGAAATAGCGACCATAATGTTTGGGATTATAGCAAAAAAAGTTTGAAGCTTGCTTTTTGGTTAAAGAGAAAAAACGCAAACCTTTTAGCATCGACAGCATGTAGTTACCCATCATCTAGCTTTCTCCATTTCCTCAAGACAAGCTAGCATCTTCGAGAGAGGTGGATTTAAATAATAAAATAAAAGAGATCTGCGTCATGACTGAATGGTTTAACATGAGTCATTTAAAGCATATATTTTAGGACTAACTGTCATTAGGTGATGGGCTACTTTTCTTTAAAGTACATTTGTTACATACTGTGCATTAGTAACAGGCACGAGGCTTTTGTCAGTGGAGGAAATCTCTCTGAAGGACCAGAGCAAATCCCTCACATTGGTGAAGTATCTGTAATTCCTGATCTCCCTCGCATGACTGATTTCTACAGGAGTGAAGCTTTTGTGATCCATGCATTTAGCAACAAGCAGCTACAGCTACAGTAATTAAATGGTTTAAATCTACCACCCTTTATAGATCCACTTTGATTGCTTTCTTTCTTACTGTTCTTGTTACTAGACTCCAGGAATTAACACTTTGATAGACCCTGGAAAAGCCAGCTTTCCCCAGTTCCTGCTGTAAAATGGACCCCGTTAGAAAACAAGTTATTTATTGGCATTGGGTTTGCATTAATACAGTAATGATATTTATGCTTTCAATCCCTGCAAATTACAAAGCATGATGCCAATTCAAGCAGAGATACTATTTGGTGCTATTTTGTTAGCAAGTTTTTATTAGTTCATTGGGTTTAACAGAGTTAGGGGGCTGCTTTGAGAAGAAAGTATAAAGCATCTTCTGATGGGTAATGTACATTGGTACACCAGCAGGTTGTTTTGAGTTGTGCCTTCCCTCTCCAACCAGTAAAGGCAATTGCTGCATCTGGAAGAATTTTGACTCATGACAGGGGATATTTTTGTTGAAGCTGGCCCTCAAGATTTTGTCTGTCTAATCTACTGTGACAGAAGCCAAACTGAAAATTATCGTTACCCCTTTACATGTCCGGCAGCTTTGCAGATCAACTTCATGTCTAGAGGAGAAATCAAGTGTTCAGTGTCTAATACCTTTGTTTACAAAAGACACAAGTCTTATCTTTCTCAGCCTCTCACAGGAATGTGAAAGCTTAAAAACCACTTTTTTTTCTTTGTTCCCAAACCCTGAGCTTTTCACCTGGGAAACCCTTCTAGGTCAAAGCTCCTCCTCTGAGACCATATGACCTTTAAAGGTGGGCTTGAACCTTTTTTTGTGCAGCTGCTCTGCAATACAAATGAACCTCAAAGCTTTAGCAGCCAGACAAAGAAGAGGTCTTTAACCCAAGCAGTCTCTGTAAGGGGGGTCATTTATGCTTAAATGACCCCTAATGGGCAAGTGATGAGTACTGTTCAGCACAACAATATTAATGGGCAGGCAGGAGCACAGTGCAAGGGGTAAGATGGATGTTTGCATGTTTCCATACCTTACAAAGCAAAAAGGGGTGGGCAAACTTACCTACCCCTTTCCCAAAGGACAGCCAATAGCATCTGAGCCAATAGCAAAGCGACGTTGCTTTTGTCAATCTATTTTAATGAAATGAAAAGATTACTAAATTCACATTTAATTAGGTAAGTTTAGATTTATTTGGATCATATAGCCCAGCTGATATGAAGGTGAGGAGAAGTAGAAAATTTACTTTATTTTCAATCATCTGATGTCCATTTCCATGGAAACAGAAATGGAAGCAGGAACCAAACATAAGCAGTCACAGCCCTGGTTAATTGCCCATGGCTGCTTTCTGTTTCCACTTCTATAGCGCTGAACTCTATGTTTTCTACTGACCCTGTTACTATAAAACAGCGTGTGTGAGAGGGGACTGGTGAGGGGAGACTGGGCACGGGAAGCCAGAGAGAGGAAAGATCTGAGAGGCAGAATTCAGGCTCTCCAGGCTGACCAGTGAAGAAATCTTCTTTAAGGTTGGTTTTACTTGACTGGGAAAAATCAGGGAGTAACATCAGCAAAACTAATGTTAATGAAGTTATTGCTATGAGCCTGGTGGTATAACAACTCTTAATGATGATCAGTGTAAATCTGGAGTTGCTACGTGGAAGTCAATGGCAATCTGACAGGCATTAAGAGTGGGCTCTGGCCTTTAATGAGAAATGCAAAAAAATATTAACAGAAAGTGTGTTTCTGTGCTTGCTGGGGCAGTGACAGAGGTAGTATAAGGAGTCAGATTTTCTTGATTTGGCAAGTTCTGAGAAGTCTACCATGCAACAGAGGTCTAGAGGTAAGCCAGCATATTCAATGATAAAATAAAAATTGAGTGTGTGAAACAAACCACAAGCAAATCTATTTCCAGGCTGTGAAACTTTTGTATTTGTTCATTAAAGTAATCGAGCACCTCTGCACTCTCAAATTTGGCCTAAAACCAGGAGCAAAAAATAACACTAGAAACAATACTCCCTGCCCTTGTTGTTTCCAAACCCAGATCCCCCAACAGGAAGCAATGATCCCCAGAGGTTCAGCTTCATGGAAACCAAACCAGATCTCAGGCCTTTTGAAGTTTACCCATCTCTTGTAATCATGCTGGCATCTGTCCTGTAACAGATTTCTTGCTGATACAGAACAGCTCGTTCTAACCTAACTAAGCTATAAACTATCAAAAACCTGCTGTTTGGAAGAGTTCAAAAAAGCTCGAGTAAAAAAAGAGGTTTCTTTTGGATTTTTTTTCCCCTCAAATGTTTTGTGGACAAAATACTGAAAATAATCTAGCACTGCATTTTGATACGGAAGATAAAGACGGAGAAAGCAGGACTGAAAAGAAAGGTCTGTGTTATAAGGGGGATGTCCTTCAGCTTTGAGACAAGGTAGGCTCAAAGCACAGCAGCCTCTTCCTCCCAGCCTCATGCCCCACCGCTACTCAGTGACAGCCTGCGAACACACAGTGCCTGCCACGTGAGCATGCCTTGTGCTGCTCTCCCTTTCTGCCGTGCCCTTCCGAGTGGATGCTACCTTCCTTTGCGTCTTAAAAAACTTCAATCCATTAACTAGCAAGAGGCAAAGATGGAGTTGCCCATCAAAATATCCCAACAGTAAGCATTAAAAGACTAACCGCCAAAGAAGTACAAACTTTTACAAACCCTATTCCATCAGGATGCACTGCAGTACTGAAACGTACTTGCATTTTCTTCCTCAAATAAATCTTCTCCTCAGTTTAATACTGTCTGGGATATCATGGAAAGGGAGTGGTGATTTTAAGCTGGGCAAATTGTTCATAGCTTTTGGAAGAGCTTTCCTGATTGTCTAATTGTATATAGCTTGATAGATTGAGTGAGAATTGTTTCAGGTGCGTGGAGTCAAAAGATCAGGTGTAAGTGGTGAGGGACGTCTGACTGCAGCTGGAGTGTGGACAGGCCAGATGGCTGTCGAGGAAGGAGGTGGAAACCTGGGGAATTCTAATGATGAGAAGCTCTGGGATGCAGAAAAGCTAAGGTTTCTGGGAGATTTAGCAATCAGCCTCCGTGCAGCTAGTGCAGGACATTCTCACACATACAATTGCATTTTATGGCATGGCATAGCCTTACAATGCAGCACATGCGTGAAATTAAAGTTGAAGCAAAAATGTCCCCACCAAAGCAGCGCACATATTTCAAAATTGCAGTGAGTGAAGTTGGATTGAGAAAGAGTAAAGAACACTTGTTTCCAAAATATTCAGCTTTAAAATCGTACATTAGCTCTGACTAAAAGTCTATACTTCAAGAAAAGAAAAACAGAAAAACAGATCTCTGTGGTGCAGAAACTTCATTCTCCATTTTCTCACACCTTACATTATCATGCTGTCATGGTGGTGGTTTACCATCATTCTGCACAAATGTAAAAGACTGTTCGTAGCATAAGATAAGGGAAAGTCAGGCTCAGTGTGTAAATAACTTAGTTCTGTGTCATACTTTGCAGCAGAGAAATATCAGTTGCATATGGTTTTCTGTAATTTGATTACTCATGTACTACTGGTGACCCTAAGTGGGATGCTGTGAAGATGGGCTCTGACAAATTATGGCAGTCCACATTCCCATCTAGGCTAACTGAGATGGAGATATGGGTTGTGCTCTGAGCAGCACAAGCCCCCTGCATCTTGACACTTCATCAGATATATCCAACCCTTTTTTTGCCTGTGGCTTTGCTCAACAGACACATTCACAGATCAGCAGTCCAAAGTAAAGGCAAGGGATGCCTTCACTGTGGTTAGACGCCTGTTGCACTTCAAGTGTCAAGCCCCACTGTTGTAGCTTTGGGGTGCTGTTATGCCTAGAGCAGGCTGAGCTTTGCTGCCTGTATGTGGTCCTTCCTTATATGCTCAATGGCCATTTTGTATGTTTATTGCAGGTAAAAGTCAGCTTAATCACACTCACTGCTTCACACTTTTATTTTGATAAGTATACAAATTTCTCCATATTTTATTTTTATTTTTTTTAAAAAAAGGAAAGAACAAAGGAGGACTGCCAAACATTAGAGCTTTCCATGGGAAACTGCATCTGCATGTAGTATCTAGTACTTAATGTGGGAAACCCAGCAAGGTATGTAGTCTGACAGTTTCTGGGACTAGGAATGACACCAAAAAAAAAAAAAAAAAAAAAAAAAAAAAGAGAAAAAGAAAAACAAGTGCAGAAGTTGCAAAGTCTAAACCCTGGATTTCTTGTGAGTGTGAAGGTATAACTTATAGACTTACTTGACTTTGTACATACTCATCAAATATTAAAGTCCTAAAATACCTTGTCTCTTAGTAGCCAAGCAGTTATGATGTTGTTGAACTTTAGACTGTAGTGCTCAAACATATAGTAAGAGGCCATATTGAACGAGTCTGTTTTTTTCTTTTTTTTTTTCACAGTAGCTGTTTCTGCTTTGTTCTATAATATTAAAGGAAAAGAAGGCTTCCAGAGCAGTAGAGCTCCCAAAACAGGAGAGTGACTTGATTTCAAAGTGAAGAGCAGGTAACTGCCAGTACAGGAGCCTGCAGGTTAATTGGGTATCCTGACCCAGTCAAAACTCAAAAGAGAGAGCAGTTCAATTATTTCATTTTGTACATGAAAAAATGCTGTTTGTGTTGCACGGAGTTCAGTTTAATCAGCCCTGTGAGCCACTGTCGTATCATGAAGTGGATCACTCCTTCCCAGGAAGGAGGGAGGAGAACTATAGAGGAGACCCAGGAGAATTAAAAGATGGTAACTTTAAAAAAAAGTGAAGTTAGTGATTTTGAAAGGCACCAGATTAGCAGCACAGGAAATGGCCTCCTTTATTTAATCATACCTAAGTGCTTTGAGATAGATTCTTATTCCTTTTATCTTGATGAGTAGCACATCTCCATGATGGGCACAGCACCTGCTGGGGCAGCTGTGCAGGAGAGATAGGGGTCAAGCCTTAGGTAAACCCAGCCAGGCCTGTCAGCAGCAGGAAGCGGATAAGCCTAGTGTTGTTCCTCTGCCACCATTTCCCCTATCTACACATCCCGAGGTCAGCCTAGGAAAAAAAGCTGCAAAGGGAAAAGGTGTTTTAAGTGGTGTGCTGTAGCAGATTCGCAGATGAAGAGCCAAAATCAGCTGAGACTTAGTGCTATCTAAACACTTTGAGATGAATGCTGATGGTCTTCCTTTGGACTAGGCAGTTTCAGAGTACTGTGAAAGAAAGATATATGGGTTGCCGTAAACATGGCCTGTGCTGTACCCTATCCACCTGCTATCTCCATACTGTCTGCTAAGACCTGATATTTGAATCTCAGCATCCTTTGGAAGGTACGGTCCAGCCATGCCCATAGATGTGCCTACAGACTTGCAGTCTGCAGATATGGTGGGGGCTCAAGCTGGCACTTGGTAGAATCACCAGGACCTGCAGTCAGAGCCCTTAACTTTGGGGCATACCTCTGGTAGAGTTAGATGGTACTGGCACACTCCAAGTGAGGTTGTTAGCATTTGATCCTGTCTCAAATATCACTGTTAATTCATAGAGACCAGCTAAAAAGTGGTGTCAGAGCGATGGTTGGAGTGGTAACACCGTTGTGACACCTGGACTAAGAGAAACTTAGACGGGTGTAAGACAGCTGTGAGTTACCTGCGTTTTTCAGTCCCTTGGAGCTGAATTCAGGGACAGTGCACATTCTTTGGTTCCACTGGAGTGAAGAGGCTTTCCATTAATAGGCTGTTTTGTTTTGTTTTGTTTTGTTTTGTTTTGTTTTGTTTTGTTTTTCTACAACTGGGTGAGCATAAGAAAAGAGGAAATAATATTGGAGGATAGTAGGAGAGCTGGAGTTGTAGGCATGCTTTACTAAGGTATATAGGAACACATTTTTGTGTAGAGTAAAAATGTGACGTCAAGTCTTCATCTCCCAGGAGTAGTTAATGGTTCTTACCTACACATTTTCTTCAAAGGATCTTGCTGAGGGATTTGCTTTTGGCAGAAGCTGCTTTGCATTTGGAAACACATTTATTTGTTCCTTTCCCCCTTTCTGCTGTGCCTTGTCAGTCTCCTTGTGAACCGCCTCTAGCCCCAGTTCCTGGAGCAGGTTAGAACTTGTTGCTGTCACCTCTCCACACACCTCTCCTCTTCCAGGAAGCCTGAGGAGCAATTGTAAGCATGCTGTTGCTTTTCAGGTCTGTATGAGAGTAGATCTCACTTAAGGTGCCTACACCCATGTGTGGATTCTTTAAAACAGCAGCAGCTCTGGGATGACTGCTTCCCTGTGTAGTTAATCAAGAGTAAAAAAAGGGTAGGTGTGTTTGTGGCTCTTGATTAGTTTCCTCACCCTCAATGGCTATTGGTGGCATGGCAACAAAAACTAGAGATTGTCCCATCTGCTGTCTGCACTGAGCTTTGGATTTGTCAATTCTTGACCAAGAAGCAAGAAAAAAGAGAAAGAGCAGAGTAGACTGGAGGCAGTCTGTTGGATTAAACAATTGTATGCACAAAATCCTGCCATTTGGACAGGATTTAACAAGATAAACAAGAATAGATTTATAAAATGCCCAGCAGTGGCAGGTACCCATCTAAGAATGCATGGCATTCAGATAAATACGCACATTTCTATGCGTCCCATTAGTTCTTGCTAATTCTTTCTCAGCCTATGGGGCTAATGACTAACCTCAGATCAGTAAAATCTTAGTTCCCTGTTGGCAGATTTCCTTTATTACAAGTGCTTTTATTCCTGTGGGTATCAAAATTATTCCAACACCCCATAATTAGATCTCATGTCAGCCTAATATATGTGAATTTGCCTTATGGATTTAGTCTGCAACCTCATTAGCTCTGAGTCAAGTCAGTCTATTCACAGATAAGACATTGGATAGGCAGGAAACTCTTGGTGCCACATCTTGTTGCAGAACGAGTTTGGTGGCTTGAACATAAAAATACATGGGAAAGCTTCTCCTTGATAAGGACCTTAATCACAGCTGCATCACTAACATGTTACCACTAATTTTTTTGCCACCTTTGTAGTCAGAGAACTTTGGCCCAGAGACTATGTTATGAAATTACATACAAATTTCTTGGAGGTGGGAGATACGTAAGTGGCCTGAACAGCATTCGGATCTCAAAACTCAGCAGCATCCTGCATACTCTTCACAAAGTCATGACAGATGTATGCAAAGAAAGATCATCTCCATGAAGGCTTTACACTCAGATCTGGATGACCTGAGGAATCCCACCTGAGGAATCCACATGGTCCTTCAGCTCCAGGATCCGATCCTGAAAAAAAACAACCATGCAGCATCTTCCTGAGGAGGCAATCCATAAGTAGTAAATACAGACTGTATTTGTATATGGAGACAACAGGGGGAGGACTCCGGAACAGATTTGCTCACCTCCAAGAATAGAAGCTTCTGCTCCAGGAGGCTCAGGTCCAGGATTGTTATTGGATTGTTTTTCTCCTGCTGAGCCTTGTATTATGCTTTTCCAGTAGCTCCCCTGATTCCCAGGGTAATCTGAAAGATCAAAAAGACATGATCATTCTCCAGCTCTGTACTGGCCAAGACAGTTCTGGCTGACAGACTTAGTACAGATGGTCATCAGCCTCTGATCCAGCTCCTGGACTGCCTGGACCTGATCTCACAGCCCTGTGGCCAGATACTCTGTCCAGACCCAGAATCACTGCACCTGACAACACTGCTGTTGCTTGGCTTAGTAGCACTGAGAGACACGCATCCCTACATCTGTAGGGAACCTGACACAATGTAGAAAAACATAGAAGGAAATATATTTGTCCAAGTGGAGAAAGTTTTCTTTATAGGCAGTCCAAAATTGACTGATCTGACCTTGCTACCAAAGGCGTTTCTCTGTATTTGAAACAAGCTGCCATTGTTCATCCTGGTTTGAACTGATTTGCACATGCCACCTGCTTATTTAATTATTCTTGGACTTTTCTGAGAGCTCTTGCCCAGTGGCCAGAGATAAAACTTTGGCTTTGTATCCAGAATTAATGTTCCCAAGACACCTAAAATATCCCTTGTATATTACCTCATTTTTAAAGTCCATATTTCTGGTAGCTATCATCTAAACCATGAGGCTAATCTCAATTCTCTCTTCTAAATTTTTTCTTTAAACTCTACCATGCAAACTATTCCTCAAGACAGGTTTGACACCAGAAGAAAAGACCCCTGTAAAAAACTGACAGCATCACACTGGTGTCAACTGGCTGGTGACATTCTTTCTTCCAAGACTAACTCAACATTCTTTGTCTACTTTAGAAATGAACCTAAATCCGAGGTTTGGCTAGAAAACTACTCCCAAACCTAACTTTTATGACTTCAGTCCATGTTCTTTGACTGAAGCTGAAGCAGGATCTGGCTATTTTGGCACTCTGACCAACAGTCTGGTGACTCCTGTGTTATTCTGATTTTTTGATAAAGGTGGTGTACCTTTAGGAACCTCCTAAGATTGTGTCTGATTTCTGCAGATTGTATGCTAGGAACACTCTTACAATTCTGGAGTTTCCAGCTTAGCTGTCAGCTAGAATGACCGCATTTTCCTTGTGCTTACAGAAGACCTGCAACAGCTTCAGGGAATGTTATTTATTTATTTTTACTCAGCTATATTTAAAGAGATCTAGGCCTTGACACTGGAATAGAAGCTACACTGAGTTGTAAAACACTTCAGGATTGTAAATCAGCTCAGCCTCTGTTTGCACTTTTGCTGCCTCAATTTCTGTGGAGCCACACCAAAACCAACCCAGCCAGAGGTTTTGGGCCTGCCTAACTCTTCAGAGTGACAGTTCTTATGCTGGTGTTTCACAGAAAAAGACCATTTCAGTTTCTCGACTTTGGTTTACGTTTGCAGCTTTCTTGCTCTTTAATCTGCAAAGTTTGGCTTAGTGCATTGAGGATGATGTCACCAAATAGGAGCCCAAGATTCAGCTGATCCTTTTGTAAAAACAGTTTCTGCTCTGGTTTAATTTATGGCGGTTGCTGAATAGCTAGTTTGGTTTACCAGCTATGCTCTGTCAGCTATTAATAAAGGTGAATTTCATGAAGGGTGTGTTTTTCTTCCTGGCAATGGGACCTAATTTGCTCAGTATAAATGAAAACCTTTTGTTCACCAACAGTATTTCCATTGAATCGTTTTCCCATTGAATGCTAAATATTGGAATGGGTGAGTTTTGGAAGTGGAATGGGTGATTCATTTATCGCGAACGAGCCATTACTCAGCCAGTATATAATATGTCACTGCTCCCAAACAGTAGGAGCAGTCGCTTCAGATTGGCCTCAGCTCCCGAACAGTAGGAGCAGTCACTTCAGATTGGCCTCATTGCAGTGTTTAAAACAGAAGGTGATAGAGCCACCTATACTGCAGCAGTGAGACCTTCCCCAGATCCCCATTTCCGAAGTGGGAACTGCACTGCATCTGCTGAGCTGAACCGGGCTGTCAGCTGAGCTCCAGTTCTTGGATAAAGATGGCAGAATCTCACAAAGAGGGAAACAAGGAGGAGGCCTGGGCAATTTTATTGAACATTATGACATGTAAGTGCCAGAATACCAAAGAGCTTGTTACAGCATAGAAATTCCCCTCTGCTAGCGACTCCCTTTGCACTCCAGCACTGTTCCGTTGCAGAGCCTATCAAGCAGATTGCTAACAAAAAGGTTATTCAGAGGGTTTATTTCAATAAACCCAAAGGTAACAAGTATCCACTAGGCAGATGTCAGGAGACTTGAGTTATACTCTGGAAAACGGCTGCGATATTTAAAAATAATGCTTTCTTATTAACCTAAGTACAATACCAAAAGTCTTTTAAAATAAAACTTTCCAGATGGCACCTGCATCTGAGATGCTAATAGGATGAATGCCAGTAAGCCCACTAATACTGGAAATGCTCTTAAGGAACAGCTACAACTGATTGTACAGGCACAAACAAATCAAAAACTAATTTATGTATTCCTGCAGCTGCATCTCCAGCCAAAGCAGAGGCAGGAGTCAGGACCAATTCACAGCTGACTAATGTTGCCTCATTCTTTGCAGATTTCTGGCATTTAAGTGTAATTAAGATTTATTGTTTGCTAACTCACAGGTCAGAACAAGCACTGCAATATGGATAACTTTTTGTCAAGTAGTAAAATGCCTATTAGGAGGAATCATCAAACCTTCCAAGCAGAACATGACAGAAATAAATAACAGAGTTATCCTCATTTCATCTGACTGTTGTGATCCCAGCAGGACTGGGAAGGGCTGAGTATAATAGCACCGGGCAGTAGCTTGGGGAAACTGACTGCACGTGGTGGCATAGACAGCAGACAGCTGAGTTCATGGCAGCATAGGGTATGGTAGGCACACTGTAAAAAGCTGGTTGGTCTTGCTCCGTGCCAGACTTACCTACCACCATCGGTACTATGCCCTTGCTTTTCTGGCCTCTGATGCCTTATAGAGGGATGCAGGAGGCAAGGCAGGGCTCCCTTCACCTCTGCTCGTATGACCAGGTGAATAAGGGAAGCGATCCACCACAGCCTGCCATCCTAGAAATGGGGTGAGAAAGGGATCGGTTACTACTACAGCTTGGCTGCAGAGATTATAAGGTCGTGCAGAAGGACATGAGTCAGACCATCACTGGTCTCTGTGCCTTGTGTCATGAGCAGGCTTAGTTCATTCATTGCCACTAAGTTGGTAGAACTATACACTAGCTGATGACTGGGACCTGAACATGAATTGGGCCAGAACCAGTGCTGGGGATGGTCAGTAACTTCATTTTGATTTGCATGGGACTTTGGTTAGCACAGATAGCTTGAAGCTTAAAGTCTGGCTGATGAGGAATAGCCATGGAATTCACGAATTCACATTCTCATTCTTAGAACAGTATTTTATGTTCCTGTTTTCCTTACAGCTAAGAGTTTCCAAGCACTATTTTGGCATTAGAACTTGAACTTCCTGACATATCTGGGAGTTACTTTTATGTGACTGTCACCAGTTACAGAAAGGTAAATGGAGACACAGGCGATACTGGATTAGATTCTTTTTTTCCTTGGCATCTTAAGCAGTTGCTACTGTCTGTGCAAAGAGGAGACAAATGATATTGCTCTGGTTTTTCAGACTGCCTGGCTTGGAGGTGTAATGAGGGAGGTTTGGTGCAAAGAATGAAGCTGGTTTGTCTCAGATATCACAGGAACAGCGGAGTAAATCTGCAAGCAAAGCCTAACTTTCCTTTGCTCCTGCTGCCAAGCCTGATCACTAGGGCTTGGACTGCCTTGAATCTTTTGTAGTCATTTACATCCCTGCCAAGAAACCGCTACCAAATCAGGTTTTCTACACCTCCATTCTCTTAATCCTACTCATTCTTTCTTTCACCTCAAATCTATTCATAAGCTGAGTCCAAACTGCCGAGGAGGGACACAGGACAGGGAGAAGGAAAGCTGTACAAATCCACTTCATTTACCTGGCAGTGCCAGCACTGTAAACAAAACTGGCTGTCATACATCCTGGCACCAAAGGATGGAGCAGGAACATATCTGAATTTAATCACTTCCAGTAACTTCAGCAAATAACGAAGGGCTGACTAATACCAGGAGCTTCTCCTACAGTTCATTTACTGTGTGTGAGCTAGTTCTGAGATGCGCTCGGCAGACGAGAACACACATGAAATGTTTTGATCTATGGAAGAACATTTTTCGTAATATTTTTTCAAAGATTTTTTTCCTCAACTTTGTAATGTGACTCTGAAGATGGTCATGCCATATTTTTAAAGGAGACATTTTCTGTGTGTTTTTTAAGACCTTTTTTGAAGGGGGATGGAGGGTTGCATATTTTTTAACTCCAAAACCCAGATGTTCTTTAACAGAGAAAAATAGAATAACATACATTAATAGCTTGGAAAACAATGGCAATATTTAATTAACCTTTAGAAATGGCTAATCTGTGAATCTGCACGTGTCAGCTCATCTTTAGAACAGAGTGACTGTGTGTGCCTTTGCCAAAATCAACATGCTTGTTCGGTGGATTTCTTCCACTGGGGATTCACATGAAGAACAAAAAAAGGAAGAAAAAGAAAGAAAAAATAAATTTTTTTTCAGTTGTTTGACTTGAAGCATTCATGTGATCCAGATGACCTCATCAGGGTTGATGTAGCCTGGTGTGCCACAGATCCAAGATCTGCATGTTCAAGGCTTGGCTCTTAGCCCTTAGTCGTTGGACCAGACAGTCTGCAGGTCTTGTGGGACCATTAAAAGCTTCAGTTTAGCAATGGGGCCGTTACCTCTTCATTGCTGACTTTCTCTCTCTCTCTATCCCTTCAGCTCGGCTGCCATCAGCACTCATGTTCAGCAGACCCTCTACCTGCCAAATCCTCTCTTTTTGGAATCCTTTAAGTAGAAATACAGACCACTGAAGTGAAAAAGGGTCCCTGAATGTTTTGCTCCTTCCAGAGCCCCCATTTCCCATCTGATAGGAATCCCATGCTAAAATGGGCTGGGGTATCTCTCTGCTCCAGCTGGCTCCCAGGGCTGCAAGGTGCAGGCAGATCACAGAGTTTCTCAGCATGCAGGAGAGGTATCTGAAGCATGAGGATCATGGTGCATACGGGAGGAGTGGCAAGTACACCAGAAGGTGAAGAGATGGCTGGAAGCAACACTAATGCCCCTCCATCTGGAAAGATGAGTGCTGTTTAGTACGTCTGGAAAGCATTATTTCTGCAAATAGCTCAACCTCTTTCAGCTTAGAGGCAGGGATCCCAGCCTGCTGCCAAGCTTAGATCTCCCTGATGGCAATGTGGTAGGGGAGATGGTGAACAAGTGTACTAATGGCATAAAGCAGGAAAAAGCAGCATCCAATACATCAGCTTAAGGTACATCAGGCATCTGCCTGTCTCCCAGAAGGCTGCCTGTGACTTCAAATCGCATTAAGACACACTTGTGTTTTATATCATGGGATCAACCCATATAATAAAAGTTTAATTGGGGGTGTGTGAAGGGGAATTTAGAAGTCACCCAGCTGATTGTTCCCAGTGATTTAACTTCATAAGGGAGATATGGGACAGAATCAGCTCTTGTCTACTAGTGTCCCTGAACTTTTGTTTGAATTGTAACCCTGCAAAGATCTAGCTTTACATGAAGCTCATCTGAAAACACTGAGAGGTGCTATTTCAGGTTGTTTCAGAGGAGATGCCTGACCCAAGCTTGTTCAAAACCTTGATTCAAATTCAGAGACCAGAGGGGATCACTCGGAAAACCTCATTGGGCCTTTGGCTTTGTAGCAAAATCAAAATCAGTATGTAGGGCTTTTCCTTTAATATTTTTGAATGAATAGAAATTTAGATGCAAGTTCCAATGAAATACTTGTTTTGCTTTTAACCATATTAAGTCAACAGTCTAAACATCAAATGCATTCCTTGTGAATTCCAAGCAGGACAATTTACAAACTGCTTCTTATCAGTGTACAGCTTGTTTTCTAATGATATATATTCATGATCAATGTGGGATGCTGTGTGTGGTAATGAACAAGTTGTAATGCAGCTGATGTGTGAGGGTCTTGTGTGTATTCTCATGGGTCACTGTTGACCAGCCATCTGATATATGCCAAGTTTGGATGAGACACGTGGTGTGTAAAGCTCATGAAGGATTCCTGGAAAATGCTGCTTTGGTTTATTTACAACAGATTTGCACCTTGCAAAATGGGTCTTTTCCCCATGAAATTCAATAGCAGTTCTCATTTGAAAACGTAAGTTCAAAATGCATTTTAAGGCTCTCTTGCATTGGACTCCAGACCATGAAATACCGCCTAATACTGAAAGCAGTCAGACTTGAAAATAAAGGCACAAACCCCGCTTTCTAAGAAGTTTCAGGAGGATTTTGTCATAGTTGTGATGCATTTGTACAACTTTTCACAGATTTGTCGATGCTCACCTCAAAAATTTCTGTATGGTGTTTCTTTGCACATCTGTCTTCTGTACGGAATGTCAGCCTGTTCTACAATATTTGTTGAATTTGTGTGACTTGAAGGACTGCCCATAGCTCACATGCTTATGTGTATGGAAGACCTCGCAGGTCAGGGTTGACATTTCTTTCCTTTTTAGAGACTTCAAAATGAGTTTAAAAATTGTCTGTGATGATTTAGGTAACTGTATATGCAAACTTGTGTATTCACTGATAGTATATTGCAGTTTTTAATGGAAGAAATCAAAATGCAAGGAATGAGATCATAATGGCAGCAACAACAAAATCCTAATAAGCTCATTTTCCTTGCTTTACAAGAGGACTTTACTTTTTCTTTTGACATTCCCTAGGTGTTTTCCACAGTTTTCACCAGCATTGTTTCAAAACTATTTGCTTGTCATTTTTTTTTTCTTAGCAAAAGAGTAAAAGTCTCCATAAGGATTTGGTTGTTTTTTTCTTTTTTTTCTTTTTTTTTTTTTCTTTTTTTTTTTTTTTTGTTTGTTTGTTTGTGTTTTTAGCTGTACAAAGTAAAAAAGCCTGTGAGCATTCTGGTAAAGTACGATAGAAAATTTCCAATAATAAAGAAAAATGGGTGGTACATTTTGTGAAGAATTGTTTTTGGATAAAAAGGGTTCTTTTCAAACGAAAAGGCATGTCGTGCAAAAAATTCAATTAGTTCTAGTTTCAAGATCCCTATGGGCCATATCCTGAATAGTTATTGAGACAAAGCTCCCATTGAAGTCACTGGGCATACTTCCTGATTAAAGCCTTCAGGACTAGGTCAACTGGGAGTTTTGCCTGAGTAAGCACTTCAGGATTTGAGTGTAAACACAGCCATTGGGGAATAAATGGGTTAATACAGCAGCCTAATACATTCTCTGCATTTGTAAGCTCTGCTTTATATAAGGGACTGGATCCCTCGTCCTCCTTGTGAGGATGGCAGACATTTTATTGTCCATAACCCACCGTGCTGATGCCCTTTCCTTCGTGTCACCAGAGCGGTGTTGTCTGGTCCTAGTCTCTCCCCGTTCCCCTGCATTCTCCCCTCTGAGAATGAACCCTCCATGACAGCACGAAGGCCAAACCACTTTTTTAATACAGTACCAGGGGAGGAATCCCCCTGCCCCCTCCCGTCCAAGCCCGTTCCCCTATCCAGGCTGAGTTAGTCATGTCTGACTTCTCCTATTCACATTATGGCTACCCTTGTTGCTTTTTGGGTTTTGTTTTGCTTCCTTACTGTTGTTGTTTTTCAGCCAAAGCTGTCATTTATCATGAGAACAAGAGCAGCCATGTGTTGATTTTTCTGGATTCCTTTTGGACAGTGTCCCAGTGCTAATGAAGGCCCTTCCAAAGTGCTAAAGAGCTGGTGCCAAAATCAGTTACAGTGAAAACAATAGGGGAGTGGTGCACAGACAGCGCATCTAGTGTGTGTGTGCGTGCATGCGTGTGTGAGTGGAGGGAGCACTTACAATTGTGATTTCGGCCCCCCTCCCTTAAGGATAATAAATTCGACTGAACTAAGAGGCTCAAATTCACGTTTGCTCAGAGTCTGAGGCACATTAGAAAGAAAAGCCAGTGGAAAAATAGATGGTAGATGTTCACACATTATGTCCTGGCTGGTCTGGATAATAACACAAAAATCGATGTTGTATGTAAGCTGTGACAATGATGATGAAGCTTCTGCAAGAGTTATAGGACATTGAAATTCAGGGCTTTATCTCTGCTCGTGGGTCATGTATCTAAAAACTTTTTCTTTAAAGGCTCCTGAAAATCTCTTTATTTTTTAATACACTTTTAAAAAACCGAACTATTCTGCTTCTCAGACTGTATACGCTGCTGCATGTACAGTGCATGCTAGGTCTCCCAGCACCAGGCAGCAGCTATTGCATGCTGTGCCGCTCAGGTGCAGGGGGGCGATGGAAACGGACTTTTCCTGGCACCAGGAAGGTGAGTGAAACCGAGTCAGGAACGCGTAGAAGCGCTCAAACCTCGGCAGCCTCCCTACAGAACCGCTGTCCACATCTGGATTAAAGGCCAGGTACGGCCGGTCACCGCACGGGTGCCGGGACCTGGAAAATTTTCGCCTCGTGGGAAACGCACAGTCACTGCGTTTTCCTGTTATTATTCATCCTGGAGGATTTGCGCATTTTATGAATCGAAATACCCGGCGGTTTCGCCGCGCAGCGAGCGCTTTCCCCGGCCCGTTTCTGGCCTTGCGCTCCACCTACCGGCTGCCGGCCCCGCGCCGCCGCCTCGCCGTGCCCCGGCCGCACGGGCTGGCGGCACCGGCACCCGGGGGGGGACACGTCGCCCCTGCCCCAAGGCGTCCCGCAGCCCCCGGCCCCGGGGCCGCCGCTCCGCGGGCGCTGAGCGCCTCCCCCGTCCCCCCGGCGCTGCCCCCCGGCCGCGGAGCGCTCCACGGAGCACAAGGCGGCCAAAAACCTTCACAGGAGAGTGTATATGTGTATATATATATATATATGTATTTGAGTATATATGTATGTATATGTGTGTACATATATATATATAGACGCACACACATACATGTGTGTATTTACAGATCTTGTGCCTGCCAGGGACCCAGCCGCTTTCGCTGTGTTTCTGCAGCACCCATTCTTCTTTATTAAACCCCAAATGATTTAATCAAAATGGTGTTTACCCAACATCTCCGGGAAGCAATACTTTCATTACCAGATGCCAATCTTTCTTGTGTGCGTTTCAGTTGTGAGCAAGCCAGTTAGTGTTTAGAGGCAGATGCTGGTGATTTGGAAAGGCCTTTCTGTGATAGTACCTGCTAACGCCGCTGTTTATTTTGAGTTTGGTTCCAAAATACAGAAATTTATAGGATTTCGATAGAATAATCTCTATAATTTGGACAAATCTAGTCAGTGACTGAATCTGCAGATCACTGTAATTTACATCTTTCATATATATACATATATATGCTCTTCAATAAATAAAAAATAACCTCTGACTAATTTACAATGTTTAGTTTTAGATCCCTGTTTAACATATAGTGTTACTGTAACTATGTACTTGATTTTCATATTTCTTGTTTGCATAGACATTGCCTTCTGCACAGTTTGGTAGGCTCCATAGGTGCTTAGGCCAGAAGGGCCATTATGCTCATCCGGTCTGACCTCCTGCACAGCACCGGGCATACGATTTCACACTGTGATTTCTTCATTTACGTGAGCAATTTGCAGCTGAGCTAAGTCACAGCTTATAGAAAGGTAGTTGAAATGCACACAGCCCTATGTACCACTCCCCACCTGGACTTTAAATTTTCTTTGAAACATAGCACTCCATTAGAGTTTCCATCCATGCTCCACTCACCCATACCAGAACAATTTCTTATCCCTCCTTGACACCACTAAGCTATTTTCGATGTAACATTTATGCACATAGATGTTTCAGCAGAGCTCTAATTTATCAGCTATCTCCTCTTCCTTCACCCTCTTATTCAAGCATTTCAACAGAGCAACAGATGGTCCTTGCGGGACATTTGCTGTGATTGGAATTGTAGTGTCCCGAAGAAGGGCCACTTTCTTACAGCTAAAAGTGAACCCAAGTTTCCTTACCCTGCAAGAATTTCAAATGATGCCTCATTTTGCCTTGCTACCAAAGAAAATGTGTTTCCCAATAGCTGAACAGTGAAATCTGCAAACTTTAAAAATCATCTCTCACCATATGGACTATCATACCCTTATAATCAGAGAGAATGGGGATTTTGAAGACACAGCATAGAAAAGTCCTGATTTTTTTCTCTGTACCTCTGGATCCTGAACTTGGCATGACTGAAATAGTAGTTTATTTGAAACTAACCCCTATTCTCATTATTTATTGATAACACTGGCACATTTAAACATTCGTAGGGACTAGTTTCAATTGTGTACTCTGTTGATGCACCTTAGGAGCACAGGCATTGCATGAGCCAAAAGTTTTGTCTTAATACAAAAAAGGATTAGAATAAAAACATTCTCTAAAAGATTTTAATTATCTCCTTTAATTTTGCAAACAGCTCCATATTCTAGACTAACACAAAATATTTCAAAAGGTCTAAAGTTTATAATTCTATATGCAATTCTTTGGACCAGGACTTGTAGACAGGCTATAGTTCCACGTGGCTACAGAGTATTGTTACAGGTCTGTAGACCCAAAGCTGTGTGACTTACTTTACTTACTATCTGCTTCCAGAGACCTCTGTGCCCAAAGACACTTTGAAGCTTGGGCCCTAATTCACATTATGGGCATTCATAACTCTTATAGAAATGAGAGTCAGGCACTTGACCCTTCATGCTGCTGGTTTTGTATTTTTTTGGTAGTTGACCAGCTAAAGTGAATTGTAGGGCTATGGGCATCTTCCTAGTGGACACTTTGGCCAGATGAAGTCTGTAACTTGGATGCACAGCAATGTTTTGAGCTTGACACATTGGTGACAGGCAACAAGGACTGTTAAGGCTTCTTGTACAGCATAAGTTTTCTGCTGAGTTTATTCTGTTCCACAGAAACCACAGTTTCAAATTGTGGTAAAAGAGAACGTAATACAGATCTTCATTCCTCCCCTCTAACGCTCCTGTGGCTAGGTATTCAGGGCACTTTCTATCAGTATGGAAGATACAAATTTGAAATCTGTGTGGATGTACAGGACTCTGAATCCCATCTGTAGCTTTCAGTCCTCAGCTGGGGCTGAGAAGGGGTTTTATTCACGACTTTTTTTCAGTGTCTCGGGTCTTTCCTTATGCACAGCTTTACAGCCTACAGCCTCTTGACTCTGGGGATTGACTTTGTGCCACAGCCTGTTCACATCTGTGTTGTATGAGACATACAAGTTCACAGACCAAGCAAAGGGATGATTCAAGCCTGTGATCTGAACTCTTAGACCAGGACTTCAGCATAAAGAGTTATACTGGGCGATATCAGGTTCTGACAGGGCAACAAATTTTTCTCTCCCTCTATAAGAAAGAAGGCAAGAGAAGGATGTTTCTGTTTTCTCCAAGGTTAGAGTATTAAACGTAATTTAATAGCACTTCTTTCATTTCTCAGCAGACTTTGTGCAGAATTCAACATAGCCAGGTCCATGGATAAGGCAAAATAAACTGGGAGATTTAAGATGGAAAAGACATCGTGGCAGAAGGGGAGATCACAGAGGGAAATACATTGATTTATCCAGACAGGAAAAGCATATGTGCTAATCAAGATAGTCTGGATTATGGAGGTAAACCCTATGATTTTGAACTACATTCACAATGTGAACTCATACAGTAAACCTTTGCTCTTTTATGTCCTATCATCTTGTGGAATTCATAACCCAGATTAGATGACAGACTCCCTTATCTAAAGCAGAAGAATCAGATGCCTGAGAATAGGAAATACAGAAAGCAGCATGCTGAACAGGAACCTGTAGGTGTGAATCTATGGAAAACGCCAGTAGAATTGGCCCATCCTTAACCTGGAAGTTTTCTGATTTCCCCATGTGTCTGTTCGATGGAGATGATCACCCTTCTACAGCATGAAGCTTCATCCTGGTCCATATTTAGGGCAGATGGGTCAGTGAACTCCATTTAGGATTCTTTGGAGAATCACAAAAAGCTAGGTGTGCCTAAGACTAGCTTTGATGATGCCCATCTTTTAAATAATTTCCTACCACAAGGGCATGGCAAGAAAGTTCTTATCAGCTTTATGAGAATGAACTCAGGCTTAGAAGGACATAACAAACACCAGACCATGGGGTACATGGTGTGACAGCACTTTCCAGTTTTCTTTTTTTTTTTTTTTTTTTTTCTTTTAAAGTTGAATCACTGAGCAGCTGTGTATGCAACACTGGTGGGAACACAAACCACGAAGTGGTTATAGCACTCAGTTGGGTTGGATGGTCAGGCTCAGAAGGTAGAGGCTAATGGATTGTACATAACCTGGAGGCTGGTAACAAGTGAAGAGGGAGCTACAGGGGACTGTACTGGGACTTGTCTTGTTTAACATCTTTACCAATGACCTGGAGGAGATGACAGAGTCACATTTGCAAATGGCACCAAAATGGGGGGCAGGGGATGGGGACCCACTGATATGCCTGAGCCCAGGGCCACCATCCAGAGGGACATTAGCACACTGGAGGAATGGAACAACAGGAAATTTATGAAATTCAGTAAGGACAAGCACCAAGTCCTGCACCTGGGATCACCCTGCAGTGATACAGGCTGGGGACGCTTTAGCTGGGGAGCAGCTCTGCTGAGAAGGCCCGGAGGGCCATGGCAGATGGCAAGCTGGACACAAGCCTGCAGTGTGCTCCAGCAGCAAAGGCAGCCAGCTGTATCCTGGGCCATATTAAGAGCAGTGTAGCCAGTACAGGGTGGTAAGTGATTATCCCCCTTTGCTCAGCACTCCTTAGATGGCACCTAGAATATCTCATCCAGTTTCAGGCCCCTCAGTACAAGACAGGCATCAATCAAATGGAGCAAGTCCAGATGAAAGCTACCAAGATGGTTTGGATCTGGAGCCCTTACCCTGTGGAGCTGGACTGAAGGACCTGGGGTTGCTTTGGAGGAACCTGACTGCTGTGAACTGCAACAGGTCAAAAGGATCAAACCCCTGCCTTTCCTAGCAGCCTGCCAGCACATGTGAGGACATTGCTGGGCAAGCACAGCCAGGCTGTTCAGAGGGGAATGTCAGGAGGATGAGAGGTGATGGGTGTATGTTAAGGCGAGAGAGGTTCAGGTGGGTATAAGGAAAACCTTTACCCACATGAGGACAGTCAAGCAGTGAAACAGGTCACCTGGAGGCTGTAATCTCCACCTTTGGGAGGTTTCCAGCACCAGACTGGACAAGGCACTGGCCAGCCTGCGTTGACCTCATAGCTGGGCTGAGCTTGGACCAGAGACTTCCTGAGCTCCCTTCCCGAGCTATCCTCTGATCCTGTGAATACATAACTGGGGTTTCTCTCTGGAAAAGTAGCACCTGCCTGGTTGCAAGAAGAAACCCTTACCATTCCTATGCTATAGGCTTGAGGTAGACCTTTTGTCTTGCAGCGGGCTGGTGGTCAGAGCTTTTTCTTTGGATGTGGGTTTACTGCCTCTCAGGCTGAAAAGAGCCCAAACCCAAGCCTGTTACTCCCTGAGCAGTGTAAATACTCAGCAAAAGGCAGATGACAGACGTGTTGCTTTGTTGTAATGCAGTCACATATAATACAGCTGTAATACGTTGTAAGGTAGGTCCACCCTTGCACATCTGTAGGGCAGGTCCTAAGTAGCTACTGACTGTGCTCGTGTGGGGGCCGGCCACCCCTCCCCACCCAGAGCCCATGGCTGCAGGTCCTTTCTGGGGATGGTGCCTGCCCTTCTTTCGCAAAAACTGAACTGCTGCCTCACTTGTATCTCGATGTCATGCATTGGAACGATCATTCAGCCTAAAGGTATGCCAGAAGGATTATGTAGCAGCTAGTCAGGATGTGGCCCTGTCTCCCATCTGAATGTAGAGTGAAATGCGAAGTGTAATGGCTTCGACGGGACTAGCTGCAGTGATGAGGGGTCATAACTTAGGCTTCATCTGGGGACGTGGGAGGCAAGAATGTAATTCTTCAAAACAGGGTGAAGAAATATACTTTTCTGAGTGATGATTAGGTACTAAATGTGAAGCCTAGAGATGGCAAGGGACTGCGCTATTTTCTCTCCTACCTTTGCAGCACCAAGCCCTCTTGTGATCATGCTCTGGGCCTTGCAAGCCTTAGTAGGGAGGTGGGACAGGGGCTTTTCCTATGGATGGGCAGCCCCCTTTGAAGAAAAGGGGGCACCTTAGGTCACTTGTCTCTAAGTGAACTAGGGTGGAAACTTGGAAATGCGAAGGCCAGGCAGGTAGTGGACTTCAGTGCTGAGCTAGGTCATTGTGTCCTCTGACCGAATCTGGGCTCATGCTTTTTTTTATTCTAAACAATTCGCCTGTAGAGTCAAATTGCTGAAAGTCAATACACTGGAATACATGGATGTAGCTACCTCATTTCCCTTCTTTCAATACCTTTATATGTGCTGCTTGAGTGATATGGGAGGGATTAAACATTTTTCCAGGCAAAAGATCTATAGAACAAAGAAGGTTGATGGGGAGGGAAGGATAGCAATATAATTTATAAAAAGCTCTTAGAAGCAACAGCCTTAGCCTTCCACTATCACGGAGTATGGCTGAAAATAGCAGGTAATGGCACCGGTGTCCCTTTAAGAATTCTTGAGGTTACTAATGGATATAGGTCATGGTGACAGCCCTAAATAAACCTTCAGTAATAAACAAATCATTTTGAGTTTTCATAAGATTACCATCACTCTAAGGCTGCTCCAGTAGGGCTAAGAATGCGTGAAGGAAATGAGCATGATAGATCATATACATCATACTGTCATATCCCAAGAAAAGGACAAAAAAAATCTTTCAAGGAGGCTCACACTGTATTCCTGATAAAAGCTGTTAAGAATGTGCATTAATATTAATCCTTTATTTTACAATAAGCTATTCAGTGCCTCTACACAGAATGGAACATTGCATCAGAGAAAAACTGAAAACAAAATTTAGGAAAAAAGATCTCAGCAGGCATAAGTATCCTGTTCCCAGGAACTGGAAACTGAAAGTACCAAGAGGGCTACAAGGAATAATGATGTATCCCAAATCATAGTAAGAATAATATGGAAGTCTGTACATAACAGAAATTCTGTATCTCATTGTTTCCTGCAGTACATTCCTTACGTATTGCAGCTTTACTTTGGGTTTAGCTATTTACATTTAATTTAAATAGAGTTCATAGTTCTTACCTATTCCAAAAGTACTTCCACTTTGATAGCTTTAAGTGCTTTCTTATGGTGAGGTATGAGGTGCATTTAAACAGAAATATTGCTTGTTCTTATTTGATGCTTCTGTATATCTTACCCTAATCAATGTTTGCATTTGGTGTTCTTACTATGGCACTGAGAAAACGGAACTGGAGTTCAACTGAATTGAGATGTGATTAAAATAAGATTTCCTTCTTTAGTAATAAAGCCTTCTCTAAATTGAGTGTCACTTCATTATTTACCCAAGTTCCATTCTGGAATACAAATGTCTCATAGATTGTTTTTAAACCTTTGATACCTCCTTATAAATTCCTCTACCCCAAAAAAGGAGCATAAGAGAGTGAAAAGAGATTTTGCTGTACAGCAGATAAGTAACAGGATACATTGCTGAAGAAAAAAATGACTTGAGATATCTTTATGGATAATGACCTGCCAATGATTGTAAATACAAGGTGACATCTTTAAAGATAAGGACATTCACAAATCGATTAGACAAATCAGTTAAGCAAGGCCACGCAGATATATAGCTATATTGGGACTAAAATATCCTACTGTATGGAACACATAGATGATTGCAAATATTGTAATGTCTTCTTCCTTGTGTCCATAAATAATAATAATCATAATAAACGTGCTCCTGCTGACAGCCTAAGCATCCCAGTAATGTGAATTGATTGTTAGCATTTTTCTTTAGATATAGATTAATTAAGGCTGAATCATATGGCAAGCCTTACAAAAGTACTGTAGATATGACATCTAAATTAATACCAAATGAATTAATCACAAGCAGGGCAATTACAATGAATATCTAATGAATTAATAATGATAGATCATTGATGATTCATGCATATATATGTATATATACTTACATATACACATGCACACTCACATGCACAGAGGATAGCAAATTTGCTGCTGCCACATGGAAGAGCGAGATCTGCGATTTTTAGCTCTGTATGAGAGTTCCTACTGGTTTTCACTGAGCTTAGCACTGTGGTATGCCTACTGCTGGGCAAAATGGAGGCAGAGAATCTAGCTGAAAAAACATCCAGGTATGGGTGGTGAGTCACTGTCATAAAGCTGTGATCCTTGCCTCCTGTATAACAAAAGATACTGGCATAGAACTAGGAACATAATTTTCATGCAGTTTCAAAGTCACTCCAGATGGACTTTGGATCCTTTTTTGAAGCTATGTAGATAAGATGTGGAAGCTGGGCACCTAAATGGTACTTGTGCTGTAGCAGCAGAGGTCTGCTGTTACTGGCTGGTTGTGCCAGGAGCCTCCTTTCAGCAGTGATAGCCCTGAGTTCTCCTGTCACCCATTCATCAACCTCTACAGGTTATCACTACTTGAAGTGAGGAGGTTTTTCAGTTTTAGAAATAAAAAAGACAGCACACATAGGCATGAACAAAGACCTGAAAAGTGTTGGGGTTATCCCTATCCTCCAGGTTGCAGATACTTTATTTTCCCACTATTTAAATATCTTTTCCCTCTGTCATCTGACCCACCCCTCACCTCCTCAGTTTTTTTTTAAATCTCATCTAGGCTTTTTCTTTCTCAGCAGCTTCTATCTACCTTTGACTTCAAACTTTGTGAAAGTGCCTCCTACTGCCACCACCTGACTTCCATTGAATCTCCTATGCATTACTCTGCTATGGGGCTGAAATAAGGCACCTTCATCCACTAACAAGGTGTTTATCAAGGCCAACAGGACCTTTTCTGGCTGCTGCCAAGGCTTCTTGCTATTTTCATCTTCCCCAGCCTGTCTGTGACTACTGAGTTACCGATGATAACTCAAATAATCAATTTCTCATTGATTATTCTCTCCTCAGACATCTTTGATCGTGCTTTCCCCCTTCTCAGCCTTCCCTTTATGACCAGTCCTTCAGTGATTCTTTGTTATTTTGGCTCTGTCTTTAGCCTGTTCTTGTTTTCATCATCTGGTGATCCCTTGGCAGCCCATTCCCCTGTCCATGCTGATAGCTCACATGGCCATCTTCTTGTTCTTGACCCACTGCCTGGCCATTCTGTCTCTAGTCTTCTATGGCTCTGACATTGCTATGATGTCCTCATCAACCCAAACTCAGCTTTATATCAACCGGGTTCTATTTTTATCTTTTATTTTCCTTCCTGCTCCATTACCAGTATGAATTCCCCAGGCTCCTTGGCAAAGCGACGTGACTTGACTCTCACCAGATGGTCATGATAGTGTCCAGACTCTGGAGGCTATAAGTCCTTATCTTGCTGGGACTGAGAACAGGTTAAACCCTGTTCCTGATTTTAAGCATCTGCTCTGCATTTCAGAAGCAAGCCTTACACCTGGCACCAGGAGGGATTCCTCGGTCTGATAACCTAGCTCTGCAGCTGGTACCTTCTTTGCCCAGTTCTTCTCAGCAGTTAACATCTCCTTGTACCCCATGGAAGGACTATCAGTCTTCATCTGGTTTACATTTTGTTTCTTCAAGGGCACATCATAGGTGCAGGTAAAAAAAATCTCTCTGCATATGCACACAGACACATACACACAGAGTTTGCTTAAGAGTCTAAAACTTGACTCATCTTACCTGAATAATACAAGAAGCATGTGATTCTAGGTAAGGTTAATAAAGCCATAAAGCCTCCATGCGTTTGCATTACCTCTGTTTCTTCCTCATGCTGGATGCAGTCTTTGAGCTCAGTTTAGAGCCATTTAAGAACACAGAAAATACTTTCTCTGCAACACCAAATTATTTTTAAACCAAAAGTTTCATTCAGCTTACTTTAGTACAGTTGGTCTTGTCAGTAAAGAGGGTCTTCCTATTACAAAGGCATATCTTTTTGTTCCCTTCTCTTACTTTAAACCCTCTCTTGCTGCCATCTCAGGTAAGTGTCTTCTGCGTGTGTCCTCCAATACTCGATTCCTTTGTTTTGCTGCTGGCTCTTCTTTCCTTTCCACTTCACCTGCAGACTAGCTGGAGTAAAGTGCTTCTCCTTGCTTCTGCTGACCCCCTTGGCATTGTCTGTTTTGAGTAGAGACATGAAGATGTCTATTATAGCTAGTCTGGGAAAGACATACTTACAGCCTTCTGAGTGAATACACAGTGGCATTCAGCGATACAATAGTTTTCATAGGAATGATTTCATCATATCGAACACAACTGTGAATTTACACTTGCAATCTCTGACCCATTTTCATCTCCCCTTTCTCTTATTCCCCTCCCATCCATATACTTGGCTGATGCTCAGCAGAAAAGACAGTGCAGTAACCTAATTCTTTCTCCTCCTTTCCAGCTTTTATGTGATACCTTTGCATAGTTGTGCAGCCCAGGACCCCTCATCCCTCCTTATTTTACTTCAATCTGGGCAAAAATGTGTTTACCATCTGGCAAACTATCTTCCTGGCCCACCACACCCACACAGAAGAACGGGAAGGGAGCTCAAAAGGTCATCGGGCCTATCGCTTGCCCCAGGGCAGGATCAGCCACATCTACAACATTCTCAACAGATGTTTATCTAACTTGTACTTAAGACCTTCAAATGTGGAGATTTTCCAAGCTCCTCATGCAGTGCTCAATTCTCTTTGCAAATTCTTAATGATCCTCAGTGTCCTGAGCTCTTCAATTACAACCTCTCACATTCCCCCATTAAATTCAACCTGCTTATCTGCTCCTTCAAAGGCTCTGCACAGCTCTAGCTCCATCTGTCCCTGGTTCTTTATAAAAGTGTCTTCACAGGGTGTCTGGGTGCCTTTGCCCTCTTACTGATTAGCTATTTAAGCCGTCTATCTCCCCACACTTACATTCTGCACCCACCCATCTCCCTATCTCCATCTGTCCGCATCCCTTTGCCCCAAAATCGCTTCATCAGGCTTTCATTTTCACTTTCAGGAACTTTCCCCTTACACTTTTTTCTTTTGTGAATAAGCAGACTCTCAGCCACCTAAAAATGTGCTTTTTAAAGGACAGCCCCCCTCCCGGCCGGCCCAGAAGTCACCATTCAGCCTGCCACCCTGTGCGCCCAGCCAAGTGCAGGGTTTTGTTTGCCTTCATTAGCCTGTAAACTCATTTTGGGTGGGGCTGTTTTCTGCCCTTTGTTCTCCACTGTGTTGAATGTGCTGACAGCGCTGAACCCTCGATTATTAATAGCACAAACGAAGCTTAAAAAAGGGATGGATCAAAGGAAGGAGAAAAGGAAGGCAGAGGGAATGTGAGGTTTTGTTTAAAGCAGCAAGGAAGCTTCAGGATAAATGTATCCTGTTGGGATGTGTTGAACACCTGTTAGGAAGAGGTTATGGATAAGACAGTTGAACAAGCTGAATGAAGGCGGTCTCTGCATCTCCCTAGAATGCTCAGAAAAAAATCCGTTCAGTCTAACAGGTCGACACTTTGCATAAATTAATTTGACGCAAGGGAGACAAGCAGTAAATGAGTGAAACTTGAAAAGCAGGAAAGAGGCAAATAGCAGGCAGGAGAAGCACCACCGATCCTTTACCACATGGTTTACCTTGGTCTGGACATGCAGGCTCGCTTGCATGTGTCCACTCTGCTGTACCGTGCAGTTATAACCTGCTTAGTGATGGCCACACTGTCACAGTACTAAGACTTCTGAAAAGCTGAAGCAGACCTTTGAAGTCTTTCATACCATAGTTCTAACAGTGACTGTTTCTCTGTACGGAACTGCTGAGCAAACATGGGCAATGCTGACCCTATGGGCAGGGAACCTCATCCCATCTCTCTGCATTCAGCAGACCCAGGGGGGTATGAGACAGAGAGACAGAAGCTGGTGCAAGGTTGAGGATGGAAAGATAGCGTGGAACATGGTCTAGAGCTTTCTGGTGGTGTACAGAAGGTGATCTCACACACCAGTAAGTGGGTCACACAGACCGCCATGCAGCCATGAGGGTTTCATTGTCCTTATGCACCAACCACCGGCTGTGGAGCAAGAGCACAAGGACAAACTGGCTCAAGAAGGACTGTCCTACAGATCTAGGAGGGCTGGGACCTCCAAGGAACTGTGCAAAGAGTGTGCTTCCCTCCTTCAGTGCTAGGACACTTCTGACCTGACACCCTCAGGAAGTCCTGAGGCAGATTTCCATCATCCTCTGTCAGCAATTTACACGACATAGCTGCAAATCTGCTGGACTGTCGTTAGCAAACCAGGTGTCAGTGCTGGGGTGATAGAAGAACATGAAGTCTATTATTGCTACTTTTCCCACCAAAATCATGGTTACTACTGAAGAAATAAAACACCCAAATTGTGCTGAGAACATTAGTGACAGAAATATGTTCTTTGTCTTCCTCTGTGTGTGCGAAAGAAAATACTACTTGGCCATGATCCAGTCTTTGGACAACCATCAACACCAACGTGGGATGTGCTAACTGGTTACAGAAAGCAGGGTGGTAAGGTCTTCTGGAGTTAACCTGTCTGATCATGAAGAACAGCATTATCACACAGTAACACAGATATCAGTGCAGTGCCTGCCTTCCCAAGTGGCCCAGGCAACTATGTTTTGTGTTGGCTCCTGAAGGTGGACCTGGGTGAAAAAGCACCTGGGAAAAAATGGCTCCACTCACCTCAGTGTCCAGGGAGCATGCACCTGGCTGACTGGGGGTGAGATGTGCTGCCTGCACGCTTCCACACCGGTGTCCCTAGTGGTATTTGTACTATTAGGGTGTGCAATGTAAAGGATCATGAAGGCATGAGGGGCCTTTCACCAGGAACAGGATAATTTAGATGGTTCACAGGCCTGATACAGGCAATTAGAGAGTGCACCTGTCATCACAGAAGCTGTGTCAGGAAAACAAAGGGGTTGCTTTGCAAGAGAAAAAGCAATTTGGGGAAGTGCTGTAGTACACACATCAATCTGTCTGTTTGCTATTATTATTATTATTATGAGAATATATTGAAAAGTTTTAGTTTAAACTTCTTGCTTCTTCATTTTTGTGAAGAATCACATAATCAGTAGATTGTGTAACTGGGTGGGTTGTACAAACACAGACGACCCTGCTGTTGCAATAAAAGGAGTGCAAATGTTAATATAAGCAAAAGGTTCAGTGGGCAAGGACAAGTGACAGACAGTGCCAGAGAGGCCAGTGCCTGCGGCTGCTGCATCCCCCGGACTCCGGCACCTGTGAGAGCACAAGGCAGGGGTAAGCAGGGGCTGCCTGGCCATGCTCTCTTCCCTCCCAGGAGTTCACTGACCTATCAGTCCAGGGAAAAGCCTCCAGTCCTCTCTTCAGCTACAGCACGTGATAAAAGCACCCCAGAACTTAAGGACTGTTTTTCCTCTAGCTCTGGAGGAGAACACTTGGAAGATGTTTTTCCAATAGCATCTGCCCGTCAGGATTATCTAAAATTACATTTCAGATACTGATTTTGTTATAGTGACCAGAATTTTCATGTCAGTATTTTCTAGGCAAACCCCCCTGATTTTATTAGCTTGATAATATTTTGCTTTGAAATTAGTGTCAATTTTAGTGAAAATTGTATGAAGGAATGATTTTTAATTTCAGATCATTCACATGACTCAAAGTGGTTTACTGCCAGAAAGTTTTGTTTTGATAGGAAAAATGACAAATGATTTAAAATAATAGCATGTAGTCCTCCAGTCAGAAACTTTAAGTCTATTCACAAGATTTTACTTACACCCATACTGCCAAGTGGTTATGTTAGTACTAATGTTAATGTGAAGCCTGGGTTTAATTTATATCACCATTTGAGTAACCAAGCCCATATTCAAGGCACAGATACGTCTGAGTAAAAGACTTCTGTGCCTAGATAAGTAGAGTTTAAAGACAATCTGGCTCACAGGCTCACTGAAGAGCTGATGCGTTCCCAAAAGGCTGGGGAGGGGGAAGTGCACAGCAGAGAGGAATTGGAGGAGAGAGAAAAGGAGGGAGGGAGGGAGAGAGGGGGAGGATGTGTGCATTAGGGAAATTGCCAATAGGGTGGTTGCAAAAAGATTAATTACAGCAGTAGCAGCATAGCAAAGACAAAGGAACTGACTATGCCTGATGGCCTTCGAAGGTGGATTTGTGCAAAAGAACGAGATCAAATATCAAGTTCTTTAAAGCACAGTGGTGGCAATCTGTGCTACTTAGATGACATCAGTGATATTACTCCAGGTTTACATCACTATAATTCAGAGGAATTTACTTCTGATTCTCTGATTTGTACCTAGTATGCCGCACTCTTTCAGTCAGATACCCAGCTGGGTCTGAAGCCCCTCTGGAAAATGCTGCAGTTCTCTTTGTCGATAACAGCTGAGAATCAACTTCTGAAAAGGATGAGATTGTTTTAGTGACATTTGGCTCTGTATTTAATTTCACCCTATTGAAAGATGGATGCCTCTCCGGTTCAAGTGAATTATCTTTGTCGCATTGTCCATACCTGCTAAATGCTCCCCTACACTTTCCCAGGCATGTGTTCCTGGAGAACATCCATGGAAATGTGGAGGGCCTGGTGTAATCACCAGAGCAGCAAGTACCTGTATCAGTGAGCCACATGCCAAGTGGGTTTCATGAAGTTAAATGAAAAAGGAGCTCAGAGTTCAGAGGATGGCTGCTCTTCTAATTAACGGTATCTGTGATGTTGCACTGCACCTTCAAATTACATGTATGCCTACAGTTCACCGGAGCATCCGCCCTTCCTTCACACAGCTGATTAATGAGTCTTCTGCACAGGCATTTGAAGCTTGAGGAATTTAATTTCCTGATGATAATTTTCTTTATCTCTGCTGTCAGTGAGGGAGTGCCTCTTTGTCCAGGGCAGAACCTGGTAAGAGAGGAAGCAGGGCTGCCAGTGGCTGCTTACACCACCCACACATCAGAGAAGTCCCGAGGGACACCCTACCTGGTACTGCAGCAGCCTGTGAAACCAGCTTTCAGCAAGGTCTAGTGCTTCCACCTGGGGACACGCTGGGATGGAAGCGGGGAGGAAAGAGACTACAAAGCTGGTGATGTTGGCTCTGGATTTCTGCACAGTGGAGGAGTTTAGGATTGTTGTGCCACAGGTTGGTGTCAGTTGCTATGTGTGGAGCAGTCATGGCATGCTTTGAGCACCCACCACATCACATTTACAGCCTGAACCTTCCAAAGGGAACAGGATATTTAAGCACAGGGACATTTCCCTGAATGCCATCCCACCTTTAGAGACCAAGTCTTCATGTTGCATCTTCTGAAGAGTGTATATGTTTTCAGACCACTCAGTACTCCCTAGGGCTTACAGTTTCTGTAAATTTCAGGCTTCTGTGCAAAGCTGAATTTTATGTGCAAGCGCATAACTTTGCCTGAAGTCTACCAGAGTCCAAACCCTGCTCTCAGACAGCCTCAGGCATGTCCGTGAGCATCTGCAGGAGGTCAGAGTGAGGATCCAGTTCTGCCCAAAGGGGCTAATGAAAAGTCAGAGGCTGAAAGATAAGGTCTTTTCTCCTTTATTCCTTAGGACACAAAGAGTTATTTATATAAAAGACTGGCTTAGCGTTATTGTAATTGGTTTCACAATGGGTGCCTGGATGCTCCAGCCTGGACCAGGGACCTCTTGTTCTAGGCACTAATCTTGCCACTGTGACCTTTGGTTCATTGAATACCTGGGTGTATCTGTCCGATGTTTTGTTGTTTTTTTTTTTTTTATAAGATAAATTTACATTTCAGAGTCCATTCACATGTGCTAACCTAGTTATGAGCCAGTTTCACTCTTCATGAACTTCCTGCCTACAGGCATTTTTTGTAAATTGCTGTAATATGATAACTGGAAATCCTTTTTACTATCTCGAAACAGGAAATAAACATCCTGTTGTGAGAAGAGAATTAGAATTATGCATGATGCTTCTTTTGTAATTTACTCAATCTTGATAACATATATTATGTAGGAGAGACTTCTAGGGCATTAAAGCAAAGATGACCAGCCATAAATCAACCTCGAGGAGAAAGTATGCTGAATCCCTGTTGAATAGCACTTAGATAATTCTTGCTCAGCTTGAGTGTCGGTAATCTTTTGCCTTTGAGACTGATGAGGAATTAGTGAGATTAGAAAATATTTAGAAATTCAACAGATCTTCTGGGTCTGCATTTTTTCAGATGAAGGCTCAAATAATTTGTCACTTACTGCTTTATATTTGGAAGATGTTTCCTTAAATGTCGGAAGTGTCTCCCTGCAGAACATACCTAGGGTAGTCTTTTGTGATCTGGATATTGCCTTTTCAGCAGTGGGCAGCAAACTGTTGGGTACCTGAGGTCTTGAGGTATGTATTCTGCTTGTCATCCTTGTATTACCCAATCAATATAAATAAAGTTCCTCTTTGCTGTCTTCCTAAATCTGCATTTGTTTTTCCTTGTTGGAATTATTGATATATAATATTTTTTCCTCAAAAGAATCTTTTCTCTTTGATTTTCACTTAATTTAGGGTTTTTTCCCCCTTTCTTTTTAATTGCATACATTGACACAAGATATTGCTGGAGGTCCTATAAAGATGTTCTTATTTTAGGTGTCAATAGGAATTTTAAAGAATTGCTTCTCATTTTACACATCTTACATGTCAAGTCAGTGATTAATTTAATTTAAAAAAGGAAAGAGCCAGCCACATTACTGTAATTTCTGAAAAGTGTCTTGATGATGATTTGTGACAGAGTAATGTTACGGTATCTTTCAGTTACATAACATGAGACAAATTATACTATTGTCAATGTTTCGATTTCTACTGTCATTACCGAAACATCTTTGGACCAAAACATTAGGGCAAATATTTTTTGTATAAAATTACTTTCTGAGTGATGCTACATGATCATTTATTAATTTAGAGTTCTTTGCTACACTCATCATAATATTAGTAATAATTCCAGTTTGGCATTCATTTATAAACACTATTGAAGTGTTTAAGTGTTTGCAACAGCTGTAGGACTGATTTTTGGACCCTATCTTTCTATGCATGTGTCATGTTTTTATGCTTTGGGTAGTTTAATAGAAGTAGCTTTCAGAGAAATGAGAAATAAGTGCAAGACAGCATGGTTACACCAGGTAATATTTGAACCTGGAGAAGGGTTTATTGGTCTGCCTTTATTCAGATGCTGCTGATCCAACTGGATTAGAGCTGTTTAAATCTGGGTTTTTTGAGCCTTGGTAGGGTCCTTCACCTGAACACTGATGTTCCTCTTAAAAGAACCTCTTCTCCCAAAACACCCTCAGCCACCCCCTAACCCCCCCACTTCTAAGAATACAGTTTAAGTGTTTAACCCAGACACATTTTCTGAGAAATGGCTGGTGATTAAAGGATAGGTCTGTGAGTCAGATATATGGGGCTTTAGTCAGATGTCTGCTTTTGAGTCATTCGGCTTTGTCTACTCTAATGGGTGCAGGCAATCACACCTCTCCTTCACCCACACACCAAGCTGGCCACATGTGGGCCAGCACTGGAGCAGCTGCATTATTGTGGTGCTAAACCCGAATAAATATACCCTGCATTTCAGCATGTCTTATTACAGGCTGCTAACCAAAACTTTGATTACACAAACCACACACCAAAATGTTCACCTCTCCAATACCCGCAAGACACATCCCACATACCTCATGGAGCAGGAGCTCTGGGAACATTTCACAGGAGGGAGGTAGTGATGACTTATCTCCCCACTCTGTTACCAAAGGGAACATGTCTGGACATTTGTCTCGTTCCCAAGGCAACCAAGCAATATTGACTTTATCATCCTTTGATGATTTGCTTATTGCCACAGCTGGGAGCTCAGATTACTTGGAAGTCCCCATGGATGTAGGGTCTTGCTGCTCATCATGAGTGTAAAATGCACTTGAATTGATCAAGAACCACAGCTGGGCCACTTTGAGATTGTTACCTTGGACTTGTGCCTACAGAGCTCCTGTACTGGAGTTGGTTCCTGTCCATCAGAAGGCAAGCAAAGCAGATGTACAACTGTCAGCACCTGTAGGTCCCTCAGCTCTGAAATCAGGCAAGCTACCAACTTTTTCCTTCCAGCACTTGCTTGTAAAAGAGGTTTCTTACACATTAGGAAGCTGTGATTCCTAATCTTTATTTGCTCACTCTGTGCTTTAACATATTCTGCATTCGTCTTCAGAAATGACTGCAACTGTAACATGCTGGCATCTTTAAAAGTGGTTAAAGAAGAAATATCTCTGCTTTGAAGAGTTTTCTGATAAAGCCTGCATCTTGATGCAAGTAGGTAGGCCCTAATGCCTCTCTGGAACATTAAACTTGCTCTTCCTCGCTTATGTTTGTCATTTTAAACAAAAAAGTATTGTCAGGAGAATTCTGCTTTGCTCTTTGTATAAATGCATAGATGAACACTCCCTTTGAGTTCAGTGGGGCTGAGGTTTTGTTTGTATAGTTTCTGCAGCTTATTTACTGTGCATAACAGCACTCTAGAAGTGTAAGTTAGTTCTGATATTTTATTGACTTCTTAAGTGGTGCTGTCATGCTTTGGATTTATGAGTTGTCTACTTAGACAGCGGCCATTTTTGTCTCCACAATCAGCTTGCTCTGAGACTAGTTTTTGCAGTCTGGAAGGTGGTGAGATCAGTCACGCTTTGGAAATCCCTGTAGCTTCTTCATACATCTACATAGGCCAAGTGTGGAACTTTCTCTCTTACTCTGAACTTCTCTGAATTAGTGCTATTTCATTCTCACTTTTGCACCCTTTTTGCTGTTGTTGGAACCTTGCCATCTTTAGCTCTCATACCCCTTTCTAGTGGGATGTACTCTCGTACATTCAACCTCAGCTTTTGTAGCTTTAATGTTGAGAAAGAAATTACATCCTCCATCATCACTAGGTACTAGCAGGAGAAAGTGCTGCTTTCTTTCCACAGAAGTGTAGAGTAATCCCAGCCATTCATGGAGCTGATTATTCAAAGAATTAGTCTTATTTCTTGAAAACAGTTAGTACTACAGCTCAACCATGTGAATGAGTACAGCAAATATTGATTTGAAGGGAGTAATATGGTTTGACTTCACCTTAGTGTCTGCTCCATATACACTGTAGGTAAAGGCTATTAAAGTACTTACATAGTAATGACATAAGGGATCTACACAAAGTCCAACACAGAAGTTGTTAACTTCCCCTGGAAAGTCCCCTTTTTCTCCCAGCTTACAACTAATTTTCATGCTCATTTTGTCTCAGATACTGGATTGAGAAAACAAATGTCATTTCTTCTTTTCCCGTGAAATGCTTAAGAACAGGCACATCTATGTAAGCATTGCTGCTCACTATTGCATGAGATGAGATCAAAACTGCTCATCTGCTTGGCACATGTCCTGCATTGTAGGACGTTGTTGGAAGTTCATTGCTCACTTAGTAGAAGAGTGTTGAGATTTTGCAAGAGGAGGGTGTGAGTCTCCTTGGTGGAAACAGAAAGAGGATCTGCTGCTGCCAGTTCCAAAATATTATTACATGCCTCAGCAGTACATGTCTGAAGTTTTAGGAAGAACCCAGTTTCACATAATTTCTTCCTGTAATGTCAGAAAATTCTTCAACAGCATTCATCAGCTGAGATTTTGGATCACAGGCTAAATGTTGATCGATTTACTTAACAAAATGATTGTTAATTCCAAGAATACAGGGAAATGCATTTAGATACAATGGACTTGTGTATGAGGCCAAGTTTCAAAAAGCTTTAGATGAAGAAAGGCTTAGACAGGTCCCTAATCCTATTTTTGGTTCAATAGACACAAACACAAATATGTTGGCTTCCCAAGGGTCAATTTCATAAAGCAGAGAACTGCTATGAGTCCCTAAACCAGGGGAATAAACATGTAAATGGAAAAAGAGCATATAGCAAGCACCAGAAGTTCAAGGCAAAAACAGTAGAAAATGCAGTAGGGAAGCAAAATGATACAAGTAGAAATGCATAAACAGAACAAAAGGAATTTTTACAGGTTTTCAGGTATAAAGCCTACACTACATATGGTATTAATCCATTTATCTGCAGGTAGAATTCTCAATAATAACACAGAAAAGGCAGAAGTGGTCAATCAATACCTCTGTTCAGTATTTGGGGAAAAGCCAGATGATTCAGGACAGAATGATGATGAAACACTTTCCATTCTAGCAGTAACTAAGGGAATGTGTTAAACAGCAGATACTAAAGTTAGATACATTAAAATTAGTGGGTCTGGGTAATTTGCATTCAAGATTTTAAGATCAATAGTCAAGTAACACTACAGACCATTAATTCTGATTTTTAACAAGCCATGGAGCGTTGGGGATGTTCCAGAGGACTACAAGAAAGCTAATGTTGTGCCAATATTTAAAAAAGGTAAATGCAGTGACCCGAGTAATTATAGGCCTGTCAGCTTGCCTTCGATTCCAGGCAAAATAATGGAATGGCTGATAGGGTGCTTGAGTAATAAGGAATTAAAAGAAGGGAATAGAATTAATGGCAATCAGGATGGTTCTTGTCAAACTAACTTGATACCATTTTAAATCAGATTTCAGATGGGGTGATTTAATTTACAGTTTTGATGCAATAGCTTTAGCTTTCTCTAAGATGTTTGTGCAGCTTGACATTCTGATTATCCAAACAGAGGCCAGCTCTGCAAACAATGGTTAAAGAGAGAAGTTAGGAGGAGTTTAGGCATCTGAACCTAAAACCGCAGTCCTGAAAGCTCAGCTCAGTGGCTGCCCAGAACTGCCTTAATCTCCTCAATTTTCAGCTGGAGAAGTTTCCAAGGCAACTGAGGTTCTGCTTTTGTGCAGTCCCAGAAGACACCTCAATCCTGACAGGGTTGAGCAGTTCAGTATCAATGTCATAACTATACATTTGTCTGCTTGTTTCTTTTACGGAGCTTGGTCCAAGGTGTGTGCCTGTGGCACACTTGAAGGAACAGCCTATGCACAAAATGCAAAAGCAGATGCAACCTTCCTTTAACATATGACCGCAGGAAAAGGGCTTTTTTTCCATTACTCAGTGGTTAGAGCACTCACCCAGCTTAGAAAAACTCAAGACTGAATACTTTCCTTCATTGAAAATATTCCAAATCCCCTTATTTCACTGGATCTCACCAGTTATTGGCATATGGTGATGGTGGAGAAAGGAGAGAATGAACACACGTTAACAGGAGCAACAATCCCGGTCAAAGTCGAGTGATAATCACATTTGCTTTCATCATGAAGTGTAATGAAACTCGAGTGCAAATTCTGTGAAGAAAAGCTATGTCAAGAAGAAAAATGGAGAACATCACATGACTGCTCCAGAATTATTCTACAGGTGCAAACAAGGATAATAAGTTTATCCAGGGTTCATGGGTAGTCAATACAGACCCTTTCAGAGGCCATTTTGTCCTATCCCAAGACAGGTATCCAAGATCTTTAGGATCAGTTCCTCTATTCAGGTTCTTCTGTCACTGGGCAGCTAGGTTAGATTACATGCATAGTTAAAGTTAAAGAAGTCCCACCATAAATACACACACATTGATCAGAGAGGGCTCTTGAGCCCAGCAAGGATAGCGGCCAGCGGTGGAAGCATCATTCTAGTAGTGGGAAAAGAGTCTAGACAAAATCAAGCAAGGAATAGAGCAACAGCTTTTATCAGTGAAAGTTACTGATCAGTTGCTTATTGAAAGCTACATTGGATTTGGGTTTTTTTTCTTCTTTTTTACATAAAAAAAAGAAAAAATATATTTCTTCTAAAACTATTCTTTTGTCTGTCACAGCTGCTGAAACAGGAATTAATTCTGGGAGCTCCCAGGACTTGTCTTGTATAAGGGGTCATGACCAGATGATCACTGTGGTTCCCTCTGGTCTTAAAAGATCCAGCAGAAAGCGCTGAGGACAAACAAACTGAAAACCCAAGCCCATGCAGTAAGAAGCTTTCCCTGCCTAGGAAAGCAGATAATCTAAATAGACAAGACAGACTGGGGTGAGAAAAAGGATGTGTTATCTCTGTTTCACAGATGGGAAACAGAGGCACAGAGAGATTAAGTGATTTACACAAGGTTTGTGTCAGAGCCAGGAATGGGAGCCAGATCTCCAGAATCCTGTGTCACTACCTTAATGAGACAACCATCTTTTCTCTCTCTTCCCATAGCCTTGAGAGGGAAGGGCCTGTACTGTCTTACACATAAAATTGCACCATTGCTTACAGAGTAATCTGATAAAATGCTATACATGAAGCATACATCTGGTGTTCTGATTTCTCCTCTTCTGTCAGACTGACTCCTCTTACCTGCCTTCGTCTTCCCTTTCATCATCCCTTTCCTTTGTTTTTACTGTCTCTTGCAAAGGACATTGATGTCAATTTTACAAGAAGAAAGCACCACTGTCTTAAAAACAGCATATTCAGACCATCCACCTAACCTTTCAATGTACAAACAGAAATGTACCAGGTATACCTGGGCACATATCTTCTAAAATTGGGTTTGAAAATATAAGGGGAAGAAAAATGAGAAAAAGGCATTTGAAATTTGTCCATTTTATTATGACCAAATCTGAGTACATTTACAAGGGAGTCAGGAATGACCTCAACAGGGTCTGCTTAGCTGAGCTGGCAAGGTTCAATTATGTCTAAATCCTTAAATCTTTCCTTTCTGTATCTTCTCGTTTCACACATGGCTCTGGTCTCCTTTTTCTAAGCCCCTTTGGGTAAAAACATTCCATTTTTGATACTGATAGCAGGATCCTGAGATGGGATAGTACCTTGGACAAAAGTGGTAAATACCCAGCCTGTTTTTATGGTGATCCTGGGAGTGTTGGTCTGAAATCCTCTCGGTCTATGAAATTCTTGGAATAAGGTCTTCCAGTTCCTCAACATCTTGTAAGTTTGCAAGATGCAGAAAGAGAAACATATAATAATGCGGTTCATATGCAGAACAGAAGAGTATCTGAGGGAGTGCCAAAACAATGTGAGTGTGGCTACGAAGAGAGGAGGGTCAGCCCTGCTTGGCTAGGGGAGGACAGTTTGCCCAGGGCCCTGTGTTTTGAGAGGTTAGAGAGGGCCCTGGCTAATTGCCTAATGATACACAAGAGGTCATAACCTCCACCTTTGCCCTGGGCCCCCTGGAGCTGCTGCTATTGCTCGGCCCTGCACTGCGGCCACCGCCGCTGCGTGGGGGGCAATGGCCAGCCCACAATGGTGCTCAGCATCCCATTTTAGGCAGGCAAGCAAAGGCCACGCGTGGCAGCTGAAATTCACGTTGAGCAGGGTGCAGACAGCAGGGCAGAGCCTTACACGTGTGTACGGCTAAGGTGACCCCACTGATAGATACAGCTTTGGGCTCTGCTGCATCATAAAAGTTCTGGTCAAAACTCAGAGAACCTGAACCTATTTCCAGATAGATGCATGCTGGGAATAGGTTCCCAGAATCAGGTTATCCTCCTGTTAAGGGGGACATAAAGGATAGTGCTGTGAGAATTACAATGCCTTTTTATGGAAAGATCAATGGCACGTTCTCAGCTAGAATGCTGTTTTTAGGTAAGGGTAGTTTCACCTCATAAAAGATTATATGGCGGACATATTTTTAAGTCCAGAGAAGAGTAACAAAACCTGTGACGAAGAGGTATGGCGACAGTTTGAGATGAAGATATGGACAATTGAGTAGTGGAAGGTGGCAAGTAAGAGATGTCATTGCAGTATATAAAATAATAGATGGTACCAAGGGGTCATGTGGTCACTCCTGTGTACCCTCTCTTGTCATAAATATCAGAGAGACACTTGGAAATAAAAGCAACAGGTTTAAATCTAGAACAGCAAATGCTTTTTTAACACAGTGCCTCTTCTGTGGCCTTGAGAAAATATTGAGGTAAAGAGCCTAGCAGGATTAAAAAATGTTAGACATTGCAATCAATACTAGCTACATCTGCAGTTAAACTATTCAGGGTAAAAGTTAATCTATTAACTCATATTTTAATGCAATATTGCTTTAATAACTCAGATGGCTGCTTCAGGCCTTGTGACGATGAATACTTCCCACTCGCAGTGAAACTTGACTGCTGAGCACGTTTTTGGACGGGCATTTGTCCTTTGCAGGGAGGGTTCTTCTGCATGTGTTCCTGGTGAGCGGGAACGGCAGGATTTCAGGCTAGCTGGACCTCTGATCTGATCCGCTCTGGCACCTGGCGCTGGCTCGGGCTGCTGAGAGGCGGCTGGCCGGGCTCCCCTGCCGGTGGCCGGGGCTGAGCTCCCAGCACCCTTCCTGGGGCTGGCCCCGCTGGTGTTGCTGCCTGCCAAACCTGGACTTGCAAAACACACGTGCTCAGCTTGGCAGCAGTGAGCGAGCGCGGCGTGTTCAGGCAGCTCTGAGGTTTCACCCAAATCGCCTGCCCTGCCCTGGAAGACACCACCTGTGCTAAACTCACCCTAGGCAGGAAATGGAAGAACAAATCAGGCCTAATTCAATTAAAAAAAAAAAAAAAAGAATCCTTAAAACAAACTGTACATGGGCTTCTCTGCACGCCATCTGCATAGGAGCAGGGGGGATATGCTTGATTCATACTGTGATTCGAATGGGAGTGAGAGTAAATTGAAGGCTGATATATATCAGTGCTGAGGGCAGGATTTAGACAAGTGAACAGTTGTTCCTACAACAAAACCAGATAATGTTGTCAAGTTTGTTGCCTAACCAAGGATTGAATCAAACACTCACCAGACTTGAGCTAAATCTCCACAACCTTTATTGCTTCCTGTACACTCACTTAAATCTTGCCTAACCCCTTCCTGTCCCAGCGCTGGTTTCCTTCTTCCTCCCGAGGGTGGTATTAGCGTCTGCCCACTAAACCACGTCAGCAGGTGAAATTTATAGACAGGCTATGGCAAGCTATTTATCATCATTTTTTTAATTTCCATCTCCACTCCCCATTAAATGCGATAACCTTCTTAGCACTGTAAACATGAAATCCATTGCCATATACAAAAGATTGTTTCTCCTTCTAATATGTGAATGTGGCGATTCACTTTCCCATGGCCCTGCTGCAGTCACTTAAAGGTATTTTAAAATATTTTTTTTTTATAAGAGGAAAAACCACCACACACTCAAATTAGGATTTTTACAGGCTTTGCAAATAGGTCATTCCCCTTAACGAGTCTCTACTAAGCAAAGTAGCCACAGTCACAAGGAGGAAGAGTAATGAGCATTCCATCTCAGCATTTGGAGACATGAGCCCATGCCATTCATGGCCAAGTGTGGATCTCCAGGAGGTGACACCCATACTACAGGGCTTCCTTGTGCCTGGCTTCTCCATCCTCATGTCTTCCACATGCATTTTGTTATTTGTCTCTTCTTTCTAGCAAGCAGCAGACACTCTTATTAGCAAAGCAATACTGACTATGCGGGGCGTACATTTTCATGGCTCCCAGGCTTACCAGAACCCTGTGTGGGGAAGGGAGCAGGAGCACCGCTGGTGGGGGCTGCTCTGTGGGGCTGCTGGCATGGCTGCCCTCGAGCTGCTGGGCAAAGTCACATGTGGGAGACCAATGGCTTGGAAAGCCTGCTCCCTCCAGATAGCTCATTTTCCTACTCTGACTCTGCTGCTCTCTTCTGGAGTGGATAATGCGAGCTGACACCTGGGGTTTGACAGGAAGATTGATGCATTTTTGTATATAAGATATTACTCACGAAAAATAAATTTGGACCCCCCTCCCCCCCCCCCCCCCCCCCCCCCCCCAACACTCTGAGAATAATAGAAGAAATTTATTGGGGAATTGTATGGGAGGTACATTTAGCTTACCAGGTGGCAACAATAATTTGTCTCTATTTTTTACTTTTTAGCATTGGTTTCTCTCTGGCAGAAAGAGAGACAAATGGGAAATATCCCAGGTGTTACACACAGATGAGGGGCAGTTTCAGAGTGAGTTTACTCTTGCTTCATTGACAAGGTAGACTAGAGGAAAGGGCCCCTGGGATTGTGCAAGGGGTAAATACCTTGGGTGAGTTTTACTTCAAAGACACTTTCAGCCAAACGCTATTTCAGCTGAAAAGTCTGAGACTGAAAAGCATAAATATGTTGATATAAATACATGACAGGGTGTGCCCTTAAACATGAAGCAAGGCTGGTGTGTTGGTTTGCTATGCAGGCATCAGAAAAATCAAACTACAGTGCTCTGCTTCTTCAGCATAGTCAGATTTTTATCTTTGGATCTCCTTGTAGTGTCTTTGGGTAGGGTACCCTTTTCCTTTGATAGATCCAGATTGGTTTGAACTTTCACTGCCAGTTTATGCCCTCCGTCCCAGAGCATGCCCTGTGTTACTGAAGACAGCAGAGCTTTCAGTTGAAGCCAGACCTGTTCTGCCTGCTCACCCCCTGGCACACAGGGTGCTGGGGACAGTGCAGGAGTGCACACGTGCTCACTGACAACTGGGAGGTTGCACAAAAGTTGGACAAACTCATCCAAGGAGCCAGCTGTCTACTGTCCTCTAAACATGGAGGTTAGAAGATTTCAACAAACCATTCTGGGCTTTACACTTGACTCAGCTTTTGGTTCATTTCCTTCTTTGCTTCAATCACCTCCAAACCCTCTGTTCTCTGGCCTTAAAGTCAAATGGTGCTGCAGTGCACAGGAACTGTAAAATTTATCCCCTCAGTAACTGCTTAAATCTCATCTCTAATCCTCTAAACTCCTTGGTTCAGGGTAGTTTAAATTGTTGTAAATATCTTTGAGGTGGATTATACTGCTTAATTGCTACTAAGGGAATAATAATATTATGTGTATGTGCATACATAATATAATGTACATAGAGAGACATAGACACAGACAGAAAATCTTCCTGGCAAATAAGATATTAAATAATAGTTTAAACTACTCAGGATTTGGGAAAGCCTGTTAAAGGGATTAGAAACTAAATCCAAAACTGGACAAGGGGTAAAGGCAATAATTTCCACAGATGACAAGGGCAGCAACATGCTATTTCCTCTCTTTCTGTACATATGTTTTCTTTATACATGTTCTATACCGCTTAATGAGAGAACATGATCTTTTGTATTATGTTAACCTCAATTATGTAAAAGGTACTTATGTTTGAGGAAGCATAGATACTACTGTCACAAGAAGGTGGAGGCAGAATGTCCATCAGTAACATTTCTTTCTTTGGGAGGAAATAGTTTCCCATCATCTGAACATCAGAGTTCTAAGTCCAGACGTCCTAAGTAAAATAATTTAAACCTGAAAAAACTGCATAAATAAATATTGAAATATAACTTCCTACATGTGAGCAGTCCTGCTGAGCTGCTTGTGACCAATGCATGTGTGCAGAAGCCTGGACAGCTGGGGCTAAAGGCTTTGTCCTGGAAATGTTCAATCAGATGTAAATCTTCTAAAGAAAGTATCTGCAATAGTAACTGTTCCTGAGAGTGGGAGAGAAGGAATACATTAAGAAGATTTTAATTCCTAAAAAATTTATAAGAAGAAATATTACAATAGGTATTCCCAAAAACTTGGTTCCCATGAACGTGTATGTCATTGTATGTCTGCATTTGATCTTTGCTCTTCTTCTGCTCTGTCCTGCTCACAAAATGTTGCAAATTAATTCTTCTGGAAGCAGCCTTCATTCCCTGTGTTGATACCAGACATGAGCTGGGATCTACCAGAGTTCAACAAACCAGTTCCAGAAAATAAAACCAAAGTACTGTTAGGAACTGATTTTAAAAGAAGTTTACTGGAAGGGTTAGTTACTGAGTATAACAGCTGAAGCAAAACACCTAGTGAATGAAAGAAGTAAATACTACGGTCTTACAGAGTTAATAGAAAGAAAGCAATTCTGATACTGAGTGTTTCAAAATGGTAAGAAAATGCAAGAGCAGTCAGCCTGTGAGGGCTAGTTCTTGCTCAACCTCATTCACTACATAGAAGCAAGCGGCTCATTGCACTTGTGTTTGAACCTGAGCATGAGCATGGATTCAGTTCCAGAGGAACTGTACCTTGGGACGCTGCCTTTTATCATCTGAAATAAAGCTGCTGTACTACAAACACGGTAATCAGGTGTACTTGAATTATTACCTTCTTTCTAGGCACACCAGATCTGCTTTTTAGCCTAGTGTTTATGTTCTGTGACTAAATCAGTTTGATCTTGTTCTGTGGCAAGAAGAATTGCCTCTCTGGAAGGTATAATACATATTCTTTTACCACCCCTTGCCCATTCTTTGGTTCATCTTCACGTGATACCTCTTTTGATTCAAGCCTGGCTAAAAGTCTTAATTTATAAAACATCATGTGGAAAGGTCTAAAGAACATTAACATTATTGAATCCTCTTTAGCATTCTTGGCATACATCTCCTATTTATTCTTTAGGGTCAAGGTACTCCTTCTTTCCAGTGTTTGTACAGTACCTTGGAGAATGGCTTTGGTCCATGATTTGTTCTCTTTGGATCCAGCCAAAGATCCATACCTGTGCATAGTGAAGCCAGCACAGCTGCATATGAAGCCACGTCTGGTCATGAGTGTGCCAAGGCCAAGGCTGGATGTGGTCTAGTGTGATCTGGGAACACATCAGGGTGTCCTGTGGTCCCACTTTTCCTCATGGACAGGCACGGGGCTGAAAGGAACAATGCAGTATGCAGTACTGCATTGTTTTGAATGCAGTATGCAAGATTAGTTAGAGCTAGAGATAGAAACAAGCACCCCTCTGCAGAGCCAGGAGTTCATGTTGAGCAGTAAAATCTGTTTAGACTGTTAAATATATTTGGGTTTATGTTCTTTTCTATATAGTTACAGTTTTTAATGTCCTATGCCTTAATCCAGCAAAGTATGCTTGAACACAGCTGGGAAGTACATAAGTAGCTTGCTAAATAGGGATCCACGTGTACTTGAGACTAAGCCAAGTAAAGAATGTGGTGACCAACAGTTAAGGGGAGGCAGTTGCACACCCCTCAGATGGAGTCCAGGACAGGCCTTTGGGTTCAGTGTCTAGGTTGTCCCTGTAAACTATCCCTGTACAAGAGCTTTATGCTCTCTTGTAAGGAAAGGAAGGAGGCAAGGCTTACAGTACAAATACAGTACAGGAATGGGATCTCTTTCTCCGCCATGTAGTTGTACTCCATATTAATAAGATGCAAATGGCTTGAATGCTTTGAACTCTTTATGGGAAGGGGATTTTTCTCCTTGGTTTCTGCTGACCTCCAGCCTTGGCTGTGCATGAGGCATTTGAAGGAAGAGATATTTAGTTTAGCTCTTTCGTTACAATCTGCTCTATTGATCTCTTCCCACTGTTGTGTTTGCTAATTTCCTGACACACATAAAGTGTGTTCCTTTTTTTGTAACAAAATTTAGCAGCGATTCCCATTCCAGAGACAGGGAAGTTGAGGCACAGATTGGGAATATGCCAGGAGTTTGTTGGCAGAACTGGAAGACAAGTCCAGCAGTTGCTATGTGCCATCTTCTGGCCTACTGTTGATTTTGGCAGACGTTGAAACAATGTCCCAGGTTGAGTCACCTACAATTGCTAGCAGCTTTTCAGTTGCTGGCAAGCAGGCTGGGTCCTCAGCAGAGCTGCTGGCGACAGTCCACAGTTCTTCTATTTTCTTTTTTCCAGGTCATTTTTGTTCATTAGGCCTTTTCATCTCCTTTCCATGGAGACCATGATTTTAGAGATGATCTGCTTCCTCTGCTCATGTAATAAGAAGTGAAAGCTCTGATCATCCTTATTTACAAGGAAAATGGATAGGAAGGAGGAAGAAAGAGCAAGAATGGTATCCAAGATTTCCATCTTTGGGAAGATGGATGTGAAAGGGAATGAATTTATCAAGTGGATGCTTTTTGGATCGTGTGGGAAACTGTGATGAAAAGGGAGAGAAACAAAAGAGAGTAAATCAATAGCATCCATGCTAGCAGCAGTCATGGGCATACTGCAGCAGCTTTCAGGCAAATCAACGGGACTCATATAAGATCTAGAAAAACTCTAACAGTTTCCAAACTTTCCTCTTTCCTAGATAAAGCACAAGTAAAGAATCTCCTCAAAGAATGTAGTTGAACCTAAGGCAAGCGTAGATCAGAATATTGCCCCAAAATCAAAGAATCAGCAAAGAATCAGCATCAGAATATTGCCCCAAATGCCCAAAGAAAATCACTGGCTCCTTTGTTTAATAGATTGTATATTAAAAAAAGGAATTTGTGGTATGCTTGAAAGTAACTTCTGTGAGGCTGCCTGAAGAGCCCATCCTGGTGTTAGGAGAGATATGGCTATGTAGAAAGAAAGTGCACACCAGTTCACAGCCACAGAGCAGATGGAGTGCCACTCCAGCTTGCATTTTTGGGGTGGAAGGAGGGAAAAAGGAGAAATACTGATGTTTGTGCAAGAAGACAAGTAAGAAGGGAGAAAATAATCTGCAGAGGAAGATACCAGGTAGGAAAAAATAATTAATAGAAAATAACTTGCACATGAGGCTGGGTGTAATAGCTGGAGTAAGAACCACACAAGCAAAGCAGAAAAGCTGGTCCACGAAAAGTCAGAGCAGGCATTGCGCTGTGTTGCTTCTGTAGCTGGGACTGCGAAAAGGTTATCAAGATATTTTTGAAGGACTGGGATATCTTCCAGCCATATTTCACCTTGAAATAGAGACAGTGATTCAGCCAGGATGGCACCTGTGTAACCAGTGCACCAAGGGCAAAGGAGAAGCAGCAATCACTACAGTGAATGGAGAGAGATGGTGTCAGTGATGCAGTTGCTGCATCCCCTGTCGGGTGTGTGGAGCCAACCTCCACACGGGCAAATGCTTCATTCGCATAAGGCCAAACGACCTCGTCAAAGTACCACAAACTGCTCATTACCAAGTGCCTGTAATGAAAGACATGTTACCTGACTTGGCAGAAGCAAAAATAGCCTCAGCACTTAGTGCCAAAGATAAATATTGGCGAATGCTATTGGATAAAGAAAGCAACCACCTCACAACATCTTGGACACCAGCAGGTAGCTGCAGATGGTGGAATACGCTGTTTTGGATCAGACCTGCAGTGGAAGAATACTTCTGCTGCCAACAAGATGCGCTAACAGGACTCACAGGAATCAGAGGTGTGGATGATGGCATTCTGCAGTAGAGCTGCAGAAACCAAAATGGAAACAGCTATAGATCACACTCTCATTTGTTTGCTATGAAGAACCAAGAAAATAAAGCCATAGTTAAATACTAATAATTGTCCGATCCACAGTAATAATAATATTGCAGCAGTCTAGCATCAGACCCAGGACGCTTAGAGCATGTCAACATTCGGGGCAAGTGCAGGAGCCGTGAAGTGCAGGCTAAACATGCCAGTCAGGGCTGCTGAGCAGTTGTGGGGCTTGGGGGAATAGAAGCGATGCTATAGGGCAGTGAGGATGTCTTGTGTTCCTGTGGGCCTGGAGTAAGGTCGGAAGGGACCTTTCACAGCAGCCCTCCTGAACTGCCCCCTTCTGGTATGGGTTAGGCAGAGGACGCACTGAACTACTGGGTGCCACCGAAACTGAACAACTCATCTCAGCAGTTGTGCGGTTTCAAGTCCAAAATCCCCGTTTACTTTCAGGGAGGGTTTTAAATTTTATCTGGGAGTGAAAGCGCAGTCATACCAGGCCCTCGGTGACATTGTGTCTTCCCCCATCACAGACAGGCAGCTGGGAAAACTATTAAAATTCCCAGCTGTGGCTTTAAGAAGGTTCAAGAAGCAAACAAAAACACGCAGCAAGCCAGCTTTGAACTCTGAAGGAACTCTGTCTCTAATATCTATATATCCCCATAACGTTCAATGTCAAGATGCATCTCTGTAGCATTGGCTATGGCTAGCAGCAATGGATGGAGGAAAGGAGAAGAAAGAGAAGATGTGCAGGAAGAATGCAGCCTATCACACCAAAGACCTTCCCCGCCGGTGTTTGGAGATGCAGTTACAGGTAAAACTGTTCCCTCAAGACATGTGAGGCATGTGAAGGCAAGCTGCCCTAAGCAGGCTGTGAATTCCCGATTTGGGGAAGATGGTGGTGAATGGGCTTCTCTATTGCTGATGCCAAAAATTTGTCAAGTTTTACAAATAGACAGATTGGATACAGTGCTATGTGCACTCCTGAAATTTGATTAGCCAAATGCTGAAAGCACACGGGGTTTTGAGTGCTTGATTGCAGCACCAAGGCATAAACTACCCTTTCCCTTCACCTTCTCCCCACAAGAAAAATGTAATTTAAGGTGCAGTTGTTGGGCACAGTTCCCATGTATGGACTTCAGAGGGATGTACTGGTAAGCTAAATCTAAAAGCAAGCCTAGGCAGCTATGTTTAATTTTACGCTGGAATCTGGGGGATCAGTGGCTCGCTAGGTGGCCAAAGGAAAGTCTTTTTACCCCCCTAAGCCTTCAATTCCCCATGTGGAGAAGAACGGCTGCAACATTTGCTGATGTAAATGATCTACTTGCAACGGGGTATTATTGTCGCCTGAAATGAATGTGACAAACGGAATGCTGTGATAAACAGCTTCCTCGTCCCCGAGTTGGGAGCACAAGGGTGGGATTGTGCGGGAACTGTGAGAACACAGCACATGACCAGAATTGGGTATGGGTGACAGCAGTACAGGCGGGGGTAAGGAGAAAACCTGAATGTTGCCCTGTCTTGGAGTTGTCTCTCCTTCTGCTCAACCACCAAATAATAAGGTCAGCTGTGATTTTAACCTACTCAAGGAGCAATTCCTAATCTCTTTCCATCCGGACTTTCATTTCCTGGCTATCTCACATAGTACTACATGCTTTTTTGGGGATCAAAAGTCACATCAGGACGACTCTGTTTCCATTTAGATCAGACAATAATAGGGATGGGGCTCAGGTAGCCAGGCTACATTATCTGCATTTTTTGCTAATTGCAGGAAGTGTGCCAGCTGCTTACGTGACCAGGCGAGCTCTCAGAGGCCACGCACACAGTGAGGAGCTGTGCCAGTTGTCTGGGTGGCTCTGCTTTTCACAAGGGAATGAATCACTGCAGTGGTTACTGCCACCCCACCCCGCTATTGGTTTCTAATATCTTTTCCTGGCAGGAGGTCAGGAATCTAGGAGGATCCAGATTCAGGTCCAAGCTCCTGTTCCATTTCCTTCCCTTTATGGCAGCAATGGATTTCCTGCACTTCCCTGCCTTTCCTCCCCTGTTTCTTTATGGATGTAGCCATTATATAGCTCTGAGCAAATGGATTACCAGGCAACACTCAGCATCGCCACCGCTCTGCTGCCCATTTGCTTGTTTGCAGAACCAGATTTGTTACGCAGAGGTTTTTAATTGCTGTATTTGTTTTAGCAACATTACGTGAGGCCATGGCATTTCAAAGCTATGGCAGGCTGGGGAGGTATTGCACCTGTTGCCTAGATTTCCCCATCTGCTGCGAATCATTGAGGGAGACTCCTGGGTGCTTCTTGCAACCTCTGGATGGGGGTGAGTCAGCATTCCCTCGGAGGCTCCATCACAGCTCTGGTCATTGCCTCCCCCTCAGTGTGGCATGTGGCCAGAGGCGCCTGCAGAGCCAGGGAAGCGGTTACAAATGGGTGCACCTCCCTGACATGAGGCAAGTGTTTTGGTGAAGGCATTCACGCCAGTGCCACCCACAGCGCCCTGTCAGCAGGGCAGGGAGCAGTGGAAGGCCTCATTGAACAGGCTGGTACATGCTGCTGGTGTACACCACTGTGAGTGTCACTGTGCTTCTCTTGGGCCACACGCACGCTGTGCCCATTGCTCCACAGGTACAGCCTGTGACAGGAGCTACTGTTCAAATGGATGCATTAGAAAAGTGAATGGGAATGTAAGTGCTTCGGGGGTTGCTATTTCATTATCACTGCTCATAAAGCTTTCTGAGAAGTGTGAACATTTCCTGCTTTTAGCCAGGGTCTTAATTCACACCACACTAGGCTTGACCCTAGCTCCTACCAGCCTCTTCTCCTCTACCACTCTCCTTCCCCCAACCTGCTCCTGTGCTCTGCTTGGCCCCTCTTGCTGCGTGATGCCAAATGGCTGTGTCCTGCACTGACCCTCCAAATTGGGCTGTTGATGCCACACAGCGATTAGATCACGCCTACACACGTGATAGTAGTTGTCCCACATCTGCTGCTGTAGGGGAAAACAAGTAACTCCACTGCATGGAGGAGTGGGAGGTGTTTATGGCTCCTCAGTCTCAGTCAAAAGATGCTTCAGTGCATTCATATTCCTCCTCCTCAGATACAGGTTGAACCCTTCCCTGCTACTCCTGCTTATTCCCATTTCAAAGAGCCTGGGCTAAGACATCTCCTCTTCCATGTGCAAGGCCACGGTTCCTCTCACATAAAGTCCACCAAACCATTTCAGTTGTTATTTCTTTATTGCAGTATGTTGCCCAAATAATTTACGATATTCAGGAAGGGAGTGATAGATTTATATGAGTGATAGCAAATTTTTCAGTGATATCTGTACAGGCATCACACAACCCTGAAAGGCTGCCATTACATATATTGCTAATTCAATTTTTTCAAAAAACAGGGAGAGTATTTTTAGTTTAAAGAAATGGTATATCTGTTTACAGTCAAGTAAATAGATGTCCTTAAAAATCTAACAGTGTTATTTGCAACAGCTGGTTTAGCTTATGAAGCTGCTAGGAGTAGAGAGAGCAGTCTCTGAGACAGTGATTTTATACTTCAGAGCACTAGTAATCTGTTTGTCCTTGCTTAACTTCTTCTATGCCGTGGCCTGGTTCACATTTGGAGCTATATTTTCTCTCCAAGTTCCTATTATTTCTTGCAGGTTAGCACAACATATGACCTATGACTTTGCAGCCGTAAAGAAAGTAGGCACATGTGATTTTTCTCTTCAGTTTTCATATCTCAGCGCTGTGGCTATTCAATTTAGTTTCCCAGGTGCTGACAGCTGGTAATGCTCTTAACTGCTCTCCCCTGTTGGTAAGTTATGGATATTTCCTAACTGAAGTTTAATTGTATAACTTTACTTCACTTGAAATGCCAAAGGTCCGAGGAACCCATTCCTCCTCCAGGCTGATTGCAGCACTGAAGATAATACTGTTTGTGGATGGTGAACCTAAACCCCTGCTGAGTGTCTTCTAGGACAAACTGACATTTATTGCATCCCTCGTTACGCGACATGACTGTCTAGAGCTGGGCCAGAGGACACAGACCCCCAGTTTTTAGGTTACATATTCCATATATATAAAAGCAAGCATAAAAAAATGTCAGTTGAGTTTATCACTGAGGCGCAAGGGGAAGACATTAGCAATAAGATATTTAAAAGAAGAGCTGTTCTGTAGGTACCAAAGGCAGAAGCAGGGAAGTGACTGCCTCAGGAGCCCACGGGTGGGTACTGCAGCAGCCCAGTGCCTTGAAACGGGATCTGGTCCCGCACCTGGTGCCTTGTGCCTGCCACACACAGACGGTGTTTCTCCGTCTCTTCCTGGGAATGACAGCTCGCCGCTGTCAGCATTGGACCTGCTGTGCAGTGCCAGGCTCTGTCTCATCAGCGGGCACTGGTGTGCTGCTCCCTCAGTGACCCTGACACAGTAGTTTGGGTGCTAAGAGTGACCTTGGGGCCCCTCCTGTGGGTCTGTTTCCCCCCTTCCTTCAGCTTCCATCGGTGCAGGTTGCCCTGGCTGCTTTGCTTCCTGGGTGGGCAGTGACCCCCGTGACACTGCATCTCCTTGGGCTCCTGCTGTCTGGAAGAAACCCGGCCAAGGGACCTCAGGGTAATGGGGGTCCTCTGTGAGAAGGTACCAGGTCTGTGCACACAATCTATAGGATCACAAGGAGGTCAGATAGGCTATGCACCAGTGTTGCTCAACACCAACCTTCCTGGCCTTCACTGGAAATTAGGAACAAAAATGTCTGTTGGTGCTGCCATAAAGTTTGTCTATAGCTTTGCTCAGTGGGTGAAATATGCCTCCACTTCATCCCGGGGGTAAACTGAGGTTAAACTGTGAGGATAATGAGCAATAAAATAATGGTGAAATGTTCTGATGTTGTTGCAAAAGAGGCTAAGGTGGGGAGGGCAGGACTGACTGATGTCCCCATTGCTGAAAGGTGAACTCGCTTTACCAAATTCCATGACTATTAAATGTTTCTGCAGCCATGGAAGGCTGGAGTCAGATGGAGAGGGAGAGGACCCAATAAAAAATGAACACAGCATCCCTTTCGTTCTGTTTTCACTCTGTATATTCATACACCTGTCTACCTGGGAATATCTAACCTGTGCATGGTGGTGCCAGCTTCAGTGGGTTAGGCCACTTCACCCTAGGAGAAAATGGAGGGAAGTTTGTCATGGACTTTGAACTGAGTCCACCAGTTTCACTGTGAAAGAAAGAAAATGTTTGTCAAAATTTGACCCTCATTTTATAAATCCTCTACAAGTTGTCTGGGATTCACCTTCTTTATTGTTTTTACTTTTCACCTTTCACAAGGCTCCTCAATCCCCTGTAGCTGCCAGCTGGCTGCTGCCTGTTCAGCAGCAGATAGGGAAGGGCTAGCCCAGTGGGAGAAGGTGTTACAGACCTTCTGGAGCAGCTGGCCCAGCTTTGCTGCTTGCTAGCGACACCCGGGGGGGAAAGGGCCAGATTTTCTCCTCCCAGGTACATGAACCCTCCCAGGGGCCTTGCATGAGGCATAGGAAGGGCGGCAAGATAAAGGCTGCATTGCATTTGAGGGCTTGCAGATGTGCTGTGGCAGAGGAGAGGACCCCACGCAGAGGGGGACATGCATCTCTTGTGTGCCCTGAATCCCCTGTCTTTTTCCAGGCAGCCTATGGGACTTCCCAATGATGAATCATGAACTAGTCTAACGCAGATCCAGTCATGAGCTAGGAAGAACCAAGCGATTTTTTTGGTCCAGTAAGTATAGACAGCTGGCTGCTGGTCATCATTAATATTTCTGTAGGAAGAAGGCGGTGTGAAGAGGTCCTTGTCCTTCCCAGTGCATTCCCTCTCTCCTTTCCCTCCTGCAGTTTCCTGTCCCCTCCCACGGTTCTGTTAAGGTAGTTATTTCTGGTGTCAAAGTCTAAAACAGATCAGCGTGTTTTTCCCCCCCCCTGGTTTTGCTAATACTGGCCATTTCACTAATTCAGTTTAAAGGGTATCAGCACACTTAGGAGTGATAAATGGGGGGGAGGAGAGAGAGTAACAAATAGCTGTGGGTGAGAAAAGGCAGGGTCCTCCTTTGGCAGCTTTGCCATTAGATAATTGTAGTGTGGAATAACATCTTCAGGTATCAGCTGAGAAATGCATCTGCATTTGGGCCCCAATTCCAAAAAGGATGTATCTGCATTTGGGCCCCAATTCCAAAAAGGATGTATCTGCATTTGGGCCCCAATTCCAAAAAGGATGTATCTGCATTTGGGCCCCAGTTCCAAAAAGGATGTTGGAGCATACTTCACTGCTGCTCTGTTGCTTAATTCTCAGTAAATTGTCAAGCAAACGTATGTCCAAGGCACCCACCAGCTAGTGATACACTGCCAAACTGGGGCTTAGACAAAGGAGGAAAGCAAATATCGCTAGCTCTGTACTGATGAAACATACAGAGAGCAGACAATGCAATACTTTCACCAGAACCAAAATACACATCGTGTGTATCCCTTCTGCAGGTATTGGAGTGGTGCAGCGTTTTGCTGAGTTTCCCGTGGTTTTTGCTATAACACTTATACCTCTGGTATTTTAGGCTCACACATATATTTAGGCTTCTTGCTTCTGTCCAGGTGCCAAACTTCCAGTCTTGCAAGAGCTCCATGGGCCTGTTTCTGATTTATTCCATGGAGTAGTTTCATTTTCTTGAGTGAGATTTATCTTGATTTCTGCAGGTGAAGTGGAACTGAACTATAGGTCGGGGTACGCAGGAAAGGTGTACTGGGAATTGTCGCAGGGACTACACAGGACTACACAGCACTAACGTACTTCTGCTGATCATCATGATTGCCTAAGGATTACCTGATTAAACTTATGATTTAAATGCTGTGTCTTGATAGACAAGGTCACAGTTATGCAGCCTGAAGTGCCACCTAGAGTCTTACTTCATATATCTTTTATAACATTGCTCGCTCCTAGGACCCTGTATGAAGGTCAGAGGCTGGATAGCGGGGGCAAGGTTAGCAAGCGATCTTCAGTGGTCTAAGAAATGACAATAATGAAAATTAAGTAACTGGGATGAGCAGACCATCATGACTGGAAAACCCCTGTTTTCTGTTCCCTCTCCTTCACCTGATCTCTCTGTCGCACAGAGATGCGGGCAGGCAATGGGGTCAAATGGGAATGCCCATGGGGCACAACGCTGAGGAATCTCCTCTGTCAGCGGAAGGGAGCCAGAGGTGTGTTAGCCAGAGGCAGCTGCAAACAGACTCTCAGGGCCAGTCAATGTCCCCAGGCTCAGCCTCTGTGCCTTGGGGGAAAGTGAACAAGCTAAGGAAGGTGAAGGGACATTTCCATCCTTCCTCTGGGGACACATGCTGCTCAAGCTGTTCCACTGATGACACTTTCTCCCTTCCAGGTCCCGCTGGATGCAGATAGGAGGTCTGCTCCCTCCCCTTCCCCCTGCAGAGCCATGCTCTGTCCCTGTCCCTGTCCCTGCCCGGAGGAGGTGCACAGGCAGATGAGATGGCGTTTTTTATCCTGATTCTTTTCCCTCCCAGTGTACACAGTTTCCCCCTGCATGCTCCTGGAGGGCAGGCTTTTCTTTTTCCCATGTCTCCTGAGCTCACACATTAAATTGGAAAGACCTTTCTGAGGCCCACATATTCTACCATGGAAAGTGAGCCCCTGTGATTCTTGGAAGGGAAACTGTTCCCTGTTTCAGGTTTTCCTGGGATAACTCTGTGTGGGAATGCTTGAAATCACAGGAGGAATGAAAATGTTCAGAGCTGTGTGAAAAAAACCAAGACTATACTCATAGATCCTAATGTCTCCCATATATAATATCCCATAGCGTTCTGAATCTGATTTAGCTATATCGAAAAGAAAAGCTTTTCCTTCACCTAACAAAATCAATCAGCCCACTGCGGGTCTTTATTCCCATGCAAATTAAGGGCTATTCCATACCGAAAAATGCACTAATGTAACTAAATTGATTTTTAACTTTATTTTAGTTAAATGGGTGTAGTTCCCTGTGGGGATACACTTAAATCAGTCAAAGAGCGGATAAATCATGCAACTTTGTATATTTCTCCGCCATTTCTCTTAATTAGGTGTAAAGGGATCTCACAGAATCTGATGCTTTGACCAGGTAAACCCCACAGTAAACCACTCCCCCTGCTCCCCAATCTTGCAATTCCTGGGGATGCTTAGCAACTCTCCTAAAGTGCCAAATGCTCTAAACTCCTGCCCTAGAGCACCAGAGGTGTCTGCTCCTCACAAATGTTCAGCAGTTCCGGAGATCAGGCCCTGCATTGTCGCTAGGTGTGTGTGTGTGTGTGTGTATGTGTCGTGTCCCCCCATGTCCCATACCCCCAATATTTCATGGTGGGTAATTGCCTCCCCTGGCAGCCAGGCACAGCCTTGGCTCTGAAGCAGCCTCACTGCTCTGACAGCAGAGGCAAAGTGCATCCCTCAGCATGCCCAGCATCCCTCAGATTCAGAGGGTGGCTTTTTTCTTATCGGGCTGTGCCACCCTCACAGAGGAGCTTGTCTTCCCCATGAGAGAAAGAGAAAAAAAACTCACCACAACTTAGCAAAGGAAAATTGGAATGATTTATAACCTGAGGCACAGCCGGTGCTTGGAGATGCCTCCCAGCTAAGCCTGGCCTCAGCTGGGCATAGCTGTTCCTCTGAGAGGCTTGGGCATGGCACTTGGCATTGCAGTGTTTCTTTGCTCCCAAGCAGAAACCTGTCGTCTGTTCTCATTCCCAGTGTCATTAAAAAGGGGGATGCCTTCAAAGCAGGGATGCTCAGCGGCTGTGGTCCCCAGCCCAGGAAGGTATTACACACTATGTTATATGGGAAGGAGCCACTCACACTCAGCACTCCTGAAAGCTGTGGTGCTTAAAAAAAAATTATAAAATCAATGTTATATTATTTTAATTGTTTTTAAAATGGATGGATCGTAAAGCTGCCCAGGCCAAACTGCATGCAACCCCTTTAAAGAAGCAGAAAGGGGGGAACAACATGCCCCATCACTCAGGAATATGGATTTTGAAATTTCTGTGTCTAATTTATGGGATATTACATGCCGCTATCTAAGTTTGGCAGACTTCTGAACTTTTGCCATTGATGAAGGCTGTGGACAGGTCTGAGATACAGTGGGGTAATGGAAATATAAGCAATTTCTTCCAGGGTAGAGGCCAGAAGTGTGGAGGCTGTGGTCATTCTTCCAGGAACGACATGCAGGCTTGATTGACCAGAAACGTCTCTGAGAAAGTGAGAGACCCAAAGAGGTCAATTCCTTCTCTTCAGTGGCTCTGGCTATTTTCTTTAAATTAAAAAGAAAAATGGGACACTCTAGTCCTTTGTGTAATTTTATAGCCTAAGGAATATTTCCTAGGCTTAGTCTGCTGTGTGTGCTATAAAGCAGGATGGGGTATTTAGCCCCTGAATTTTCACTTGGGTGCTTTTTTCTCCTGTTCACATTCAGTGAGATATCAACTTCTCTATGTTCTGTGTGGTTTAAGCTTATTTTTTTTAATTGAGGATTTTATATTAATAAACCACATTTGCTAACACCATAGGCACATGCATTATTGTACAGAGGTATTTTCTCCCTTCCCTCCCCCTTCTTTCCTTCTCTCCCTTCTTTCTTCCCTCCTTCCTCTCCCAGCCAGTTGCAACTTTTTGTATGTATTTTTCTGTGCTTTCTTTCAACCTTTGAACACAAGGAGATTCCAAGTCAGTTCCACATAACGTCAGAGTAACTGTGATGTTTCAGGACAAAAAGTGATACAGCAGTGAAACCCTGGGTGAAGAGAGCATCATCACATTTGCTCATAGATGGCTGCAGCCTCCTCCCCTCCCCTCTCCCTTTGTAGCTTTGGTGGCAAAGAGGACTTAAGCAGCCCTACCTCCCTCAGTCTCTCTTTGTTTCCAGCCCTACACCACAGCTCATTCATGCCAGTACATCTCTTCTCTGAACTTGTCTGGGTTAAAAATATCCATTCTTGAGGGGAAGACCATGAGGTGGGGTGGGCAGGAGTACTGTGGAAAAACTCCTTAAGTTGGTCTTTTCACCAAATCCTTTGTATCACGAAACTACACACCAAGAACTTCACACTTCAGAAATACTTGTGTATCCATTTCTGTAAGTATATATCAATGAAGTATATATTCTTACACTATGTTGACAAGCTTTTCCACAACTTTGGACCTAAGGAAATGTAATGCAAAGCTGCAGTTTACAAGAGACAGGACCATCACAACTTTTCTTTCCAGTTGCAGACAACTGCATGTGTCAGGCTGTGCTGTTGGTGGCAGGGGAGTCTCGTGGTGGGTGGGTAAGTGCTACGGTGCTTACCTACAGCTAGCAAGCTTGCTTTCTACAAAAGTACTTCGGGCATGGAGCCACATTAGGTGACATAGACCCAGAACTGCAGCCTCTGGCCTGGGCAGGGAGGACTGCCTCTGGGCAGCCCTGGCAGAGGTGAGGATTTCTCTTTTGTGAGTGTTTCCACCTCAGGGGTTCATTGCTGCATGGTGTTACAGCCGATGTAGTGTCCCCGACCTTGTGATGTCCTGTGCTTTCAGCTCATGGGAGTTTGCAGGATGGAGTTGCACCTCATTGTCTTCCAAAAGGCAGTGCCCTCACACGGAGCCCACATTGCCACTGTACAGGCAAAGATAAAAAGATGGCTCTGACTCCCATTTGATATTTTCCTGAATGGTGGTGAAAATGCACCTCATCATAATCTACTCAGTAATAATAAAAAAAAATCATCTTTATGTCATTCAGCAGAAATGTATGGTAAATGAGATTCAAAGGATTAATGCACAAAGGAAGTGTCAATGTTAATCTATAGACAGTCCCTTTAGTCCTGCTTGTCATAAATTCAGAGCTAGAGTTTGCGGGCTGGCTTGGGAAGGGTAAAATTGAAGGATTAAACAAACCATAACTCAGTCCTTCTGTGCTTTGGATTCTTACTTTTGGGGTGTTTTTTCTCTGTACTTTTTATTAAAAAATATATATATCTTCAGCAAGAGAGAGAAATTACAAACATTAGACCATGAAAGTTGGGCTTTCTTGTAGTCATGCTTCCACAGGCAGGCTCTAACTCAAATCAGCTGTGCTAGTTTAAAGCCGTGCTAGTACCCTTTATTGCTCACACTGAGCTACTTGGGTTACTCACTGCTGTGTCTTCTATGAGAATATAGGAAGAGACAGGCTGGCTTTGTTTCCCTTCTGACAGGGATGCTCTGTATCTACTCATCCTCAGCAATCAGATCATAAAATTGGAGCTTCGTGATTGTAGTTGGTCTTTTTTTTTTTTTATGCCCCCAGATGAACATTAAATTTATTTTGCTTCCCAGTGTTCCAGCTCAGCCTGAAAGAAAGGCGTGAATCTTTGGATAATGTGAAGGACAGCCTAGGTCTGATTTTTCTGTGGATGAAGGACTCAATCTCGCACCAGGATTTGAGAGGGCAGTACTCTCTGCTCATTCATTTAGACCGTAGCCTGCCTGGTGCCAGGTCCTGCCCAGCTTCTTAACATAGAAAATGTGCATTCAATTGCATGTCTAATTTGTTCACAAATTTTCCACGACTGTTGAACCAAATCACACTGCAAGCACTATGCCTAGTTATGTGCCTAACTCAGCATTTGCACACAAAATTGCCTAATGAGCATGTGCAATTATGGCAATTAGACATGTGAATTAAGCATGCAAATACCCTAGCATTTGGGTTAGAGAGTCATAGCCTGTATCACTAGAAATAGCATAACCTATTTTAGATGTGAGGAAAAAGCACATCCACCTTTTCCAGCGTGACCACATTCGTGAAAAGAGAGCACTGTAAGACCTTTGGCTCAGGGAGGAAAGACTACAAGCTCTGGGAGGAGACCACAAGGAATCTGCAAATGAAATCAGCCTTTAGGTGCTTCTGCCTCTCTGTCCCAGGTGTCTCTTGCTTGTAATGAAATACCAGCACAGTATCACCGGGCATACCTTGTCTTAATGGGGTTAGGTATTCTGTATGCAAGGCAGTCCCCATCAGCAGGAATTGCTGTAAAAAAGCGGACAACTTTTATTCTGTTATAGTCCTTTCTTCAATAAAGCACAATGCAGAACTACCCTATGCCCACACAAATGTCACTGCTGAATTTCTTGGTTTTTAACAGGATTCCACTCTGAGGCGTTCCCATCCTCCTGAGGGAAAGCACCGCTGGCTGGTTGCAGCACAGATCCCAGTGTAAGGTGTCAATTTGGTTGGCAGCTGCCAGGACTGAGCTTTGCATCCATTATCACTGCTTTAGTGAAATAAGGTTAACAAGCAGAGGTGAGCAGGTGGTCAGAGATAAACAGGTGAGGGAGCACATTTCTGTAATAAAGAAAAGTCTGGGGAGGGAAACCATCCCCCCGTCAAATTTCTGCTTCATTAAGGTGATTTCAAACTCACTGTGAAATCAAGGACTCGGTAGCTGATCAGCGCAAACAAAAATAATCCAGGTGGCAAGTCTGATGAGATATGACCTTGTTCAAAATCAATAGACTGTTCCCCTTCCACCGAGCACAACTGACTCTCGAATGAGTTTACTTCAACGGAGGCATTTCCCTCACAACATTAACATTTTAATTGCTTGTGCAGGATTTTCTGGAAAATTAACCCAGCGATGGTTGAGCACCGGCAGAGGATGCTCGGCGGCAGGGCTGGGAGCGCAGGCGGTGCTGCGGGGAGCTGTAAACACATACTGCCACCTAAAGGAAAGAAACCTTCGGAAAAAACAGGGAAGCTGCTCCCTTTGCCTCTGTCAGAGCTTGTTAAAACAAAGAGTCTTAATTTGCTCTTCTCAGCCTGCCTCCTGATGCCTTCCGAAGGGCTGTCTCACTGGCAAAGCAGGACAGTCCCCACCAGCACCACGCGCTCCGTGCTGCAGGACCAGCAGGACGGTGGCTGGGGGGCTGAGGGCAGGCACCGGGTAACTTCCGAAGTTTTCCCAACTTCTTTGTGTCCCTACAGGGTCTCGTAGCAGGGTCATGGATTAGGTGCAGCCAGGTCGTGTGGCAGGGGAGATCTGCAGTGCTTGGGGAAGGCTCTGCCGGGGAGCGGGGCTCCGGTGAACCAGCAGCCCCGGGCTCTGGCGCAGGGCTTGGGGCATTGGTCCCGCTCCAGCTCCCATGCGGCAGGGCCAGCTGGGAATGGGAAGAAAGCTCAGGCTGGTATGTCAGTAATGGATAGATGGGGAGGGTGGGTGGTAGCTGAGTAGGTGGTCTTCAGATCATGTCTGATTTGACTTCATTATCTAACGTAGATTGCATAAATGCCAAAAGGACAGGACTGAGATCTGCTTCAGCCCCACGGAGCACCTCAACTGCTTGTGCTAAAGAGACGGGCTTCTTTTGAACTGTCTTTCTCCAGCTTCATGAATTCCTGGCTGCACAAAGGAGGCAGGCAGAAGAAGAAACTATTTACAGAGACTATATTCCCACTGACTATTCCCAATCAGTTTGTGACCAAAGCCTGTGAAAATGAAGGGGTGAGGGGGAGGGGAAGGGAATTTCCCCCCAGCCTTCTGCAAGCTTGTGGAGCATAAAGGAAAGAACCTTTTCCAAACATGTGTACAGGCAATGCCAAGCCACAGACCTGTGTCCTTGAGGTGTGGCTAACGTGTCAGCCAGCAGCAGGTGAGCAGACGCTGTGTCAAATCACCAGCAATAAAAAAGGGTGAGTTTGGGAACTTTCCGCGTTTGGGAGTGCTGTCTGATTTCCCAGCGAGTGCCTGCCAGTATTGCATTAACACCTCGGCTGCCGGTAACGTGGTGTTACTGAAAGGCTGAGCCAGAGAGGGAAGGCTGCAGAGGTGCAGGGGCACACGTAGCTGCAAACGAAAAAGCAGCCTGTGCAGGAGGGGGCTGAGGGGAGGGGAGCCTGTGCACACAGCAGGCCTTTTGGGTGGTTTGAAGGCAAAGTTTTGGTGTTTTGGGGCACTTCTGCAGAGCAGTAATGTTTCCTTGTGTGCATGCCCTTAGGCAGACTCATACACACACAGTGCCTCCTGTCTGAGCTCTGGCCACCATCCATCACCTGGTGTCTGATCGCACCCAAACATTCGGCATCCTACATTGCTGTGCTGGGAGGGATGGTGTCCGGGAGAGGCAGGAGGTTGCAGCACCCTGCTGAGCAGTCATAACCAGCACATTCCTGGGACTCCTGCAGGGCCAGCCGAAATCTTCAACTTGGAGCTCACCCCATGAGAGTACTTCTGGTCTGGTGGGACACTGGGCCCCTGTTCCCTGAGGTCAAACTCTTACCAGCTCAAAGCTCCAGGAAAGCTCTCCAGGAAAGCTGCAAGGTCATGGGCAGGCAGAAGGGATGTTGTCCTCTTTTATGCTAGTTGTTTTCTTTTTGAAAGGGATCATGATCTCAGCAGCCCTACTCAGTGTGTCCGTGGAGCAGGTTTAGGAAGCGTCTTTCACTGTGCTGTTCTGCGTTGTAGTTTACAGTCTTGGTTGCAGTACAGAAAGTGCTCACTGGGAAGCAAGCTTCTCAGACTGAAAGGAAAATTAATTGGCATGGCTTTTCTTCATACGGAACTTTAATTGTATCTGTGATAAGTTCTTTAAAATTACGTGTCTGTGTTTGAGGGATTATTTAATACTGTCTTTGGATTTTATTAGTGAAATACATTTTTTTTCCTTTTGACTTACAGATGTGATTGATTTTGTAAGCTGATGAGCATCTGTGTTTAGGTAGGGTTTTCAATCCCATGCAGTATCTGCATTTCCAGTGGAATGCACTATCATCTAGCTCTTCCATATCTATGTACTGCTTAATGGGTTTGAGGTAACTGTAACAGTGTAGGAAAGAAAAGAAAAGATGGATTCTCAAATGGGTTAGGGCACTGTAAAGCACTGCCTGAAAATCTGAATTCTCATTAATTAACACTACAGTTGTATGGACATGGTCATAGTAAGTGCTGCAAGGGGCACTGTCCTGCAGGGGGAGAGGTTCATGATTTTTCAGATAGCTTTCTGTGTAGACTTGAACAAAAAGCCATTTACTCCTCCGTGTCTTAATTTTTACATCTGATTGGAGACATGATTAAAGCTGATGAAGTATTTTAAAACCAATGACTAGAGAAGTTGGTTCTGGCTAAAAAGACTAAAGGAAATATTCCACAGCTGTTCCTCTAGTGGGATCAAGCCAAGTTGCCCATTTCTATAAGACAAAAAATTATTTATTTGAACTTTATATTTTAATTTCATGCTATACTCATGTACAAATTACCCAACCATATTATTCTATTGAACTGTTGAATACAGGCTGTATATACTGTATGGATTAAAGCATTTTAATATCATGCCTCATCATGTTTTACATGAATTCAGTGAACCACTTTTCTGTTTGCTAATGAAATGTTTCAGCTTTGTCAGAGTTAGATGTGGATTTTACAAAATTAATGGCAAGTTCCTTTCTGCACTTTACCTTATGCTTTTGAAGTCCCTTTGAAAGTATTGTATCCCCCTTTCCTGATGTTCCAGCTGCTTGCAAGGTAACTAGAGCCAAGAATTAGGTACTCTTTATGTGTTTTGGGGGCTGTGACAAACTGCTGGCAATGAATGTCCATAAGGGAGAGTCAGTGCCTCCCTGGCACTATCTGCAACAGTACTGGCTCGGGACTGCCCCTTTACTTGTCAGCCACTATCCAGCTTTTCTGTCATTGTATTGGGTGTGGTTGAGATAATTTTCCCCATAGCAGCCCTCATAATGCTGTGCTTTGTATTGGCAGCTAGAAAGGTGTTGACAACACACCTGCATTTTGGTTACTGCCGAGCAGTGCTTGCACAACATCAAGGCTGTCTCTCCAACATTACCCCTCACCAGTAGGATGGGAGTGGGCAAGATCTGGGGAGGGGACGTAGCCAGGACAGTTGACCCAAATAGACCAAAGGAGTATTCCACACCACATGATGTCTGCTCAGCAATAAAGGCTAAGAGAAAGGAGAAGGAGGTGGGGCATTAGTTATTACCAAAGCTAGTTTCCCCATTAAAAAAAACAAGGCCAAGAGACGTACAGAGGAGATTCAGTTCTTGGTAGTAAAATGGCAGTATGGATGCCATCAAGTACCTATGGATGTGGTCAACAAGAGCAGCTATGTCCCCACCAGCTAACAAGAAGGAAACACAAGCTTTCCTAGGCCTTGTGGGGTTCTGCAGAAGGCATATCCAAGGTTATAATCAGCTTATGAGCCAAATCTATTGAGTAACCCAAAAGAAGAACTTTTTTGAGGGGGGGGGGGGCTGAGCAACAACAAGCCTGTGAGCATATCAAACAGGAAATATCTCATGAGGTAGCTCTTGGGCCTGTCCGGACAGGACCAGCTGTGCAAAATGTACTCTACACTGCAGCTGGGGAGGGTGGTCTCACGTGGAGCCTCTGACAGAAAACATCAGGAGAAACCCAAGGTCAACCATTAGGGTTTTTGAGCCAGGGTTATCAAGGAACAGAAGCGCACTACTCCCACTACTGAAAAAGGGATACTAGCAGTATATGGAGGGGTTCAAGCTGCTCCAGAAGTTGTTGGTACAGATGCATATCTGCTCTTGGCACTGTGATTGCCTGTGCTGCACTGGATGTTTGAAGGAAATATCCCCTCTACAAATCATGCAACCAGTGCTACATGAGTAAGTGGGTAGCGCTGATCACACAACAAGCTTGACAATCCCAGCTGCCTAGGAATTCTGGAAGAGATCATGGCCTGGCCAGAAGGCAGAGGTTTTGGAGCATTGACTAAGGAGGTGGCTCATGCGCAAGAAGCACCACCATATAATGAGTTATCAGAAGATGAAAGGCATTATGCTTTGTTTGCTGATGTATCCTGTTGTGTAGTAGGAAACTAACAGAAGTGGAAATCTGCTGTGTGGAGTCTCACACAAGTCGTTGAAGCCACTGAAAGAGAAGGTGAGTCAAGGCAGTTTGCAGAAGTGAAAGCCATCCAACTAGCCCTAAAGATTGCTGAATGAGAAAAGTGGCCAGCATTCTATACTGACTCCTGGATGGCGGCTAATGCCCAATGAGGGTGGCTACGGCAGTGGAAGAAGACCAATTGGCAGCACGGGGGTAAACCCATCCAGGCTGCTGCATTGTGGCAGGACATCACTGTCCAGGTAAAAAACATGGCTTTAAAGGTACATCATGTAGATCCTTACATGCCTGAAAGCCACGCCACTGAAGAACATTGAATCAGTGAACAGGTAGACAAGGCTGCCAAAATGGAAGTAGCTCAAGTGGACCTGGACTAGGAGCATAAGGGTGAGCTATTTGTAGCTCAATGGGCCAACAAAACATTGGGACATCTAGGGAGAGATGCAACATACAGATGGGCTCATGATCAAGGGGTGGAAATGAACGTGGAGGCCATCACACAGGTCACTCAAGAATGTGAAACATGTCCTGCAATTAAGTAAGCCACACAAATAAAGTCTCCTTGGAATAGAGGGTGGTGGCTGGGTTTTTAATGTGGCAAGGCCTGGCAAATTGACCGTATTGAACCACTGCCACAAAAATGCCAAGGCAAGCACTACATACTCACCATGGTGGAAGCAGCTACTGGTTGGCTAGAAACATAGCCTGTAAACCATGCCACTGCATGAAACACCATCTTAGACCTTAAAGGACAAACTTTTTGTTGATGTAGAACCCCAGAAAGAATGAAATGGGACTCATTTCTGAAATAACCTCATAAATTCATGGGCAAAGAAAAATAGCATTGAGTGGGTGTATCATATCCCCTATCACCCACAAGCCTCTGGAGAAACTGAGAGATATAACGGACTGTTAAAGATTTGGTTGAGTGATGAGGCATGGGAGCACTGGGATACAGATTTAGCAGAAGGCACTTGGCTGGTTAACACCAGAGGATCTGCTAACCATCCTGGTCCTGTGCAAACAAGCCCCCTACATACCATGGGAGGACATAAGGTCTGTAGTGCACATAGGGAGGTAGCTGGGCAAAGTAATTCTTCCCATGGGAAAAGGCAGACACAATCGTGGGATTGTCTTCGTTTGGGCACCTGTGTGTACTTGGTGGATAATAGGGAAGTATGGGGAGACCCAGTCTGTGCTTCTAGGAGTTTTAACCTTGGGGGAAAAATAATCTGTGATGGGGCTTGTATGTTGTAGGAAGTAATGTAGCAGGAATGACTTGAGCTGACAAAAAGCAAGTTTTACAAAGAACCAGAGAAGTGGACCGATGACCCAAACCAAACTGGTGTTGGTGCCCAGCAATCAAATCATACTGCTTCTCCCATCCTGAGCACCTGTCTTGGCAGATGGGGCCCAAGTCACAGGCTGTTCTTATGAGCATCTGGAAGTGTAGATGAAGCCCATGGAATGGGAGAGTAATAGCTATGTGTTAAAGGACAAGGGACAGTAGTTAATGAGAATGTATAAATCTGTATGTTGGATATAAAGATGGCTTAAGTATGTAGTGAAGTTGTAATTTGGTGGGAAGGGATTTCAGTAATGAGAAATACAATGGAACGATTAGAAAATATGTGTGTGTATACATATATATATATACACACACGTATAAGTATTAAATTATGTGTGACTAAGCATGATGGAAATGGAATTGAATAAGGGGTGGAGACTGTATTGGATCTGGCTGAGATGTAGTTAATTTTTCCCATAGCATCCCCCATAGTGCTGTGCTTTATATTGGTTTTTGATAACACACCGGTGTTTTCACTACTGCTGAGCAGTGCTTGCACAACATCAAGGCTGTCTCTCCAACATTACCCCTCACCAGTAGGATGGGAGTGGGCAAGATCTGGGGAGCGGACGTAGCCCGGACAGCTGACCCAAATAGACCAAAGGAGTATTCCACACCACATGATGTCTGCTCAGCAATAAAAGCTAAGAGAAAGGAGAGGGAGGTGGGGCATTAGTTATTACCATGTTTGTCTTCCGGAGCAACTGCTATGCGTACTGAATCTCTGCTTCCTGGGAAGTGGCTGGACATTTCCTGCTGATGGGAAGTAAAGAGTAAATCTTTTGTTTGTTTTCCTTTGCTTAAGCAGATGGCCTTTGCTTTTGCTGTATTAATCTATCTTTACCTCGAGCCATGAGTTTTTTTCCATCTTATTTTCTCCCTGTCCTGTTCTGCTGAGGAGGGGAGTGATAGAGCATCTTGGTGGGCACCTGGTCCAGCCGAGGTCAACCCAGCACATTCTCCCAGTACAAGTCATTGGCAAGTTCAGGAAGATAATTTAGAGACAGAAGGCTCAATATGACTTTTCTTTCCTAAGGTCATACCATTATGAGTGTCTTACAGCTTTGTGTGGGAGCAGGACTTACAAACTCAACTGCAGCCCTTCTTTGATATCTGCGATACCTGCAAGGCAGACTCGGTATGTCTGCTGGGTGCCAAATGACATTGTGTGGTTGTGATGTCCCCCTGGGAGCCAGCGTAGGGCTCCTCATCCCATACACCTTGGTGATTTTAGTCCCACCTGGTGAATTCTGTAGAGTGACTTTGATAGGCCCCGGCAGAGGAGCGAACCAGCCACAACATGCATTTTCCTTCTCTTTTCTTAGCATCACTATTTCACAGCCATGCCTAGATAGCCTAGAGCTGGAAGGCTGTGTAAGAGTCTTACATACATCCCAGAGGAAAACCCATCTTTGAAGAACAGAAAAGGTGGGCTCAAGGGACTATGTATCTGTGATTAATCTGTTCAGCCACTGGGTGCCAATGTTGGCTCATATTTGATAACCAGAGTAATTTTTCTATGAGAAGAGGAATTTTTGAAATCTAAAAGAAGATGTTGTAGTTTGGGAAGGCTGCAGAGCCTGAAAATGTTCCCAAGAGTGCATGAGTTTTTATTCGAGTGGATCTGGAACTGGAGCACCAGGAAGGTGGCTGCCAGGGCTGGGGAGACAGGAGAGCTCTGGGTTAACAAAAGGAGGAGTGGGACCCTTAATTAAATGGGCTTGCTGAGAATTATGAATCTGTGAGCCTATGTCTTGTAGTGATTAATGATAAACCACTGTTTTAACTTTGGATCAAATAATGGGTTGCCTCTGAAAAGCTTCATTAATCACCATTAGAAATAGGTCTGCCAATTCATTACTTCAGGGTAGACATGAGCTGAACCGTTCGGCAAATTTCAGGATTGAGTGACTCTAGGCAGGGGATGGTTAAAAAGAAAGCGGGGGTCTAATCTGTGTTTCAATGTGCTGGGATTTATGAGTGAAGAATACCTTCTCATTGGCAGTTTCCTTTTCTTTCCACTCCTCACCCACAAACTCCTTTTGCTAATTGTGATCATGGCACAATGGACAGAAAACGCATGACATTTGGGGCTGTGTCTGGGCTGGATTCTTCTCCCAGGTGCCCAGATGTGACTCCCATCTGAATCACTAGAAATTGTGTTGCATGTCTCAGGGCAGAGCCTGGCTGTCCTCAGCTGCTGTTTTTCATTTTGTAGCCTTCATCTAAGACTAATGCTTTGCCTCTGTGTATTTAAGTGCAGAAGAACATTTGCAAGAAACACATAAGCCGCCTTTTTAAGAAACTGCTGTTGATGGTAAGAAGCTTCTGTGCTTTTGATGTGATGCAAGATTTTTAAGCCAAATGGGATATATTTTCATTGCTGTTCCAGGAAGCTAAGGATTGGGATATGCAAGAAAGTACATCTGATGCTTCCTGCTTGGGAAGGGATTGACTCTTTTTTTAAAGTAACATCCAAATACCAGCCAAAAAGCACACCTTGCCTTCACGCTCTCTGCACCTAACCATACTGGGTAGGAAAGCGAAGGACATGGAATTTAGGGCTATAATAAATTTTGTAACCAAAATTGTTTTGCTCCCAAAACATTAGTTTTGATCAAAAAAAAAAATGCTTTATAGGTGTAGTGGAAGCTACCTGAGTTATTTTGGGTAGAAATCCTTTCTTCTGCAAAAAAAGAAATGGAAAGCTACTTGCCTTGCCCTTATCTCAACCTCCAAAGTCTAAAATGCTTTGATTTTTTTTTGTTTAGTCACTCCAACATTTACAAATTTAATTCAACTATTATTTACTAAAAAATTCTTGAAGATCAAACTCATCGATTTTTTGTTGAATTTTTTTTTTAATTTTGTTTTAATTAAAACATTGACCCAAAATTATAAATTATACAGTTTCATTTTCCTGAAAAATATGAGTACTTTTGTTCAGGATAGACCAAACTTCCTTGAAACAAACAAAAAAGTCATTTATTCTCACAGCTGGAGATAGAAAGGGAAAAACATCTGGATGTGAGAAGGAGAAAATGTGCATTGGAAGGGAAAAAACCAGTAAAGGACAAAAGGTTATAAGTAGAAAAAGGAAAAGGACTGACATGGGGGTTGGAGAGTGTGTCCAGGGATTATGTGAGGGGGGGGCTATAGAAAATGGGCCTTGAAAGAGAAATGTAAATATGGTGATGGAAAGGAGGAGGGGAAGACTGAGAAGAAGCAAGAGAAAAGATGGGGGGGAAAAGAAAACAGAATAAAATACAACAAGCAGATGGAAAGCAGAAATAATGAAAAAATCTTAACATTTGAATGAAGCAAGAGGGAATAAACATAAGAAGGAAACATGTAATCTAAGAAGAAAAAAGCTAAGAGATCTGATGAGAATAGGGGTTATATTGAAAAAGACTTAGAAATTGAAAAATCCTGGAGAAATATATTGCAGAAAAGGAAAACAATGTCTTTTTTTGCATTTTGATCTCACTTATCCAGCTCCAGCTGCAGGGAACATGCCAGCAGAGCAACCCCTGGACCCTGAGACGGCAGCGTCCCTGCTGCCGAAATCCCCATGTGGGACACCCGAGGCTGAGGGAGAGCTGGAAGTAGCATGTCAGCACCTAGCTGCTGCATTAGTTCGGTGCTTCAGCACCTCGACTTCTACAAGCTCATTGTTTTCAGATGGTGCCTGAGCTCTGAGCTGATATTTAAGGCATTTAAGGTCATTTTCATTAAGTTTCCTTGAGGGCAGGAATGAACCCACCTTTCATGTATGCAGAGCTCAGTGACAAACTCCTTGGCATGTTGCAGCACTGCCAACTGCTTTGCAAAATTCGAGATGGCCATTGAGCAAAATGGTTTGGTATGTATTGACTCACCAGCATCTCATCCCTTGTGGCATGGGAAATGATGGGTACAGGTTTATGCTGGGCTCCACCACTCCTGCAGAAAGGAGATATGTCCATGATCTGTTTCTCAGTCCCTCATGAGCAAGGTCTGAGCTCTTGACTCTCTGGGGAAAACCCCAGTTTGGACCCACAGGGACAAGGATGAGGCCTAAGCCAGTCTTCCTTCCTCATTCACTCTGGGGTGCAGGCAGAGGGCAAGCCATACTCTGGGGCATTACAGACAGTGGTGGGATTTCAGACCTGCCACCTGAGCTCCTGGCTGAGGTGGCAAGCTGCACATTTTCAGATTAATTGCCCTTGCGACTTTCAAGTATGTGTCCCCAGGACATGGGGTCACCCTACCTGAATAGCTTAGCACTTTAAACTGACCCCTTCCTCCCCAAAGTCATGTAGACACCTCTGGGCTCTATGTGGCCCAGAGCACGTCAAGCATCAGACAGATACTGGTGGTTCTAGGGCAGACTAGCCCTGAGCCCCCCAGCAGCGCAGGCAGGAATCACCCCAAAACCTGGCCTCTGCCCCTCGCAGTACTGCCCTTTGCAACAAAGACGTGGTCTGAAGTTGCATTTATGGCAGCAACTATTTGAGCAGCTTTTCATATTTCTCTCTCCCCGCCATCACACACATTTCTTCTGCATGGCTGAGTTTTTAAACACCTTTTTTTATTTTAAAAAATCTACTTTCAGGTTTGCTTTATGAACAGTTCTAGACATAAACTTCAATCACTGAAAGCCTGAAAGGAAAATCAGGGTGTGAAGATTTAGGTGGTTTGAAAAAAAGACTGGAAGCAATAAGCACTGCTTCTTAACGGGGTGACTTGTTCCTGTTGGCTTACTGTAAATAATCCGAGTGACCAGTGTTGTGATTCAGTCTCAGATGCCAGCTCTGCTGAAGTTAATGCTGTAGTGTTCTCAAAACATCAGACAGTGAAATCAAACCAATGGTCTTTCTCTTCTCTAACATGGGTTTAGCTCCACTATTAGGCATTGATTACAACCCTGCCTTCATCAAAGGCTTTTGTTATTGAATTCAGTGTATCCCAAATTGTTCACAGACTTTAAAGGCAGTAGTATTTTCTTGTACTGTCCAAGTTAAGGGATAATTAGGCAGAGGTCTAAATTCTTAAAGTTACTGGGGGCACTATGGTCTCAAACGGAATGAGAAACCTATATTTAGCCCTCAGCATTTAAGTGTTAGTCAATCGTGAATAATTTTGATTTCCAGACAAAGACTGGACTGCTTACATACCCCAACTGTCTGTTTTTTTTAGAGAAGAAATGCATTTATAACCAAGGAATTTGTCGGTTCTTTGTTGCAACTTGTCTTATAATTAAAGCTTTTGGTCATAAGCACCGATATGTACATGATTGGATCACTCCCATTTTAATGGTCACACTGTAAAAAACCGCTGACACATTGCAAGAGGAGGCATGTATTTATATATAGCATTCAGGCTGTCAAAGTATAGTCCATATCTTCATTGTCTTTAAGAACAGCATCTGGGAAATCTTCACCTAGTGACTCATTGTCACGTAGTGACTCATAGTAACTCGAAAACATGCTGTGACGCTTTCATTTTATATTGGGTTTGCATGGCCAGGTTTTGGTAGCTGAGGGGCTACAGGTGCTTCTGTGAGGAGCTGCTAGAAGCTTCCCCTGTGTCTGATGGAGCTAATGCCAGGCTCCAGGATGGACCTGCTGCTGGCCGAGGCCGAGCCCATCAGCAACGGTGGCAGTGCCTCTGGGACAGTGTATTGAAGAAGGGGAAAAAAACCCTGGGCAACAGCAACTGCAGCCAGGGGGAGGAGTGAGACTATGTGAGAGCAACAGCCCTGCAGACCCCCAGGCCAGCGCAGAGGGAGGCAGGAGGTGCCCCAGCCCCCAGCGCAGCGGTTCCCCGGCAGCCCGCGGTGAAGCCCCTGGCGAGGCAGGCTGTGCCCCTCAGCCCGCGGAGGGCCGCGGTGGAGCAGATCCCCACCCGCAGCCCACGGGGACCCCGGGCCGGGGCAGGGCGATGCCCCGAGGAGGCTGTGCCCCGCGGGCAGCCGGCGCTGGAGCAGCTCCGGGCAGGGCCTGTGGCCCCGTGCAGAGGAGCCCGGGCGGGAGCGGGTTTGCGGGCCGGGCCTGTGCCCCCGCGGGGACCCGCGCTGGAGCCGCTGTGCCCGAGGGGCTGCGCCCGGGGGGGGACCCGGCTGGGGCGGGCTGGGAAGGGCTGCTGCCCTGGGCAGGGCTCGCGTTGGAGAAGGCCACGGAGGACCGTGTCCGTGGGAGGGACCCCAGGCTGGAGCAGGGCCCGAGTGTGGGGAGCCTCCCCCGAGGGGGAGGGAACAACAGAGACAACATGTGATGAACTGACCACAACCCCCATTCCCCGTCCCCTTGCACCACTGGAGGGGAGGAGGTAGATTAATCAGGGGTGAAGTTAAGCCTGGGAAGAAGGGAGGAGTGGGGGAAAGGTGTTTTAAGGTTTAGGTTTTATTTCTCTCCTACTATGATTTGATGGGTAATAAATTAATTTTCCCTAAGTTGAGCTCACATGTAAAATTTTAAAATATTCTTGATACAGTTCCATTAATACAATGAAAACAGGCAGGGGGACAAGGAGTTAGTCTCTTTGCAGTTGTAAAGTTGTAGACATCTACCAGAAACAGACTTAAATCTACGGCCACAGAGAAAATTAGTCCTTTTAAAATTAAATCTTTCATTTTTTTTTAATGGAAAGTGAATCCTTAATGTTACTGATAATGCATGAAACTTTTATCTTACCAAGATCATACGACGGAACTTTGAAAATACATAATATGTAAATTTCTGTCATGTTGCTATACACACATAACTTTGAGCGTTACTAGAGCAGAGTCGTTAGTATTTAGAGATCTGGGAGTTTTCAAACCAGAGGACCCTGTGAGCTGCATATCGGAGAACCTACAGAACTGACTTGTGAGATCTCCCAACTACAAGTCCTTGAGAATTTGTGTAGATGTCCGTGATGCTGTAACACCAGCACACAGAGCTTTAAAAAGTGAGAATAGGATATCCATTAGCCTAAACTCGACTTTCTTACAAATACTGGAACAAACAGTCAAACAGAATACTTACTAGTGCTTGGAACATAAGAAGAAGACAAGGAACATTGCACTTGGATTTGTTATTAACTAATCATATCAAACCCAACTCATTTACTTTACTGTAGGACACCAGGCCTTATAGGTAAGTGGAAATGGTGGATATCATATACAGTGATTTTAGTAAAGCTTTTGACATTGATTCTCATGTCATTTTAAGGAAACAAGATTTACATGTATGTAGATAGAGTAGATACAATACTGTCCAGAAAACACACTATTTAGACTTTAGCTAAATGAGTAATTCCCTGGAAAAATCCAAGGATATGTGATGTTCAGTTCTACAAGGGTCTGGTATTATTCAATATTTTAATTAACAGTTTGGATGATCCAACAAAGAATAACACGGGGTTTTCTAAGCTTTCAGGTAACGTCAAGATGGAAAGCACTAGGGGAAGAAAAAAAACTGCCTGGAAATTTTATTTTAATAGATTGGAGAAAAGAGGTGAAAACAGAATAAAGGAATAGAAAAAAGTGCAAAATACTGCTTTTATACAGAAGTAATTTAAAAGATGCATATAGAGTAAGATTAGTACCTTAACATTGATTAGTTAAGTATCGGTTCCCTAGAAAAGGGTCTGGAGTTTGTGAGCTGGCTATGATTCAGCATCAGTGTGGTATCACAGAAAAGGCTGCAGATTAGAGAGAAGTCTGCAAGATGTAGGAACTCTCAGCTGGAACACTGTGTCCAGGTTCAGGTATTGTACTCCAAGGGAAATCTGGGCTAATGAGAGAAAGCGTGGGGAAGAGCATCAAGAATGGTCAGAAGTCTGTGAAACATGGAAGATAAGATGAAGCGAAACTTGCAGCCTAAAAAGAAGATGGTGAGGGGTGGGGAAAAAAAAAAGACAGGGTATTTTAGCAGTTTTGAAAATAGAAGATATTGGTGCAAAAAGAAAAGAAAACTCTGTTCTTCATCTCAAAGCTGAGTAGGGAGAAGTAGAGTGCCTGAATACAGCAAGAGAGCTTTAGGTTAGAATTTTATGGAAACCTTTATCTTGCTAAAACCCAAGAATAAGTTTCTGGTAATGGAGTATGCATCACTGAAAGTCTTTTACAAACTGGTAAGTCTGTCAGGAATGACTGAGTGCTTGATCCAGTCTTGAGGCAGAACAGTAGACAGCCACTCCTCAAGATGCTTTCCAAACTAATTTGGTTTGGCACTTCTTTGTTCCTTGCACAGCCATTGTTGTCACCTTGCCATTTTCTTTGTTTTCAAATTTCTTAGAAACAACGCAAGAATTATTATTCCGATTCAGTTAATTTGCATGTGGTCCTACATTTGACAATCAACCACCAGCAAACACCTTGTCTATGAACTGTTATAAACCTGTCAGTAATTATTACTGCTTTTACTGAACCATGAAAAATCATTTCCTCTCTAATTCCAGAAAGCAAATGAGTGTAAAGACCATCCTTACTTTTACTGTTTATCATGACTTGTTGATGATGATTTGATGATGATGATGATATATTTGACTACTGGCCAAATATAAGCTCTGACCATCCAAAAATACAGAAATAATATTTACACACAGCTCTAGATGGTGACATTGTGATCAGTCTGTATCCTCTGTCCTCTCTGTGATTTGGGCCAATGGATTCAGGTGCATACAGTATTTAGATCGTGATAACTATAGAGAAGAAAACTGAAATCAGATACCACTAAACTGAGTAGATGCATTTTTTTGAAATAGACTAACATAGCTCTTGAAATGCATTTAAAGAACATAACCTCATATTTCAGTGACAGGTGAAGTATTTTGCTGCATTTAGACTATAAAGAAATTGAGAATTTGCTTCAGATCAAGTGCATAATATAGGAGAGATTTAAGTCCAATTAAATGTTTAAAAAGATGTTGTGGATTCATCTGCTTGGAAGTCCTTCTGGGAAAGGACTGCTCAAGATATTCTCAGTTGCTTGCTGCTAATTTTCTGTATACATTTCTAGTCCCCAAGCATTAAGTTCAGTGTAGTGATCAAAGCTGTGTCCCGTTTTTGAAGTTTTCCATCCCATCTCTTGTCCAAAACACCCTTTCTCCAGCTCTAAGCTCAGGGAGGGCACATCCTATTTCTGTTTGCCACCCTTCCAAGCGTCAACACTATCCTCAGTTCTTCAGCACTCTCTGACAGCAGCATCCTCCTTACTTTATTTTCTAGATGTAATTTTGCAAGATCTAGTGAAGTCGCTAACTGGAAATCTGGTAAGGAGCTGCCTTGTTACCATTTTTTAGACCTGGACCTTGCAACTGTACACACTAAACCATTATAATAAAGCATTAGTACACAGCTGTGACAAGGATTTGCTATTTACATAACCATTAATTAACCCTTACAGAAGTTTTCTTCTTTCTTGCCCTTTTCTTACCCTTGCAGTAAATTACAAATACAGAACCAGAAGCCTGTGGTAGTATCCTGTTTTAACACGCAAGCCTCAAAAATGAGGTTACAGACATGATTTTTATTGCAGCTCTTTAGTCTGACCCAGACTAAGGGTGGCACCAAAAGACAATTAAAAGAAAGAATTGTTTTGCAGCCTCAAGGTTGTTTCTGTAAAAAGAAAACATCTACTTTGGAATTTCTAAGGCTGCATTTTACATTGAATGCAAGGTTTAACCAACCTTTACATTGCTCAATGTTGCTCTGCAAGTCTTTGATTAATTGATACAGCCTTCTCCTTACTCATGTGACAAATGAATGAAGGGATAGCCACTTAAAACAACGGATGGGAGAAAGATCATTTTTTCTGGGAAACTGAAATGAAAGAGTAATTGCACAGTCAAAAGACAGACAAGGTTATAATTTAGGAACAGATCATTATAGAAATGGTATTTGATAATTATTGGTGTTTGGATTATAATGCTACTTTTATCCCATCATAATGACCAAAATAAAAAAAATTAAGGTCTTGTCTTTTTTTGGAGAAAGTAACACATGCTGATAATGCTCCTTGTTTCCTTGTGAAGAAAGGCCCAAAGAGAATACCCAAAAATAAAACAGAGCACTCAAGGGTAACAGCAAAGGACAATGATGTTAATTAGAGGTCAAAACCTGAAGCATTAAATTCATTAAAAAAAGTAGGCATTACCTAATGGGTAACCACTACATTACAAGATACTACTTCATTTCGCACAGTGAATCTTGCATTCTTCATTGCACTGCTGAACAATCTCAATGGAGAAGGTGCTGGGACCTGGCACCCAGATCCTCACCAGGCTGTGCTGAAGGGAGATGCGGATTTCAGTTTTCCAAGTGAAAGAAGGAGCTGAGTTTGGTTTTGTGGGAGGCACCCGCAGGAGCTGTGTCCAAAATCCCAAGTCATACTCTGCAGGGTGGCTTAATCAGAAGAGATGTGTAGGGTAACACACACTCACAAATTAAGTCCATGTAGAGGTGGCGAAGTCCTTCTGGAGTTCAACCTATAGTCCTTGCTCAGGCTTCATCTGAGCCTTAAACTTGCAGAATTACCAGTGAAGCATCAGGAATAATTTTTCAGACATTGAAAGGCAGTTCTTTGTGTATTTGGAGAGTAAATGACATGAATCATACTGAAAATGGACCCAGAGAATGGCTGACATGCTGAATGTATCTATGCAGAGCTTTGAAATATATTTCCAGACAGGAACCATTAACCAGGGATGAATCTTGTTCTTTTGAACACTTGAACTATCATATGAATGAGGAGGCCAGATTACACAGTAAGCCTGTTCAACAAAATAAAGCTTCTCTATTAATAGGAAGCATTATGCTGGAGTAACTGGAAAAGTCTGTAACACAGCAGATGACAGAGGTGACCAAATCATTATACAGCAAGCATAACTTTCAACATTAAAAACCAACCAAACAAGTCAAATAGCATCATTTGAATAGCAATGGAGGTGAGTGTAAGGAGGGAGTGCCTGGCTCACAGCAGAGCCCAAGCCCTGCTTCATGCCTCCAGTTAGCGCAGGGCACGTGGGGTGATGGCTTTTGGGGAACAGAGAGCAGGAAGTTTGCTTGCTTTTGGTCCGTGATTAAGGAGCAGAGCCATAAAAAAGAGCTGAACTTGAGGATGTTTTTCTTCCCCTCAGCACACCAACAACAGAAACTGAGTTCATAGCTTCTACGCATCGTGGATCAAATCCTTTCGAAAAACAATGGATTCGTGAGAGAAAAGCATCGGTGCTTTACTGTGATGCGAGATGCTTGAAAATGAGTGAGAAGGGGAAAACGTCGCGCCTCGGGGAAGCACCAGCAGAGGTCAGCACAGCCGGGAGAATGGAACAGTCGCCGCCGGGATGCCGCCGCCACCGGGTTGCCGCCGCCTCCAGGATGCCGCCGCCACCGGGATGCCGCCGCCACCGGATGCAGCCACCTCCGGGATGCCGCCGCCACCGGGAAGCGGCCGCCACCGGGATGCTGCCGCCGCTGGGGCAGGGCCGGTGGCGCGGCCCTTTCAGCGCTGCTCCGTCACACCGTTGGAGTTCCGTCCTAAGTGCGTTAACAGCACACATCATCATACGTTCTGGGATGAAACTGCAGCAAATACTGGTTCTTTATTCTGGCCCTGTATGTGCTTTTCAAGTTCAAGAAATGTAGCTTGACATAACTCTTTATATGAGAAAAAAATCACCTGAATTCTTACACAGCAATAAAGCTTTCTCTACAGTTGATATAATATGGAAGAAATCACATTTATCACTGTCTGTTAGGAAGCCCAGGCTGCTGCACCTTTTTCTTTCACAACATCAGTTCTCACAGATCACTGTAGACATAAAAGTCAGAATATCATTCATCAGACTTAATCAGTAAAACCTTCCTTCATGGAGCTGTTTGTTCCAGGAAAGCTCTGTTTCATGAATCATTTTATACCTGGATTCCTTGATTTAAAGCTAGTGCAGGAAACTGGGTTTCCCTAATGTAAGGTGATACATCACGTCTGTTTCTCCTGTGAACAATGCTGAAACTTGGGTTCCTTCCAGATCAAATGATGGCAAATGCCAAAATCCCGAATAAAAAGTGAGGTGTAAGGATGTGAGATGCAGAAACATACACAGCGATTGCTTCATATCCTTTGGAAGTAGAATGGCACAGGTAAGAGAACCTTGGTATGTAGCAGAATTGTGTGAGCTTGAGGTTACTGAGTTATGAAATTAATTAATAACCATAGTGATGCACAGCTTAAAGTAATGCCAGTGATACCATGCCAGTGATTTCATGGTTGAAAAGAATTGCAACTGATTAACTGCTCTGCTTAAAATCATGTGGATTCCTTTCCAGATCCCAAGAGGCTGAGTTTCTCTAATATCACACATTTACACTATAAATGGAAACTTAGATCTGTTTCTCCAAGATAAAGTGCGAGACACAGTTATTTTTCATAGTATATGTTGTATGAAGCTGGGATTTTCTGAAGAACTGATAAGAACATCCAAGCAAAAGTACATTTCATCCCAGTAGACATAATTATAGAATCAAGTAACTTTACAGTGATGAGTATCATCACCGGTGTCTCACGCAAAGGCAGTGAAGACACATATACCCAGCATGAGTTCTGTGCAAGGACACCTTGGGTAACTGTACCTGCTGCCACACCAGCATGGCATGATGCAGCTTGGAGAGAGGTACTAACATGGGACTGGAATCAATAGAGCTATTTTAACTGTGTTTTCAATTTTTTCTGTGATATAAACAGAATCAGTATTTGTCTGAAAATGTAAAACATCCTAAATGACAGAGATTTACTAGTAACAGATGAAGAACAAGACTGAAGGCTGCAGACAATAACTGCTCTAAAATAGTAGGGCTCCCTCTTAAGCTAAGAAGAAACATTCGACATTATTTCTGGATATCCAAGAAAACTGCTAATGTGCAATACAATGATTAATAAATTGAGTTTCCCCCTTATTATTTAGGCCTGCATGAGACTGACCTACTTGACAAAAGATGTTGCCTTTGAGCTGGTGTTACTGACATAAATGACGGAGGAGCAACCTCATTTTTTGCTGATAGCTATTTATGAATATAGCTGGGGTTTACTGTAGTACAAAAAACCCTGCAACTCCTTAATATATAATGATGCATGAGAATGAGTTTCTCTGAACATAACAAAATATATTTTTTAACACAGCTAAAAAAGGTGTCTGTTTATTCTTATTATGTCCAAAAAGAAAAAAAAAAAACAGTCTCATATATCAAATGGAGTCAAGGATACCCCTTGACACGGATTAGTTTATATTAAAGAAACGTAGCACCATGCATCAGAGAACATTAGTGAAACCTGACCTCATCCATCACTGGCTCTCAAGGAAGTGTAGCCATATCTATTAGTTTCATGAAAATCCAGACCTGAGCAACATTTTATGTTGGGTAACACTTGCATCGCATCACATTACATTAGAGAGAAACTCAGTGTGATAAATTAGTATAACTGACTCCTGCTAAAATCAAAACAACTGTCACTTACCACTCAGGCAATCCTGTTACATGAACTAATGCCAACGAAAAAAAACCCCAAAACCTCAAAACCACAAACTAGCTGTCAGTTGGGACATATTTATGAGTCGCAGCCTTAGATCCCACCAGCGCTTCTCATCAGGGAGTATCACATAGGCTGAGCATGTTTCTGGTGACGCCAGTGCAGTGACATGGAATGACAATGCCAAAGAGCTGAACCCCCTAGCTCAAACCCATTGCTGTCTTTATGAAAAGCAGACTCAGTTGTGTTGAGACAGGCATGTCTTATACCATTTTAAATCCTCAGAATCCCAGCAGGGATTGCACTGGGTTCATGGGTTTGCAGCCTGCTAGGGCTGCAACTGGAGGCCGTACAGGATAGCTTAGTGTCTGTAAAATGATACTGTATTTAGCCAGCTAAGTCCCACCACTGATGTTTTGCTTGATTTCAGAGAACTTTGACCTAGGCATCAGCCCTTCTCTGAGCAAAGGGTTAACAGATTAACACTGCAAATTGGTTGTCTTGGGTAAAAAAATTAGTGATGCTGTATATAAAATGTTTCATATTAAAACATAGGTCGGGCTTGGAAAGGTACAGGGTCACACATCAAGGAAAGGCTTGGAAAGTTTTATTCCATAGTTTCTCAGGTGGATTTCAGTGCTTTCTTTCCAATTCCCAACATGCAGCTGTTTTGCAAAAATCCATTCTTACCAGGTCAGGGAGGGAGGTGGAGGGCTAGGGTAGCAGTCTTCCTTGGGTTCCTGTCATGAAAGGAGCTTGGATTTTCATAGTATGGTGCACTCTGCTATGTAAATCATGTACTTCAAGTTTTTCCTTTGCTCCTTCTGGAACTTCTTTGTATCCCTGAGTCAAGTAACTCAGCTTCAATCATCAAGGTACCTCAGAGAAAATTATAATAGGGCATCATTTTATAATTAAGAATGGAAATTCAGTCTCCCAAATGGTCATGAAATTAATCCCTTCTCATCTAGCATTTTCAGAATGAGAAAACTAGTCTAATGCATCTCTTGACAATAGCAACAAAATCATCATCCATCACTTTGCACCAGGGAAGTCCCTTCATTTGCTTCATTTTCAGCCTGGGAATACCATCTTCCCATAAATGAATGAACACCAGAAAAACAGCCCTTCAGATAAATTGCCTCCTGGGGATATATATCTTTAAGATACTACATTGCATTCATATATTAGTATTATATGCATTATCTTTCCCATAAGCTGAATAAATCCTCCATACAGCAGAAATCACCTTGTGTATATTCACTTTATGATCAGGATAAACCTGCTACATTACCTTAGTGTGGGAATTCTGATTGGAGACCAGGAAACCACTGGAGGACAGGAAAATCTACTTTATTGCACTACAAAGTAAATGTAATGAAATGTGCAGCTGACAGCCCTACGTAGACAAAAGCTATCATAAGAACCCTACACAAACACTAAACATAGAATCCATTTTAAATAACCTTGATGTTGTCTGCATATGTTGAGTACAATGATGCAGTAGTAAATGATATTGAGGTTGGGAACTTATCTAGATAAACAAATCGAATACTCTCCAGTAGAGAGATTCTTTGCTTTCATTCAGCAAAGAAGTTTTGCCTAATGTTTGTTTGTGGAGGAAAAAGACCCAAACTATTGTTTACCTAATGTTTGCTTTTGTAATCTAAGAAGAGTATCAGTAAAGTAACACTAACTAGAATTGGGTGTCAGATAGTCTTGGAAATATTTTTAAGGCAAAAAGGTAGATGATGTTCAAGGCAATTATGTCTCACTAGACTGTAAGCATTACCTAATACAATGCTGTTTGTGAAGGGAGCTTGGGCTAAGTTGTATCGCATCATCAGTAAAAATACACCAAATTGGATCACTTAATTTAGAGGAATTCAGATACAGACATCAGTTCAGATCAAAGAAATTTGCATAAGCGGTCCTCAGTGCATGCCAAGGGATTTCTTCTCTCTTGTAAGACTTAAAACATTTCTTACTGCTGGAAAGAAGAGCCTTTTCTTCATATTGTACCTAGGAGCAAGATGCGTCACCACGTGCACCACACACACACCACAGGATTCATTTTACTTGGCTCTGAGAATAAATTTATCTAACTGCATCCTTCCTGTTTAGAATAGAAGCAGAAAACCTCATTCTTGCTTAGTACCTGCCATAAAAGAATTTCAGTCTTAAATTTTGTATTGGAGACCATCAATTTCACTCATTTTAAAGAAGAGCAGGAGCATGTAGAAGCTGATGTTCAGACATTTGGCAGACCTTGCTCATGTCAGCAATAGGGCTTCAGAGCTCAAATGATTTCCTGTAATAGATGGATCAACATGGTCCTGAAGAAAAACAGAAGAGGAAATATATTGTAAATGGAAAGAATATTGTATTAGGGTAAAAAAAGTGGTTTTCTCTCACTCCTCTTTCTGTGTCATGCAATGCATTATAGTGAGCACATATACCGGGTTGAATAAAAAAGACTCCAGTGGAGAGATTTCCCACACTTGGAAGAGAAAACTAGCATATAGTCAAATAATGTATCTCTGAAATGGGACAAACTTCTTACCACTCTATGGGAGATTTGATGCTGGGTCCTTGAGTATCACTGCTTTGTTTGATAGACTTAATGAGGTCTGTCAGTCTAAGGGGTGCAATATTCACCTCTTATAACATCACAGACAACCAGGATGCAAACCAGACATCTGTTTCAGCTGTGTTTAGATAGGTAGATAACAGGCTACATTTCAGTTTACATCGAGGGATGCTGATTTCTTATATTAATGGGCAGTTCAGCAGGGATGGATATATGACTGTAGGAAGTTGGTGGACTGGGCCCATGGCACCTGCAGGTGAAGTGCAGGAGTGGAATGGACTCTTAAAGTATGATCACTCAATCAGCTGATAATTTTGCGCTGGACTTCAGTACAGATTTGGTAGACCACTTCTTTTTTAAACCAGAAATATAGGAATGAACACCTCCACTCCTGTACAGAAAACTGTCCTTTTGTATGGAGAAAAATATTGCCTCTTCAAGGCTTTTAAGCGAGGCATTGCAGGAACCAGCAATAAAACTCAGCTTCATCAAACAGTTTGTTTCATGGCAATGATCTCTTGCCTAAACATATATGATTAAACGGTAGCACCATTGATAATCTGGTATCAAGGAACACTGCCTTCAGGGTTCTCATTCTGTATGTGAGAGATGGGTACTAAATATCACTGGATCTCTGAAAAACACTAAATCTTAGTTCAATTTACATAAGGAAAATGTAACTCCATGCTTCACTGGGTGTTGGAGAAACTCATGCATCACTGTGGATGGGGAGAGGTCAGCAGTTGCTTTTTATACTCTTTATTCTGGGGAAACATTTCTCCAGGCACCACTCTTCATTAAAGATACTTGGCCACATGCATCATCCTGCAAAATGTAGAGTGGGTATGATAAATCACATTACCAGAGGGAGATGCCACCACACATTACACGAAAGAAATGCTACCTTATGATTTTGTGTAATATTGAGGAAAGGTAAATCTTTCACATCACTTAACATCACAGGAATGCAGTCTGGCAGTGAGCAACTTGGACTAGGGGAAATACGAATATTTCAAATGCTTAGCTGGAATAGCATAGGAATAACAAGCATGCCATTTTTTAGTTACAAATGTCAGTTGAGGAATTTATTGTTGTTACCCTCTCTCAGTCTGATCAGTTAGCTGAGTTACACACTCGTGGTTATTTCTACCAGAGGTGTAGCTGATGGTGGCATTTTCTGATTCTACCATGTAATCTTGCCATGCTGATAGGGCACATGATGAAGTCTTGGGGCTCAGAACTCAGGAACAGCTTTTCAGCTTTCTGTTCCTAGCTTCCTTCCTTCCATTCAACACTTTTAGGTTTCTTTCTTTAGAAAGCCCCTATGCCACATGGCCTTTAATGGGCCAGGCTGCATGTAATTGAACTCTTCAGCTCCGGTTTGCGGAACAAGGACACTGCTTTGTGTTGGTTCATGAGATACATGTCCCCAGAGCTCACCAAGGCTTTCTTTGTAATAATAGGAACTCATGGCCTATGGGAAAGATTGAAAGGACTGGGGTTGTTTACCCTAAGGGAAGAAAAAAAATCACAGGGGCTAATGATAACAATCTACCAGTACGTTAAAGACTCTAGTGAAGATGAGAATTATCTGATGCCCATGTCTGCAGTGAACACGGTATGTAATACACTGACCCTGCAGCAGGGAAAAGTCAACGTAACACTAGAGAAAGCTTTCTAGAGATAAAGGTAGTGGCACACAGGAAGAGTGTTGATGAGAAAATGTCTCTATAGTAAGTTTTTTAAGAAAAAGCTGATGCTGCCCTGAGGCTTAAAGTTTGGACTACATAACCTCTCAGGTTTTATTTTCTAGCTTTATTTTTACATCTCTCTAAAGTAAACACCACATAGTCTTCAAAAAGTTAAAATTATTCTTGTACTATACTTTTTTGGGGGCCGTGTTAAACTTTTTGAAATGTTTGAAACTGTAGAATGACGAGCAGATTTAAAGTCATCCCATAAACTCAAAACATCTTTTGCCAGTGCACTCAGTACAATTCACGTCTGTACTCATCATCCACATTTTTCCTCCTACATCATACATCAGATGTTTCAAATGTGAAGCTTCCCCATGATGGATAACGAGGGGATTCAAAAGCGATTTCAAATGCCATTTCTAGTCACGTGCTATTCTGAAAGGAAGATTTTCTCTATGGAAAGTTTTTCTCACTGGTAAATTTTATTTTCATTGTTGTACCAGGTAAACCAGAATTATTTCCTGACATCTCTTCCAGACTTAATATAGTCACATGAGCAACCAGATCCTAGTTATTTGCAGCTAATGTGCCAGCTACCCCTGAGAAGGAGGCATCGGTGTTACTGTGCTGTGATCAGCTGTGAAATTGTGTTACTGTGGGTTTTGCAGTTGGTTCTGAAGAAGTTGCCCTTCAGACAGAGCCCTTCTAGGGATACAGGGTCTAGCGTGACCATAGCAATCTTCCCATCTGCATAGTAACATTTGGCTGTTAGGGTCGACCCACCCATTATGACCACCAACAGTTCCTTTCAGACAGCATGCAACAATTTACCCTTCAAGCGGCTTAGACTTCTGTTGCAATTAGCCATCATCCTCTGGAGTCCACTAAGTTCTTGCATTAGTAAAGTCCTAGGGTGTGTGTAGCACCTATCTCCCACGGCATGAGGCTTGTGAAGATACACCAAGACAGGAGCAGTCACTTAAAAGAACACTTGCCAACACTGAAGATGCTGAAGCAGCTGCAGGCCATGGAAGTGGCTTTACTCTCTCTCCACTGACACAATGGTTTTGCAGTGTTAGCAAACCCACAAATGCAACTCTCAAGCAGAAGCAGAGTATTTATAAACATTGTTAGTCTGAGTGTTGACCACATCTGTAATAATCAACCCTGAAATATACCATTAATGACACAGTTTCTTTTAACTCCAAAAGTTTGTAGTACGTATATTCTGTTTGGCTGCATTTAAAATCCCCCCAGGCTTTCATCTTAAATAACTACAGGAAGCCTCTTCTTTATCTGCCATTTTAAACAATAAATTTTTTTCTAAGAAGTAAAAGCCATAATATTGGTATATTAATACCTGCACCACAGAAAACTACTTTCAGTAACAGCTGTCAGATTTTTTGACAGTGTTTATCATTACAGAATCACAGAATCACAGAATGGTTGGGGCTGGAAGGGACATCTGGAGGCCACCTAGTCCAACCCCCTGCTACAGCAGGTTCACCCAGAGCAGGTTGCACAGGATCACATCCAGGTGGGTTTGGAATATCTCCAGAGAAGAAGACTCCACAGCATCTCTGGGCAGCCTGTCCCAGTGCTCCCATCACCCTCAAAGTGAAGACATTTTCCCCCATATTCAAAGGGAACTTTCTGTGCTGCAGTTTGTGCCTGTTGCCCCCTGTCCTGTTGTTTGGCATCACTGACAAGAGCCTGGCAACACCCCCTTGACACTGCTCTTGGGATATTTGTATGCGTTGATAAGATCCCCTCTCAGTCTTCTCTTCTCCAGGCTGAACAGGCCCAGCTCTCTCAGCCTTTCCTCTTCAGGCAGGTGCTCCAGGCCCCTCATCATCTTTCTAGCCCTTTGCTGGAACCTCTCCAATAGTTCCCTGTGGAGCCCAGAACTGGACACAGCATGCAGCATGCCAGATGTGGCCTCATCAGGGCAGGGCAGAACAGAGACATCACCTCCCTCGACCTGCTTGCCACACTCTTCCTGATGCACCCCAGGATCCCACTGGCCTCCTTGGCCACCAGGACACACTGCTGGCTCATGGCCAGCTTGCTGTCCCCCAGGGCTCCCAGGTCCTTCTCCGCAGAGCTGCCTTCCAGTGGTTCTGCCCCCAGCCTGTGCTGGTGCGTGGGGCTGTTCCTCCCCAGGTGCAGGACCTCACACTTGCCTTCATCGAACTTTATTAGGTTCCTGTGCCCAGCTCTCAAGTCTGCCCAGGTCTCGTTGAATGGCCGCACAGCCTGCTGGTGTGTCAGCCACTCCTCCCAGTTCTGTATCATCAGCAAAGCTGCTGAGGGCACACTGTCCCTTCATCCAGGTCACTGATGAACAAGTTGAACAGAACCGGACCCAGTACCGACCCCTGGGGAACACCGCTAGCGACAGGCCTCCAGCTAGACTCTGTGCTGCTGGTCACAGCCCTCTGAGCTCTGCTATTCAGCCAGTTCTCAACCCACCTGCTCATCTAAACCACACTTCCTGAGCTTACCTATGAGGGGAGGGTTATGGGAGACAGTGTCAAAAGCCTTGCTGAAGTCAAAGTAGACAACATCCACTGCTCTCCCCTCATTTACCCAGCCAGTCATTCCATCACAGAAGGCTATCAGATTGGTCAAGCTTGATTTCCCCTTGGTTAACCCATGTTGACTACTCCTGATAACCTTCTTTTCCTCCACATGCTTCAAGATGACCTCCAGGATGAGCTGTTCCATCACCTTTCCAGGGATGGAGGTGAGGCTGACTGGCCTGTAGTTTCCTGAGTTCTCCTGGAGTGACACCGGCTTTCCTCTGGTCCTCAGGCACCTCTCCTGTTCTCCATGACCTTTCAAAGATGATGGAGAGTGGCTTAGCAACAACATCTGCCAGCTCCCTCAGAACTTGGGGGTGCATCCCACTGGGACCCATGGATTTGTGGGTGTTGAGTTTGCCTAAATGATCTCTAACCCGATCATCCTTGACTGAGGGAAAGTCTGCCTTTCTCCAGACTTCTCCTGCCTCCAGGGTCTGGGAAAGATGGGGGCCAGCCTTAGCAGTAAAGACTGAAGCAAAGAAGGCATGCAGTAACTCTGCCTTCTCTGTATCGTTCATCACCAGGGCACCCACCTCATTCAGCAGCAGGCCCACATTTTCCCTCGTCGTCCTTTTCCTACTGATGTACCTGAAGAAGCTCTTCCTTGTTGTCCTTGACATCCCTTGCCAGATCTAATTCCGAATGGACCTTAGCCTTCCTTGTTGCATCCCTGCATACTCTGACAACATTGCCATATTCCTCCCAAGTGTGCTGTCCCTTCTTCCACATCCTGTAAACTTCCTTCTTCTCTTTGAGTTTTGCCAGAACCTCCTCGCCCATCCACGCAAGCCTCCTGCTCCTTTTGCTTGATTTCTTTCTCATAAGGATGCACATATCTTGAGCTTGGAGGAAGTGACGCTTGAATATTAGCCAGCTCTCTTGGACCCCTTTACCTTCCAGAACCCTAACCCATGGGATTCCTCCAAGTAGGTCCTTGAAGAGGCTAAAGTTCACTCTCCTGAAGTCCACAGCTGTAAGCCTAATTATTGCCCTGCTTCCTCCACACGGGATCCTGAACTCCACCATCTCATGGTCACTGCAGCCAAGGCTGCCCTAAGCCTTCACATCTCCAACCAGTCCTTCTTTGTTTGTAAGCACAAGGTCCACAAGCACACCTTGCCTCGTTGGCTCCTCCACCACCTACATCAAAAAGTTATCATCAGTGCTCTGAAGGAACCTCCTGGACTGTGTGTGCCTAGCTGTCCTGTCTTTCCGGCAGGTATCAGGGTGGCTGAAGTCCCCCGGGAAAATCAGGGACTGGGATCAAGAGGCTGCTTCCAGCTGTCTGTAGAAGGTCTCATCAGCTTCCTCTTCCTGATTAGGTGACCTGTAGTAAACATCCACAACAGTGTCACCTGTGTTAGCCTGCCCCTTAATCCTTACCCACAAATTCTCGAGTTGTTCTTTGTCGACCTCTAGGCAGAGCTCAATTTACTTATCTTCCAAGAGATTTCTAATGCATGTGGATGAGAATTTGTAGTGACTCATTTTGTTTCCATTGTCTATCCAAAATATCACTGACTTTGCCATTTATGGACTGTTTTTTTAAATTGGCAGCAGCGAAATAGCAGCAGGATTCGAACATTACTTGTTTTGACAAGGATGCATCTACCATTCACTGTTGGATTTTAGATCAAGGCTAAATCTTGATGCTTTACCTATACGATGAATACATATATTTTGAAGATATGCATGATTATGCACAAATATTCTTCCATATTTGAGGAATTTTCCACAAACATTTTTTTTCTTTCTCTTTTTCTCTCCTGGAAGCACAGCTTACCTTGCAACTATTGTTCACACATCTTGTTGAACACAAACTAAGCACATTACTAAGAATCCATGAAGGATTACTACAAGGGGAATTTAGTATTGTTAACAAAAATTAGCTTAGAACGGCAACATTACAAGGAAAATCACTTTTGCTGCAAAGAGAGACCAGAGTCAAGAAAAAGGACAATGGTAAGAGAGACAGAATAGGTGACAGTAAGAGATTAAAGAGCCTTTTTTAGTCATCCTGTTTATGGCTTTTGGTTAGATTTACATCGTCAGAAGAAGCTTCAACTTTTTCTCACCTCAGTGCTGCCTGCTGGTAGATCTCACCTAGTCTTTCTGAAACCTGGAGTTATACAGTACACTGGAAATTGTAGCCCATCACAGTAAGACATGGTGTTAGCCTCTCTCAGGTCTCAGAAGGACATATAGGTCACATATTGACAGCGTTATCTCACAGAAGAAACCAACATAACTGCTGTTGTTACTAGTAGCAGCAACATACTGAGTACTCTTTTCTTCGGTATCAGTCTGTGATCATTCTCATCGCAATGAAGTTGGTCGTGTCCAAAAGCTCTCTTTAACAATACCTTTGACAGTGTATTTGCTAATCCAAAGTTATATGAACAATAAATCTTTATAAATATTTTCCAAAGTCTTCTTGGCTTCACTGCATAAATATACTTCTCTGATACAAAGCATCACATAGTAATACTCTGCTTTTCAATGATGCGAGTGCCTAGGTTTTCAAATGATCTGTGTGGAAGAGTCTCATTTCTGTATTTACGATGCTTGATTTTTCTGTTGTACAGGAATGCACTCATTTTGGTGTCACATAAGTATGGAAAGTAAGGCAGTTGATTTGGAAATTCAGTGGTGTGTAAAGTTGGATTCCTCTGACATAAAACAATGAATGGCATCCAGTTTTCCTTCTGTTCAAATAAAAGCTATGGAGCTAGGTTCAAATGATATAGCTTTATGAGCACAGCTGGTTTGTAATTTTTCTGACTAGGTATATTCTTTCATATTGTAAGACTTTCATTATTTCAAAATGAAATATAACTTTTTCCTAATGTCAGAATTAATTATGACACAAAAATTCTGACTTTATATGATTTTTTTCTGATTTTGTATGTTTTCTATCTATCTTTCCTCTTTTTCCTTAGGTCTTCTGACTCCTAATTGAATGACACATTATTATCTATGCATAGGTTCTCTTTCTAGGTACATGTCTTCAAATTGATTCAGGTGATGACTGCAAATGATGCTTGGAAAGAGTCCCAAGGTTTCCAAGAAACCTGAAGATTTGTTCAAGTCCAGCAGGCTTGCAAGGCAATATGAGGGTCAGACTGCAAGTTGAATAGGCTCCGTGAATTTCTGGTTCTTACTCTCATTGAAGCCAGCAGAGTAATTCAGGGTTTATATTAAGACAATAATGTTAAAAACCTGTCACTTGGTATCTCTGTCCTGATAAGTTGTATTTGAGAGGTTTGTCTTGAACATATACAGATTTCCCCTACTCCCAGTCAGAGAGTAAATAAAATATCCCACTAACTTTCAGAGCTGCTTGGAGGTAAGCCATGATGTGATATAGTCACCTGTGGAACAGCTGGAAGAGATGTGGTGACAAAATGCATTCATATATTGGAAAGTTTGTCACATATCACAGAGGAAATTCTTCTTGTTTTGTTCAGATTGTAGATTGGCTTTGTCTTTCCAGCAACATATAAACCCAAAGCTCAATCGATGTCCACAGGCATGGAAGAGGTCACACAAAATGTGCACTGCAATAATAGAATAGCACCTTACGGCCAGTAATGGATGGTTTGGCCAACACATAAGCCTTTTCCTAAGAGGGACAGACCACAAATATTTCTCAGCTCTATTCCTTTGCTTACACTTACTCCTTTGTACAGCTTCAGCCTCACTATGAAGCTGCTGAGAAGGCATATTCAGTGAAGAAATGTTTGGTTTCCCTATGGTATACTTCAGACCTCAACAGTTATTCAGAAATACCTGATGGCCCACATTCATGGCCATGTGGGAGATGGTCATAGATGTCTGTTAATGAGTTTATGATTTCAGATTTAGTTTCCATCTCTTATCTCTCTATCTGCTGTTCATAATAATGAGCTCTGGGACATGATTCACTGGGAGGAGGGGGAACCCTTAACATTTTTTTGCTCATTCCCACTAACAGAAGTAGTACTGGGACATAATTGTGCATGTAATCTCAGAGGTGCTTCTGCTGCATCCTTTCAAACCAGCAAAGAGCAGATTTTCAAAGATATGAGGAAGTCTCAATTTGTTTCCCACTCTCAGAGTGGCAGAATGGTCTGTAGTCAAAAAGTTTTTACATTAACCCTTTTGGGGACACTTAAAGCAAATCTGATACCTCTTTGAAGTTATACAAGTATCTTCCAAAGGAAAGGGTCAGAACCAGCAGAGAACACAAACACACCACCAAAGTATAAATTAGACACAACTTTTGCTAAGGCTATACAGGGGGAAACACACAGCTTTAAAAATGGCCTTAATTACTTCTTGCTTCAGCTCAGCTCACTTGTATCCCTAGAGGGAAGACTGCCTGATGTAAAGAGGAGGGCTTGTGTTTGTAAAGATTGCCATTGTTTGGAGTGATTCAAAAGATGAAAAGGAGCCCAGTGTGAGAAAAACAAGAGACCATGCAGTCCAACACCACCGAAAAGGCTTAAAGAGGCAAGGATGTGATCTCTGGGCATCATGGAATTTCTGAAATAACATCTGTTCCAATTAACCTCTTGTCCCTGAGAGTCTGAGCTCTCCGTGAGGTTGAAACACAAGGTAGTTATCAAACTGCCCCCTGGCTCACAGCTTGTGAGGTGCACAGCACCAGTGGCCAATTTGCTGGGCCCTGGCAGGTGAGACACAAGGCTTGCCACCAGTGAAGAAAGACAACAAGGGAAATAACAGCAAATCCCAGATCAGCAAGCCCTTCTGAAACATAAATCATCGAAAGCCATGCCTTAATATGCCTCAGTATATGTCAGGAGAGCATATCTGAGACAAGACCAGACTAGACTTCTGATGCTTTTTTAAAGAAGAATGAACATTCTCCATTGTAGGAAGAAAAGGAGGAAAACAATTGCCAAAAATAATTTTTGTATCCTGACCAGCTTTTGAAATAGCTGTTTTAAAAATACAAAATCCAAGGAGGAAGAAATGGCAAGTGAAAGGTAACTCTAGATTTTTCAGTATTTGAGAAAGAAAAGGCATTTAAAGGTTACCAGCAAACATGGTAGAGAAAAAAAACCTGATATGCCTACAGATTCATGTAACAGGTCATGATCAGCATGCAGGATAAGTGATTTATCAAACAGAGAGCTTCTTACAAGAAGATAGTGAAGGGATATCTAACACAATCCTAGTACAGGTGAAAATCTTTATGCCTGCTAGTGTAGTTACTTGGGTAAGCTTTGGCCTTTACAAATGCAAACTCAGCGTGTACAAATGCTTAATACAAAGCGTCAAAGAAGGGAAACTGCAGTATCCAGGTGTGTGTGGAAAGTTTCACATGAATTATGAAGGTTAGTGGGAAAAAGGCTTTCCAATCTGGTGTAACAGTCCTTGAGTTTATAAATGCTACCGATAGATGCTCATAACTGACCTTGTGTGGCACTTTCCAAAACGGAATTTTTTTTATTGCTCTTTGCACTGAAGTTAATGGGAGTTAAGACCGTATGTATGGGAGTAGATTACACAACTGTACAGCATCCAATATCTGCAGCAGCTAGCTCTGTGTCCAGGAGACAGGTGTTCATCATAAGTACAAAACATGGAAAAGCATAAGTTACTTCATGACACGTAACAGTTTCTCATTCACAAACACTGCAATGGGTGGCATCCTGTGGATGCCCTTCTTATGTTCTCCTGCATGCTTTGTACTTATGTGGTTTCTGGTGTTGTGTGAAGATCCAGGGAGTTTCTCTTAGATGCCCATCTCTAACCCCTCAAGGAGGTGTTGCAGGGATTCTATGAAGGAACATCTTGCCATTACTGGCTGTTTTTCCATCACTGTTTTGCTTCCAAGCAATGTGGTTTGAAAGAATCATCCCCATGATGTTGGTTTTCTGGGTGCTAGGCAAAGCATTCCCCATGTGACTATCAGCTGTATTGCAGTAACTGCGGTAGGAAACTCGGCCTACTTCTTGCTGAATAACCATTTTCAGTCATGAAGCTCCTGCCCCAGTGTGGTGATCAGCTCTATTCGATAAGGAAAACCCCTGTTGAGTGCCCTAACATGTCAGAGTTGTTATCCCCCTCCACTGACTTGTTAGGTGCAGGATTTCACCTATTCTCTTACCCTGTGGAGATGACTAATGACTTCCAACAGCTCTAAATAACAGCTGAGCTGGTAAACCTCCTGTCTCCTTCAGCTTTGCTGCCTGGGATATGCAGCCAAGCTGCTGGCTGGGCAAACTCCTCAGTCAGGACATATTACAATGAGATCTGTCAAACTGCAGTTATACAATGAGAATAATAGCATTTTATTGTGCTGCTGTAGGTACTACTTTTGCTTTAACCAAAACGGTAATATTTGCCCTGGACATGTTCCCAGGCAGAGGATGGCTGCTCATTCAGCTTCTTACTCCAATTCATACATAGCGGTAGAGAACTTTTTCCCAGACTGCAGGGCTACACCTGTCCACAAAGAGCACTTAAAAAGCTACCTTCACTCAACACCCCTTTATTGCCTTCACTTGAGTATGCACATGACCTTTTTCTGTTGTTTTTTTTTTCCAGGAAGAACAGAGGTGATCTTACTACCTTGTTTTCTACCGGAATCCCAGGAAAAGGAGGATGCACATTTTAAGAACAGTGTTAATTTACTGTGGGGATACCTTGCCAAGTGATTAAAACAGTCATTGGAAATCCTTCCTCTTCCTGGTTAAAGCACTTTAATCTAGTTAGATCTCTATATTCTTGCTGCTGGTTTAGATCCACTGAATGTTTTGCATCTCATGAGTAGACATTCTTGAATTTTCCATATGCTACTAGTGAGTTACAATGAATTGTTCTTGGTGTGTTAATTTACAAACCTTTCCAAAATTTACTACATCTACTTGTAAAGGTTTGGTATTGATTATGTGACTCATGTCTCTGGATGAAATTTTGTATGAACTATGTTAAATTGCTATTCTTGCTAATGTGGTTATTTTTATGCGTGTTAGTGAAACATTGGCTGACGATAGGCAGTAGCTTATGTACCACACAAAGGTTTCTAAAAACTGATTAGATTCCTCAGGAAATGGTATTTGACACCTGACAGAATTTAAGTGGAAAAGGTTCCTGTGTGATGTTGAACTGTGGAAAAAGCCTAAGGCAGATTTTGGCACCCTGACTGACATTATATAGCTGCAGGGCAAGTAACCAATGCATAAAAGCAGTAAAAGCCAGCTCTTTCATCAGTTGGTAAGTGTCTTGTTGCTTAGCTTGAAGAGGCTAGAGCGCCTGAAGCTCAGATCCTACCTACATCTGAGAAGGCTTGAATCTGATCATCTCACATTGCCCCCTCACTCTATTCCACTAGGTACTCGGTCAAATTGGCAGGGTTCAGCGTGCCCAGAAAGTGATGCTTTCTCCTTTCTTCTTGGTAACAGTGCTGTATTTTGTGTACAATATGTAAATATTCACTGGAGCGGGGCTGCACATCGAGGACTTCTTCCCAGCTGACTTCTCTAACCTCTGGTCTGTGGAGTATTTCCACTGGCTCCAGTTCCAGCACAAAGGCTGTTTATTTGTGCTTTTCAGATTGGAAGGGCTTCAACTGAAAGACAGAGAGTTACATTCACAAATGTTATATAGTCTGGTGATGAGACCAATTGCTTAGGAGAGAAGAGGTATCGGATATCTGGAGGCAAAAGAGGAAGTTGAAAATAAGTGTCCTTTGACCCATGATGTCCCAGTGTCTGGCTAGCCCATTGTCTACTAATCTGCTTGGGTGAAAAGGACTTTCATCAGCTCTGGCTCTTTCCTTGTCATCTGTAAGGCCAGATCAGAGGATTCCTAGTAATCTTGGTCTGCAGTCATCACTGTTACCTTGTGACTGCTGTGGCTTAGGTGCGTTAGGTGAGTTAGCACTGAACCCTCCCACATTCATTTTTCAGGATTTCTGGGTATATAAGTAACTCAGCTCTGTATGTTCTGCACCTGAGATGAGCACCTAAACATCTGACACTGCAGCCCTAGCCACCACAGTGCTCAAGGCCTTTTGCAGAACCAGTTTGTCATCCTCTAAATTTGATAGTTCTCTATGTCTAGCAGCAGCAAACGTCTTTGGCAGAAACATAGGTGCTAGGCAACTGGGAGGTGTTTTTCAGACTTCAGATCTTCAAAAGGCAGTTAGATGCCTATGTCCCTTCGTGGTGTTAGAGTCTGCTCTTCAAACACAACCAAGGACTGCACAGCATGAGGAAAGTGTCATGATCTGGGTCCCTGCAAAATATTTTTGAACAGGTGTCTGATGCATCACCCAAGGTCAGAAAGCGTGAATGAAATCACAGCATCTTTTGCTACATGGAGAAAAGTCAAGCTGGAGTATGAGCAATATACAACACAACTATATTAGAATCACCCAGTGTGAAAACATAAGGATGATTCAACGGTGTAATCAAGAAACAGCCCTTAAAAGAAAGAACAAAAAGCAGTCAAAAGACACAGAAAGAGACAAAGTTCCCAAATGCACTTTAAGAAAGGTTAGGTTTTAAGCCTGTCTGATTTTTGCATTTGAGTCACATACTAGGATCTGGATGCCCTTGAGCTATGATGCTGATGATTATTCTTCCTGCTGCTATCAGCATATCCAAGGTCACTAGCTCTGCTTCATCTCTGCTGGGTCAGGAAGGCATTGCTGAATTGCCATACTTCAGGAAGAGATGGGAGGGTGGATTAGGGGCAGGTGGAGCTATAGCATCCGTTATAGCAGCTAAAACAAGGGCCTTCAGTGAATGGCCAGTGGGTCCCCATGTCACTACCTAGAGCAGGGGTCCTCACACTTTTTAACCAGGGGGCCGGCGCGCGGATGCAGTGGCAGGCAGTCATCTGCGGCTGCTTGGTTTCCCCCCCAAACCCCGGCGGGGGGTTCTGTAAATACCGGGGGCCGGATTGAGGACCCTGGGGGGCCGTATCCGGCCCGTGGGCTGTAGTTTGAGGACCCCTGACCTAGAGCTTTGCCAGGTCCCTCAGTGGACTTCTCCAGTCACGCAATGCAGAAAACCACCCAGGACAGAGATGGGTGGGTGTGCACAACTCTACTGTGCCACTGCAGCAGGACAGTGGTTAGGGCCATGATGGACAGCTTAGCGTGCTGTTGTTTTCTGCTGGGGCCAAACTATGTGGGATGGGTCTGTCTTTGGGACTGTAGCATTGAACATGCACTGAAGACAGATCCTACCGCTCACTGTAGTAGCTGTTCAATATGCTGGAAAAAGGATGGCCATTGTGGTGCCTCTCGAGTGTGACGCGGGAGCTTTGTAGCTGGGGTAGCCCAGAGGGTCTGTGAGGGACATTTGGACTCCCTGGTTTTTGGTGGTCTCAAGCAACACTAGTGCTGTGGTGGGGAGCCCTTTTCTGCCTTCCTTCCTTCCTTGCTCAGCCTCTGGTTGGATGCAGAGCACTGAAGATCCCTTCCTGCTTTAGGTCAGCTGGGTTTCCCAGGTTATTCCATTTTCACCCAAAAAATATCAGTGTAGAGTCTTGCACCAGGACCAGCCATGAGCAGCCAGAATATTTCTCAAAATTACATTCAAGTTATTTCAGTTGATAGTAAACTAAGCCTGTGTAAACAAGGGGCTTATGCAACTAAATTATCACCTGTGTGGTAGGGTGTTAGCTTTCACTGAAGCTTTCCCCATTCACATGGCTCTTTTTTGAATCTGCTCTTAGTAGCTGGTTGCACATTTGCACTGCAACTTTTCCTTCACTGATGGCACTAATTTGTCTATCTGACCTTTACTCTGCTACTGACTTTCACAAACCTTGTAAGAACATAAACATATTTGAGACTTCTACCCTTTTTTTTTTTTATAAATTGAGTTGAAACTACTCAGGGGTTTCAACAGTCTTTAGGAGGGCAAAGGACAGACAGATAGCAGGACCTCATGAGTTTCACTGCCCTAGGAAGACAGGTTAAAGGAGAGATTATTTTTTGTTTCTTAGCAGTCCTTAAGGGACTTCATGATGAAAGGACAGGCCTGGAAGGCTAAATAGTAAGGAAGGCATCATAAAAAGCAATGGCATTTTTTAGAAAATTCAAGGTGAAAGAATTGCCTCTTTCAATTAGCTTCCATCTGATTGGTGATGTTTATGCATGTTTATGCAGGGAAATAGGTCTCTGAAAAAAGCATTAGCCACACATATGAACAATTTTTATAAATGGCTTCTTCCCTACAGCTTTGTGAGTAGATGATTAACTCTCTACATGCCGTAAACAGAAGGAGATCTTAGATCTCCCAGGAAATCTCTCAAAAAAGGGACAGACCAGGAGACAAGTGGATTCTGTCTGTGTAAATGGTCCTCAAGGTGTAAGTTTCCGCCCCAGCCCCTGGCTTGTCACCCCTGACTGAAAGCATATGAACAGGGAAAATAGACAAATGGGTAAAATTTGGATCCATCAGCTGTTTTTGGAAGATTTTTGACCAAACATTCTGTTTCCAGATTATGTTGCATGTTCTACATTCCCCTCCAGTTGTGGAGGGGACATCTGGGCTCTGGGTTTATTTCCTTTCCAGCAGAGCTCTGGGCGGAGGCCCTTGCTCTAAAGGATGTATTTACATCCCACCACAAGCTTAACAGTATTAGTGTCTCTGGTCTGGAACTCTGCAAACAGACCAGCCCTGACTTTCATTTTTGTTGAGCAGGAAATTCAATCTCAAAACAAGCAGTTTTTCATGTATAGCTTGGTGTCTGTGTGCAGAAGTGAGGAATTTTGCTTGCCAATACATGTACGTATCCATGCCCATGGGTAGGTCGATATAGTCGGAGTAAGGGTACACTACCAAATTCTGACATCACTCAGGCTGTCATGCCAGCAAAAACTGCCCAGGGAAACCCAACAACTAACTACAAGTTAAGAAAACAGCTGTGAATAAAAGCACAATATTCTCTCATTCAATTTGATCTATCCCCAGCTTTCACCCTGGGATCTCAAACCCATTTCAGTGTCCCTAGGACTGCAGCTTTGGCTGCCCTCTGCCTTTGAACCAGTGGCGTTTTGTGAGTGTCTTGATGCTGCACGCACACTGATAGGATCCACAGGCAGGGAAATACTCCTGGGGCTGTTTCTAAACACTGATTCACTAATCTGTGTTTATTCTAAACACTGATTCACTCTGATTCTAAATCAGAGGTGACATAAGAGCTTCCAAGATCCTGAATCTGGATATGACTTAGAAAATGGGAGGAGACCAAAATAAAAACCAGCGGCCTTTCTTCTTTTGTTTCCTGAAGGAAGAAAATGGGCTGAGTAAGCCCAGCAGTCTGTGGTTTCTTCTGACTGGATCTTGGGGACCGACAGGCCACTTTATAGCTTCAGACAAAGCGTTGCCACCTGTGGCAGCACGAAGGCTGGCGATTTCACCCAGCGGTGGGTCTGGAGCTGAGCCAGGCAGCTGCCATCACGCCTCTGCCAGAGGGCCTGCCGCCTGCTGCCACTTGCACTGCACAGGACTGGTTTCCAAGATTCCTGTCCCCTCCTGAAGCACTCAGATCAACCTCCCTGATTTTTCCGAAATATTTTGCTGAAAACATACATTGAAAATGCAATGGAGTTACCTGTGCCAGTGTGGCTGCCACAACCCGTGGGTTTAGCCTAGCCCAGCGGGTCAGGTTTAGCTCCGTATGCTGTGTCAGGGTGTGTGTCAGGCCTGCCAGGGAAAGGAAGTGACTCAAGTGGGAACAGGGTGACCTGCCCTTCGTACCAGGCCTCATATCTGTCCCTGATACAAGCAGTTTGCATAACTTCTTATTTTTAGCACAGATCTTTCCAATGAACTGAACAAGAGAGGAATTAGGCGTGCTAAGGACTTGTGAAAACCCCACCTACAGCACTGTCAGGAACTGACCTTCCAGTATGAATCAGGGAAAGAACAGGTGACTTGAAATCTTATAGTCCAGTTCCTATTAAGATATAACAGTTTGCTTTCCTGTCTAGCTTAAGAAGATAAGGCAGGAAGACTGTAGATAGCAAAAGATGTCTTTAAGTATTTTGTACTTCCCTTTGTTGATGTCATTTTAAGAGCTGTAGAGAAAAAGACCCAGGTAACGCCTAAGGGGGCAATCTTGACTCCACTCCAACCAGTAATTCTTTTCGGCTTTATACTTCAGTCCTGCTCTCCAGCATTTGTCATATCTGCATGGAGGCTGGGGAATTATTCCTCTTTCTTCATGTTTTCCTTGCACCATTTAGATGTATTGATATTCTCTTCTGCTTTTCTGTGTGGTTGAAATTTCCATTGAACTCTTGTCCCAAAATCCCAGCATCTCTGACTTTCACACTCACCAGGTGAGGGTTTATGGCCCCACACTGTTGAATCTTGCCAGAGGTTACAGAAACCCTGGAACAGCAGTTGCTGATCTATAAGTAGCCAGGGAGGCCAAGGTGGGGGGGGGGGGAGAAATATTGCAAGCCTGATCTTGTGGGGGCTGTAGTGAGGGCTCAGCTGCAGGAGGCATGGAGTCTGACCTGCAGGGAGCTGACGGCTCCTTTTGGGGGGCCCACTGTAACAGCCAGTGCTCTACAACAAACACTCAATAACGTGGCGCCGGCTGCTGAGCTGCAACCGCTGCTCGTGACACCACTCATTAGTATCTCCCTCTTACCATCTGCTGATTTTATGGACAGCTTGCCTTTTGCTTTCCACATAGGTTAGGAGTTTGGGAGCCCTAATTCTTCTTTGGAGCCATTCTCTTTAGCACCAGCAGAGACAATGAATATTGATAATGCTTTTATGGAGGTGCATTCCTCTGACTCTCGTGGGTTCTTTGCCAGAGGACAAGCATTACCCTTTGACTGTTCATCTTGAGATCTGACCAAAGATCTGAAAGTTAGGAAGAGTTTTATGCAAAGTCTGACACAAATGCAAGATTCCAGGGTGTCCTGTCCAGGACAGACTGCCCTGCCAGGATGGCTCCTTTTATGTGACAGCTGGAGAGCTGCAGGTTAGCAGTGTTGTATAGTAGCATAGTATTATATATAGCAGGCATAATGCAAAATGAATGAGTGTTTCTCTTAGAGTGAATGAATTGTAATCCCAGAACCAGAAAATTTGGAGCTGGGGATCATGTTGTGAAACTGTTAATAAAGAAATATGTTTGCTGCAAATGGCATAATAGCCTTTCTTTAAAATAAAATATTTGATGGATTTGGGGCTTAATCTGATTTCAGATGCAGAATATATATCACAGTTTATCCTGTAAAAGCAGCTGCTAAGCCTGGCCACATGTATACACAGATGCTGATTTTACAACACATACAGTGATAGGCACCTGAGAAACTGAGATCAGTGAAAAACTGATAATGTGTTCTTGACACCACAGAGTGTGAAGGGAATTTACAGTGAATAGACCTAGTTAAAGTAAAAATGTAACTGAATGCAGGGCTCCAAGTTAATAGCCATGGCATCTTCAGTCCTTTATTCCTCCCAAAGTAAGTAGGTAGGGGAGCAACAATGCAATGTTTGCTGAAAAGCTCATTAGCATTAATGGTATTATGATATCAAGCAGAGCTGAAGGGTGAACTCCAAAAAAGTCACCACTGAAGGTGACTGGGAGGCAGTTTTATTGCTTGGAAGTAGAACGAAACCTGAAAATTCAAAACTGTTCTCAGACTAGAAATCCCAAGGTCTTTCCTTTTGGAAAAACAGGAAACTGTGGTTTCCAAAATAAAATGTGTTCCCTGGGATCTCAACCACTTCATCTGTATGAGTGAAATAGAGCCAGGCACCCCGAAAACTCCTGACTGCAGTCCTTGTGACACCTGCCACTTCAGTGTCCCACCACCATGGGTGGAGAAAAGTCACCCTCATCTACCCCATCCTTTTCCTGTCAGCCCAGCAGGAGACAAGGAGTGGTTCAATACAGAGCTGCTAGGTCTCCAGGCTCCCCAAGTCCAGGGTTAGGATAGCAGATGGCTGTGGATGCAGAGCCCCAGACACCATGGCATCCTTGGTGAAGGCATCCAGTGCCTGGTGTTACAAGCTCCCAAGATCCAGGCTCTGATCTCAGGCTGCTGCAGGTAGCTAGACATCTGGAAAAAACCTGGCAAATGCCCTCTCTCTGAGCTGCCTGCCCTTCAAAGCCTGTTGGCGTTTGGTTAAAACAATGCAGGTTGATTTTGGTGAACTAGCTAATTTCAATGAATAATAGGATTAAGAATCTTGCTTGCTAGCTCTACTTTCCCGCTCAGTTTAAAAGTCCTAGGTATGGTGTTCTGGTTAGCTCTGAGGAGTTTGCAAACAAAGAATATTAATGGATATTTTGTTTAGATTTTATTTAGGATAGGTACATTCAGGGTAAAAACAGAAATTTTCAAGACATTTAAGATAAAAATTAGAACACTATTTAGAATAGATTCAAGAATCTATGAGTCTACACATTTGCTGTGCTACAGGTTACTACAGTTAAAAAATTTGCCCTTTGCAAATCAACACACCCGTACTGAAAACAACACAAAGATCAACTGAAACAATATTACAGCTCCTAAAAGGTAATTTAAGTACCAGAATGACACTGGAACAATGACTAGCTAGATACTGAACGTCCAGGCTTGAGAACCTATTGGATTTTTTAGCAGCAGGTTTTTGCTAAAAAAGGCAGCAGCAGGGATTAAAGGTGTGACTGTGTTTTTTTGTGGGGTGGCTAGCTAGACTGACTTATTAAGGGCATTGAACTCCAGAGAAGAATGAAATTACTTTGGAGTAAAGGTGATCTAAATGGAGAGCTTTAATTTTAAACCCTTTGAACTACAGGAGTTGATTAAGGTCATGTTTGAAAGATTAGATTCTGCTGCCTCAGTTTTGGCTTTGTTTCAAATGAGAAACCCAAGTACAGGTAACTTTCAGCTCTGTGTTCCTCTAAGACTTCAGGTTCATGGTGACTGACCGTGGCACCCACTGCAGAAGGGATGGACTGGCCAGCTCACCTCTGACCCTAGCTAACAGGTAACCTCTGCTGCCAACCAGCCCCTAATATGAGGATGACCTCAAGTTTTTTAATCAGGCTGTTTTTTCTAAAATGTTTAAAACCTCTTCAGGCATGACAAATACCATCAATCAACTAAAACAAGCCAAACATGCACATGCTTAATTTACTGAAGAGAGAACATGTTCTCTCCCCCAGCTTTTATCAAGGAGATGACAGAGGGAAATTCACCTTTACATACTTGCCTACGGCTCCAGGAAGTCAAGCATCAGACCTTATGTTTCTATCATCTTCCATAAATTCAAAAGATTTTTGAGATGGCTATGTTTGTATGCATTCACTGGTATTTCCTGATGTCAGGACTTTCATATCAATTTTTATGCTTCAGCTAGTGCCATGAACTTGTCTATCTTTTTTTGATAATTCTTATGTAGTAATAAGACAAGCGGGAGTGGTTTTAAACTGGAAGAGGGTAAATTTAGATTAGATACTAGGAAAAAATTCTTTACTGTGAGGGTGGTGAGATACTGGAACAGACTGCCTAGAGCACCTGTGGATGCCCCATCCCTGGAAATGTTCAAGGCCAGGCTGGATGGGGCTTTGAGCAACCTGGTCTAGTGGAAGATGTCCCTGCCCATGGCAGCAGGATTGGGACTAGATGATCTTTAAGGGCGCTTCCAACCCAAACCTTTCTATGAGTCTATGATAACGAAAGATGTTGATTTTTATTCTGTTAAGGAATGAGCAGAGCATTTTTAGCTCCTGCTTTTAATACTTCTGATTTGGTCTCCAGTGACAAGCTATCTTGAATTAACTTTCTGGGGTTTACTTAGTCCCTTATTGTGAAGGAAGTGTTTCTAGATGTGAGTTGTTGTTTTGGTTCAAACCAATTTTAACGTGGTTCAGTTTGTTCAGGGTTTTTTTTATACCTTGGTTAACTGGTTTAATTGACTTTGCTTTAGATTATAACCCTTACAGATAAACAGTTTTCTCTTAGCTATGAAGAAAAACCTGGGTTTCTTTCAACCCTCTTCAATATGTGAACTAACGCATTTGATAGCAGGATTGGATTTTAGGTGCTGAAACTTCATACATATACTGTATTGAAAGGGAAGCCATATAAAAACTGTTGGGAACACAGAAGGGAACCTTCCTTGCATACTCCTGGAAAGCCTGTGGAAGAGATCACCTATCTGAAAAAGACAGAAAAATCCCTTTCAAGGCTTTTTGAAGTTTTAAGGCAATTTAAGAAAATATAGCAACCCTTCGGCACACACCAACAAGTTCTGAATGCCACTAGAGAGTATGTTCAAGCGTTAAATATGTCTTTCCCCTTACTTCTGTGGTGGTTTGGCACAACAGGGTAAGGAAGGAGTTGTATCAAGGGAAAGAAGCTTTTCTCTGCTACATCTATGCTCCATGGGAGAGCTCTGCAAGCATCACCTGCTGGACTGAAATGAAACAGGCCCCCAGCTTGTGAGGAGGAGACAAGGAGGCAATTTCCTTCTCAAGACATAGCAATCTGTGGGGAAGTATGTATTGGAGCTGATCTGCTTTTTTTAAGAGAAAAGGATGATTTGGAAGACACATAGCCAAGATGATATGAGTGGAGTGCAGGAGAATTGCCTGTTTTTTCTTTCTACACTCTTCAGCTGAAATCCTCTGTGCCTGTATTGGCCTGAATAGGAAGGTCTCGAATATAAGGTAACCATTTCTTTTCAAGAAACAGGCAAGTAATTATGATTATGTGGGAAAGAAAAGGAAATTCCCAAGCACCCTACACTCATGCTATTTCGATCCCTACCACAGCCCCGCAGCCCATCCCAGCTGAACAACACTTGTGCTTTGCTGATCCACAAAATAACTCTGTGTCCTTCCCACAGTCTCCTCCTTCACACTTGGTTTGCTGGAGATGCTGATGCAACACAGCAGGCATCAGCATGGGTACTTCTGTGCCCAGCTCTGGATTTAGGAAGTGGTAATAAGGATATACAGATGTCCTAGCATCCTTTATCAAGCAAAGATTTATCCGAAAGCCAAGCAAATTGCGATGCTCTCTAGTCACAAATGAGGATACACCTGTGCAGCCAAGTGCAGGCAGACCCCTCAGCAACATGCTGAGCTAGCTAGGTCAGTGCTGAACAATGCACTCGCTCACTTGGTTTCCCAAAGAGAAGTGCCCTGGAAGGGCAGAGCAAGCTTTGTTTTATCAGCCTTGCACTGCTTGCAATTTGGGTTCCTTCTGCTGCAGGTTCTGAAGCCCCTGTTATAGTAGATGTTTTTGTGGGGCCAGAAATCAGCTCAAGGAATTCTGTACAACCCTGTAATTCATGAAGATGAAGTGGGTTTTCTAACATAATTTCTAAAATCAAATGCCACGTGCTGTATTCAAAACTATAATAGTTCACTGGTCTGTATACAAATGATTAGTCTCGTGGGTTCTTTCTGGTTTTTGTGGTACGTAATGTACAGCTCCTTTTAACTTGAGAAACCAGGGTGATATTCCTAATGCACTGTCTCTCAGGACATATGAGAGAATGTAACGTCATTCAGCCAGTTCAATAAAAATCAGCTGATGAAATAGTACTGAAATAAATATTGAACTTAGTTCCTAAATAGTCCATGGGGCTGTGTCTTAAAAGTAATCAATTATAAAGCAGATATGCTGGACTTCAGCCAAATTAATTGATTTTTACCTTAAAAATAACAAGTAGTTTGGCTCGTGCCTTCTTAATACAGTTGGAAAATGAAAAAATATTCCATGATCAATACCATACACATAAATGAATTTTTGCATCTAAATGTGTTGATTAAACATTATATCTAGTGTAAATATATATATTTATTGGTGGGTTAGGAAATGTCTCCAGTTAAGAGCCTCTACAGATATAATAAAGAGAGGAACCCTGCGTGCAAATGTGATTGAAACCTTGGCTATATGTAAATATTTGTGTTCACCTGGTGAGCTAAATTCTAGAAATTATTATTAGCTGTAAGTCATAGCTAAATCTTGATATATGAAAGCCAGATATAATTATCAGCATGTCAACACTATTTTTCTAGTACAGAGGATATGGAAAGGAAGAGTATGCAGTATGTAATGCAGTTTTCTATCGTCCTTGGTGACCTGTATCCTCAATTAGTTTTGGGGAAAAAGCAAGGCAAATATACTTCTTTTTTCCTACAAAATAAAGAGTATTGAAAAGAATTAGCCAAAAAGCAGGACATAAGTATTCTAACAGGCTGAGTTTTAAGGCAAAGTCCAGTTTAAAGGTATGGAGCATCCCTGCTAAGAGAGCACCAGCAGCAGCTTGAACCCAGCAGCTTTACTCAGTCTGGGTTAAAGAGGCTGAAGCTTTTCTGGCAACACCTGCTTTTTCCATCCTTGATAAATTTTGTATTCTAGGGTCTAAAAGAAAGGCAATTTCAACAGTAGCGGCTCTAAAACCTCATGTTTCTGACACTGGTAGTGTACTTTTTTTCTACTTCTACTGCAATTAGACAGAAGACAAAGCAGACTTGTTCTTCACAGGACTGCTGGAGGATCAGAAAACCCACTGGGGACACCTGTAGGGTATGCTGGCAGGTGACACAAGCTCAATGGCCTCCAGAACCAGCTTTGAATTTTCTCTCAGCTTTTTCATACCTTAATGAATCTAAGAAATATTTAACAACACAAAAAGAAAGAAGAACTGAAGTCTCTTGCATCAGAGTTTAAGCACCTTGTGCTTCAGGATGAGGACATATTCAGCTAGTCAAAGGCTCTCTGCAGATTCCTCAGAAGACATAGTCCACACAGACGCTTCCTTGGAAGCAGCTGGGTTTTTCCCTGTTGGAAACAGGATGCTGTGCTAGATGGACCATATGTCTCACCCACCGTGGCAGTTTTCGTGCTCATCTGGTCTAGGGATGCTTCAGTAAACTCTGTCAGGAATCTGGGACCAATGTGACAATGAATCCTAAAAAAAATGTTCTGCACAGATATGCTACAGAATTTGCCTGTGGCCAGCAACACTGACCATGTTTCCTAACATGAAAAAGATGAATACTGGCAGTGTATCAGAGAGAGAGGCTGACAGTGCTTGCAGAAGAAACGTCCTGAATAGATGCAGCATGTGACACCTAAAAAGAAGAAAAAAAGGAGAATGAGTTTGAGTAGAAGTGAATTAATAATGGCCGAAGTTAGAATCTCTGTTTTTAAAGTGATGTTAAAATATCTGAGTACTTCATGTGTTTCAGATCTCTTTGATCTGTTTCCTTAGTTGGATTTGAACATGCTTTAGATAAGTTATGTTGCCTCTGTTAGTACGGAGACAGCAAAGTCCTACGTTCAAATAAAATTTTAAATGATTTTTTTTAACTAATAGCTGGCTCAAATACATATTTTGCTTTCACATGTGTTAATCTTAGGCTAGCACTCATAGCAACTAATAGTTGTGAACTGTTAATAGTTATAAATATAAATAACTGTGAATAGTTAACTGTTGTGAACAGCTCAACCTGATGCTATTTCTGCAAACTGGTCTTTCCCAAATTTTAGAGAACTGAATCTTCAGGAAAATGAACCCAAATCATACTCTTCACCCCTAAATCTCCCATGTTAAAGCCTGCTCTTCCACTTTTTAGATAAAGCATACTGCAAGTGTGGGAATCTCTGCTGTTACCCCTCCAGCACTGTTCTGCAGTAGGAATAAATATCCAGGTTCCCTATATGGTAATCTATATGTTGTTGACTCTCACCATTTTTGGCAAGTGTCATGCTACCTGGGATGATAGGAAAAGCCCCAGCTCCTGGTTCCACATGGTTGTGCTTTAGCTACCATTAGGCCATACAGAAAATATTCTCTCTCTTACACAGCAAAGTTTCAAATTACAAATAAACGTCTTGGGAAATCAAAAGGATTCAATAAATGTAATAGGCATAAAGTGTAGACCTCCTGGCATTTAAAACAATCTCATGCTTATACATAATAGATACTGGACGGTTTTTGTGTTCTACCCTGGCAATACTATATATCAAGGATCATAGACAGTTTGTTTCCTTTGTACCTTCTTTTCTGCACAATATGGAATTCCAGAAAGTTACATACATGATTTTGTACCCTGTACATGGAATGGTGACTGGATCGCCCCAAACATCTTCTCATTTGTGAGTATCATTGGAAAAAAGTCTGCAAGGCTTAATCTGTCAATAATGGGGTTCAACAGGAGACAGTTCTGGAAAACTGGATGTGCCCGTAGCTGTCTTTGGTGGTGCTGCTGCCATGCAGTAGGCAGCAGCTTCTTTGCAGAAGAAGTCACTTTGCAGAATTAGCATGCTCAAAATTTTACTTAGTGACACAGTACCACAGCAAACACACATGTCCATTATATTTTTGTTAGTGAACTCAGTCACAGAACTACACAGTGGCAATGAACATATAGTATCTTGAATAAGATTAGAGGGAATAAAAAACTACAAAACCCCCTCCTTTTTTTCACCATTCAGTTTACCGTTTCCATGATCTTTTGGTATCCCATCTCAGTCATCTGAGATTCTCTCCTCATGCGTGATGAGGTGGCACCATGCCCAGAAAGGCAATAGCTCTTGTTTAGCCTTTTCCTTGCATGTTTTGGAACGAGGCCACTAATGAAGCTTGCTAATTCGCATTTTGATATTTTTCCTTCCCCTATCCCTTTTTTTCCCTTCCATTCCCCTTCTACTTTTCTTCCTCAGTTTGAGAATTTCAAGATAGATTTTCAGGGGGGATTGTTTTCCATGCTTTCATCTCTAACCTCCCTCAGCTGCGCTATTGTAAATGGCTTTGTTTTTCTTTAATGGATTTTCTTGTAGTGGTGAATAATTGTTTGGTTCACTGCTTCATTTTTCATGCTTCATTTGCCTCATGTTCAAACTTTTGCTCTCCTTTGAGCAATTCACTTTTGTTGCTTCTGCTTTGCACTGCAGCCTGTGGCTAAGACCAGTGCTCAGCCTGGAGTTCAGGCTGGGGCTTCTCAAGGCAGCAGCTGTGCCTTGCTTTACTTCTGGTTTGCTGGTTTCTGTAGCATGAAAGCATCGTTTTCCCAGCGGTGTTTTGTACATCTAGCTGGTGAGAAGGAACATGGAGCAGGTGGGTTAGCCTGCAGCAGCTCAGGGAATTGGCAGCTGGCAGCAGTAGAACAGGCAGAAATTCTTATATTTGTGATAAAAGCCAGAGTACAAACTCAGAAGATGGCTAAGACGTACCTGCTAATCAGATTTCTCTTCAGCTTGCAAATCCTTTCTAACACAAATGACCTTAAGTAATATGTCACTATAGGTATGACTATATATATGACCATTTCTACTTTAAAATATGCTAGGACAGGAAAAAAATCTAAAATAATGCCGTAATGGGGATCCTGACTTTCTAGATGAATGTAAAGGTTGCATCTAGATGGAGTGGTGGGAACACATGGTGATTCTGGCCTCTTCAAAGTGACCACATCATGGTCCTGGATGGAGTTTGTACCTCCAGTTTCTTCCAGACCATGTGCTGGGCACTCCTTCACATGAAACCCAGGGCACAGGAAAGGGGAAGGGTCTCCTATACTCTTTGGCCTGATTCAGCGGTAGGGCTGGACCCCTAATGCCATGGTCACCTGGGTCTTGGAAGTGTTTCATTTCAGTAAGGGTAAGCAGAGTTGACCAAACATAGTATGTAATGCCTTCTCTGAAATACAATATTTTCCCATAAGTTCACTGGATACTTCAAGAATTCGATCAGGTACTGCAGAAATGGTTACAGAATAATGACATTTCACCACCTACTTTTGCCCTTTTCTCCACAGTGTTTCTTGTAGGAGACGCCAACTCCAGGGAGGGTAAATGGATGTCAAAATGGCAGACACGTGTGTTTGTTTCTTTTCCACATACTGTAGCCTAAATCATGCAGTTTAATCACTCTGAAGGGAAACAAAATATGAACAATAAGATTCCAGGTAGATTTAGGCAAAAAGAACTGGTTACCTGATCATAATAAAGCATACCACGTGCCTACTATTTCCCCCTGCATCATTAGCATGTGTGACCACATCAGTGATTGTATTCTTGTATCTGTTCATTGCGCAGCACAGAGATCCATATTTTCATTTTGTGAGAAATACCTTTATCTGAAAATTTAAATCCAGTGGTAGTATATATACAACTGAAAAATCCAATATAATGGCATTTAAAAAAAAACAGCTTTCTAATAAAGTGGACAGGGGTTGTGATTTAGACTTTCTTGTGAGAATTTCTTGATTTCAAAATGATGCTTTGGTTGGTTTTATTTCAGATAAAATATTAAAACAACTTCCTATGGTAATGTTGCCCCCAGCAAAACACCGTGTTTTAAATCTTCCTGAAACAAATGAAGACAGCCTGGAGTTGGCTACAGCCTGGGTCCTACTGAGTTGGTAAAGCCAGCAGAGAATGGTGGTGGGATCACTTGCTATGCTACAGGACTGTAAACTGCAGCTGACTTTGGGCTGCTAGAAGGTAGATGGAAAGAAGACTAAATAACTCTTCAGTCCTCCTTGCAATATATATAGTTGAGAGTGGTATGTTCGCTGAACTTCCCATTCCTGTCCCCAGACAAGGGTCATATTGAACTGAACAGGTCCAAGAGCCTTTTACTGACCCTGAGAGCAAGTGCAAATCACATCTATGTAGCTCGCCCTCCTTCTTCCACCACAAAACTAAAAGAAGGAAACTGCAGGGAATCTTCATCCTTGTATCGTATACATCCATGTACAGCCTCTCCCATGGTCTGTGTCACTGTGCAAAGCATTTCAGTGTTGTTTGGAGACTGTAGTTCTTGTATGCCAGCGCCATATGTGGCAGGGAGCATGCTATTGAACAGTACAGGTTGTCACAGCTCGAGTCTGTGTCCTCGCTTTTTCATTTCCCAGCATAGACAAACCTATATGTTCCTGGCCAATTTAAGAGGGTGCTTCCAATCAGGATCAAGAAAACCCTGCAGGACCCAGCTCTGCTAGGGCATTGTGCCTGGTAGGGGCTTGGTGAGGTGTAACCTTCAGGGCAGTCCTCAGAGCTGGTGGTGAGATAGTGGCTCTTCAGGAGGCTTCGCATGGAGCTGAAGGAAGGTTGATTTTGTTTTGAGGTTGCTACATATTTAGACCAGTAAGTTGAGCATATGATATAAAAATTATGAAGAGTGAAGAATGAGCCAGTTAAACATGACTGCATGCTCTGAAATGTTCAGGATACTTTCTTATTCATATGAAGCTGGCTTTTTCTTTCTAAGAAAGGGCATTTTGGGAAAAGGGACATAGATTAATAGTGTATTTCATGTTATGGGAAGTTAGAAGTTTACAGAGGAGCCAGCCATAACATTACTACCTTTCTGTTAATAATGGTTTCTTCTGGTTTATTAACAAAATTTTTTGTACTTTTTCATTAAGAACTCAGTCAAGACATTAATAATATGTAACTTTTTATCAAAGAGAAATAGGACTGCTGACAGAAAAGCTTATTTTCTTCCATACAAATTAAGAGAGAAGGAGGCCAACGGGAAAGATAAGGAATAAGGCAAGAATAAACAAATGTATTTTAAAGGAATTAGGCAAATGCATTATATATATATTGTTCTTGAGAACTCCTAGGTAATATTTGCAATATCATATTAGGCTGGAGAAAGGAAATTATGTGGGGCTTTCCATAGCTGCATATTAACAGAGTGATGTCATGTTTCCAAGGGAAGCACAGACATATCGTCACAGATCTTATCTCTTTCAGCAAACTGACCGATTTAATTTCAGACCAGACTGTACATCAGTTTAGTTAAACCAGACCTAAGGCCTATACAAATAAGCACTCTTTGTTCAGTTTATCGTGAGGTTTTGTAGACATAGCCTAAATTGATATACAAAACATTCAATATTAAAAAAAAACCAAACAAAAACAAAACCGAAAAGAAAAAACAAGCTAAGGTGAGATTGAAACAAATATCCAAACAACATTTACATATTGCTTTAAATTGGGACCCAGATACATGATGACTTACAGAGGTGTACAGATTTACAGCCTATTGCTACAGCAGCCTACCCAACAGCAATTATAGCTCTACTAATAAATGCTCCAGCTGTAACTCATGTATGTGCTGGAACTCTGAAACTGGGTTGGCAGAAACAAGCACCCGTGTATAGGACTGCTTATCTTCAGGGCTGCAGGTCTTTGAGATGAGCTTTATTGCCCCCAGGGGCATATTGCATAGAAGTTAAGACAATAAAAACATTTCCTTTCCAACTTTCCTTTCCTGTGTTTTTGTTTGGCTTGGGTTTTTTTTTTCCATGTCTTGCTGGAAGGACAGAAGCGAGAAGAGGGAAGGAAGCCACTTTTATGTTTCCCAGAGTGAAGCGACTGCAAGTCTTCGTGACCTTCATGTGGACTATATAAAAGAAAGACAAAATTTCCCAACTTCCATGCCCTTTCAATATTGTCAAGGTGGCAGTCCAATTAGTGCTATGTGCTAGGCATACAGAATAGCAGGGCTTTATTTAGTCACAAACAACTTCATCTCTGCTGAATGAACAGCAACTAGTTCAGACTTCCTCAGACTGCACAACCAGCTCCTATTAACAGTAATTAAAGTGAAGTATGTGCATTGAGGGAAAACAGCTGTAAATGATGAAGAGATGGAGAGTCTGGTCTCAGTCCCTCCCAAATAGTTATTCTCACCTTACAGCTTGAAGTATCTGCCTGCAAAATGTCCTCAAAAGGGTTTGGAACTTGCCTTTGAGGAGGAAAATCTTAAAGGAAGTCACACTTCCGCTGTTGCAAGACATTTGAACTGACTGGCTATAGTAGATCCAACAGGATCTACAGAATATATCATCTTAAATAAACAAAGAAAGTTAAAAGCCCCTGAGTAGCAGAAAAATCCATTTTCGGAAGCTACAAAGCAGGATCACTAAGCTGATTTAAGTAACTGAGACTGCATGACTTCAAAAGTAGTCAGAAACAGGGTGGGCACTTAATTGTTTGGGGGACTTCTAGAAGTCACACTACAAAGTTGTATTGCAGCTTCTTCATCATCCCTGTAAATGCAGGATGCACATTTAGGGGTCACATTTCTCTGAAGGGTAGTAGGGATTTATCTCCTCAGAAATATTTGAAAGTGGGGCACATTTGAATTTTTTACATAAGAAATTTGATTATGACTTGATAATAACCATGCTTATTGATTGTCAATGCAAAATTATGTCCTCTGGAAGAAATACTGACTTGGAATCAGCCCAAACCCCCAAAATTCAACAAGAAGGAAATATGAGATAAACTCCAAAATATGTTTCATGTTTGGCCATTGTAGTTGCAGTTTTGAGAAAGCTCTCAGTCAGCAACTATTTTTTAAAGGCAACTCCAGTAAAACACTACTAACATTTCTAGCATTATCATTAGAACTAAGCAATATTAGCCAAATAAGAAAAAGATTGAGTAGCTTTTACTAACTTTATGACAGTTATGACCCATGGTATAACAGAAAGCATATGTTAATTTTCTCTTCTCAGGGCACTAAAAAAATACCTTATTCCATTACTCCAAATGCAAGCAAAAATTCTGCTGCTCTGAGTAAAAATTTCTATCCAAGGCCAATGTGTGGTGTGAAAGATAGTTAGGAACAAAAAAGATGCTGGAGGTTTCACAGAAGGATTGATCTTCAAGATGCTTTCTTGTCCTTTCCACACTCCCATCGACTTCTCAACCCCCAGCTCTTCTCAAATTACAATAAAAAGGTTAAAAAAGAGAGGATACCTACATGATGGAGAATACTTAGCGCAGTTATAATGAAGGTCTCTCTTTTACCACTTTTTTACTACATTTGCTATTAGTCTTATTTAAGACAATGTTGTCTTACATGTCTGAAAGGAGGGGAAAAGTATTTTTTATATAAAACGTTAATGATACTTGCACAAATACAAATTATAAATAATATACCAGTAAATATTTTCATTGAATTTTGTTCCCAAATTATTTCTTCTGTTACCAAAATGGATATATAAAAATAGTAGCGTAAGTAAAACTTCCTACCTTCCTACAACAGAATTAGCTTATTTCACAAGGCCTCAGTAAAAAGTTAAAGAAACTTAATTCAAAAGTCAGCTTAATGTAAGCCAGCAAAAAAAAAAAAAAAAAGTCACAGCTGTGGTTTCATTTCAACATAAATTGTGATGAGGATGAAGACAAAGACTAAGAATAAGGATAATCTTACCATCTAAGGTAAGGGTGGAAGGATAAATCACCCTTTGGACATGGTGACTCAGAATTCATGCTTAGCTTTTAGTTGCTACCATTGCTTCCAACAAATCTCAGCCTAAATTTTTGGAAGTTGGTATCAAAGGACGTGCAGATGTTTAATTTTATCCTTGAAGTGCATTTCACTTCAATCTTGGTTAGCTTTTCTGCATGCTCTTTGGAAGAAGGAGCCTCCACATGCTCACTCACCCTGGAGTCCCCTAACAAGACAATTTATCTAACTTAAATAGTATACTTCCAGTATATTACTGCATATTAGCAGTGAGATTCTTGTCCTGTTGAAGTAAACAGTCATGTCTATTAACATCAACAGGGCCAAGATTTTATCCTGAACCTGTACAATGCTGCATCTTTTCAGGGTTAGCTCCTCGAAACAAAGAGGAGCCATCTGGATCACAGCCCATTTCTTGCATGTCTTTATTATAGAATAGAATAATACTCAAATAAAAAGGAACATAAACAGCCGTGCTGGACAACGGCAGCAAAAGCATGTGAACAGGTTTGAAGGGCACTTTCTTACCTTGAGTAATCACGGAAAGTACTAGGAAGTCCTGTAGTAAGCTAACAATAAAGTATTTTATTTTACCCCAGTAATGGAGGAGGTAATTTATAGACAAAATTCACACTCACACCTGAATAAGAGCACTATGTTCTATGACAAAATAAGAATACAGGCCTGTTTTTGAAAAAAACACTGGGCTTGTTCTTTGCTGTTGCTCCCTTCTCCCAAGTACTGTAATTGAACAGTCTTTATTTTTACAAAAGTGCTGTTTCACACAAGCTCTTAATGCTCAAGGATCAATGAGAGATGCTGGAAGGTGAAATTTAGACTGACAGAGGAAAAAAGGGCTTTTGCAGCACATTCCATTATTTTTAAATAAATGACCTTAATGCATGCATTAAGCAGGAGCTGGCCTTGAAGAATGGCAATGGTAAAAGCACTGCCAGCTGGACTGGAACATGGGTCCTTTGTTCCAAATATTACGTATTTATTCTGGATCTAAATGAATATAGGATTTTTTTCCACGCTTCTAATAATGAAGTGAATGCCTGTCCTCCCCCAGGGAACTGACAGTGACCAAGAGGCAAGCAGTTGTCAGACACTGCCTGCAGCAAAGCTTACAGCTGCTCCAGATCAAGCTGCACTGAAGAAAAGACTATTAGGTCTCTGGGGATGCAGATAATAGACAAAAATGATAATGTATGTGGACAAAAGTAGAGGATAGTAGTGCTTTCTGGGATTAAGAAGCAGGCAAAAAAATGGTTTTGTTATATGCTGCAAAATGATTGCTGACTCTCGTTTTAGGGTGACCCCTGACCCTAAGCAAAATAATGGATGGCCCATCTGCTTGATACACAGGAATCCTCAGGCACCATTTTGTCCTATTATGTCAAAACTGGTGCTAGAATTATGAATGTGTTACCATTTGTCTTTCCTTTGTTACATGAAACAAAGGTACCAGATACTTAAACAAAACTCTCCCTGCCCCCACTTTCCAAGTATCATTCATCCCCCATAGGGATGAAATAGAAGCAGGTCTTCCTCATGCAGTCTTACTTCTCACTCTATTTTCATTACAGAGGAAACCATCCATCTTGGCCCAGAGCACACATTTCTTCAATGAACTATGGATGGCCTGAGAAGTGCTAATAGGATACGGAGACTTTCATTACTGTGCTGGTCATCTGAACCTGGGCCAGCTGGGGAGGGACTGAAGGGCATTATTGTTTATCAGTTGTGTGAAATAGATGAGGGATTCTGTGCTGCTGTCCCCTTCATATCACCAACATCATTTCCAGCTGTCTCAGCATCTGAGCAAATGATTTATGAGAATCTGACCTACTTCCCCCTGGTAGCAGCACTGTTCAGGCTGAGGTTGGGCCATGTTGAACGACAAGGTTGTGCTGGCGTTCCTGTGTTATGACTCTGTTGTGCCAGAAGGAAAATGTGCAGTTCCATGGCCATCAACCCTGCAGCCTGCATGAGATACTGGAGCCAAAATTTTGGAACCGGTGCTTATGTCTGGCATTTCTTTCACAAACAGGAGTAGGGCACCCACAATTCCCCGTAACTTCACTGGTGCCCAAGAGGGTTGTTTGGTTTATCTTTATAGATGTGAAAAGACTAGAAATCGCAAAGCACCACTCCTTGGATCATAACATTCACCACAAGCAGGAAGTGGTTCTTGTATCCAGGTGGCTTTCTGTGCATTTTCATTATTTCTTGCATCTATTGTGGCAAAGATCCTTCTCCTAAGCCTGATCCAGGACACAAGGAGGTGGCATTGCTCATAGAGAATAACACTGTGATCTGCAGTTGCAGGCATAAAGTCACCGTGCACATTGCCTGAAGTGTCCCTGTGTTTGTACTTCCTACACAATCTGTTCCTGTTGGTACTGTTGCTGGGATCATTTATTCTGATTACCTCTTGCATGCAACCTTCATCCTGTCCTTCACCCTGCAGCAAGCCTGGGCAGATAGAAGTAAATTGGCTCACAGCTGTAATCCCAAGCCTTGTGAGCCTCCTCTTGGTTGCCCAAATGCACCCGCCAGCACCATCCAGCACCTGTGAGAAGGCAGTCAGATATTTCTCTCTAAGGAGAAAAAGAACAAGCATGGATTCAAAAGGCATGGCAACAAGGCATAATCAAATTTGCTGAGTAACACAGAGGTTTATTATTTCAATTCCTCTTTTTTGTAATTGGGAGCAGACGTGTTGCTGAACACCTTTGCATGATGCACACTGCTAAAATCATCAGCACTGACATAAGATCCCTCGCTATTGAGCTGTGTTGGCTGTTGCTGGGAAAGGGAAGACAGCATAGGAATGCAGCTCCTGGGCTGAACTCAGCTAGTATCCATGGTGTTGCTTCATGCAACGTGAAAGCACCACCTCGTGACTGGCCCTATGATCCCTGAGAACTTTTTGTAGGTGACCTGAGAGAGACATTAAGAGAGAGAGAGAGAGAAAGAGACAGAAAAAAACCCAAACAAATGGAGAACTTCAGGGAACAGCCCACCACAATTCCCACTACAAACCTGGGTAAGTATGCCAAGCTGTATCTGGGATACAAGGTGACAACTTGCTAGGAGAATTTCACCTAGATAAATGTTCCTAGCTATGATGCCACTTTATAACTACATTTATTTGATTTGGGGTGACAGCTAGAGAAATCTGACTCATTTGTAGGAGCTTCAGAACAAAGCTCAGTAATAACATCTTGCATTTATACAACATATTTTCACGTCTGGAACACAAAATGTACATAATGATTTAGCAGCATCTTCATTAGGCACATCCATTTTGCAGGTGTGGGAAAGTTTCGATACTTAGAAGTTAAATAACTTGCCTGAATCCACACAGGAGTTCTGACTCAGAGCTGAGAATATAATTTAGAATAACTAAGGCCTCATCTTTTCAATCACTAACGTACAATCTCTTTTAAATTACTTTTTGCTTTTGGATTAAAAGATACAAACTCAATTTAACTTATGATACATAGCCAACTTGATTTCAATGCAAAATCCTCAGTGCCATTCAGTTGTTCAATTGCCTGAGTTAAATAAAAAGCTAAAAATATTCTTGTCTTTCTAGTGATTTATAGGAATATGAGTCACAAGCACTAAGAAGGGGTGACATGCATGCTGATATTTTAATACATTTCCCAGTAAATAGCAGATCTTGTTCCCCAGATTTTTAAAACCAGAGGCAAAAGCTGTGATGCCATTAAAAAGCAGCAGTTCTTCTGTTGCAACCTCTGTTGTATAGCGCTTCGGCTCCCTTCTCTGTTGGGCCGCTAAAGAACTCTTCCCCGAGACCCAGCTGGCCCTGGCTTGATACCTCAGAAGACCAGTATTTGTATTTCTTATCATGGAGTCGTTTCAGGCAGAGCTGCAGATGCTGTGCTTTTCAGGAATTTACTAGGCTACTTCCCTCAGTGGTATCCTGTGGCAATGAACTTTGTACTTGTACAACGTTCCATACAATGAACGGGGTGCTTGTACTATTTTATCGCTGTTGCCTTTTCGTATGGGTATTTCTTGTCCTTGTGGTAATCTAAAGGCCAAATCTGGTTCAAACCTCTGTTCTTCATGACATGTTTTGCTATTTTATATATTCATCACCTTGCCTCTTTTAATTATAGCTTTTGTTTTTAAAATGTGCCTAGTCCTTCTCATAGTTTCAATGTTTGTGTTATCCTACCATAGACCTTTTCAGCATTTGTTAGGTCCTTTCTAAGACAAAAGTGATCAACAGGGATTATGATATTTACTATAAAGCTCTATTCATGCAATACTATTATAAAACCTGCCATTGACTTCAACAGGGCTTTGGCATAGGTAACTGTATAAATTGAAAATTAATTTCTCTGCTTTCATCTTATGTGGTTATTTACTCTATATTCCCTTTTCTAGGGATTGCATAATGCTTCGGAACTGTCTTTGCAATTTAAGTAATGACTGATACTTGATAAATTTATCTTTCTGCATTTATTGATCCCCATTCTCCAGATTTTTAGCAATGAACTCACAGCGCTAATCTACAGAGCATCGCAAATGACCCCTGGATCAAAACTGGTTATTGATTCTTACTCAAATGCTTTGCAACCTTTAAGTAAAAATACCTTTTGCCTTTCAAAATGGTGGAAATCTTTGAATTTAGCATGTAGATCCTTTGAACATCAGCTACTATTCAGCCAGCTCTATCTAATAGTACCTAAGTGTAAAAACATGGAAAATTGACAACTTCTTTATGTGACATCATCAACATGTTCAAGATGCAAGATTCACTCACCCAAAAGTGAAAACCATTCTCATGTCTTTTCAAATATGATAATTATATTAACAATTTTGGCACAAGGTACTTCCTGGGGATTAGTGGCTGACTGGGATAAGTGGCCTTTGCCTCAAGTATCAAGTCTTCCCATTTCTCCATCAATTCACAGAACCTCTTCTGCACCTCCTCTGTTACTGCTAAGTAGTAATGGTTCTTTCAAATGTTAATATATATAACTACTCATTTACAATGTACTAAATCTATGACATGAAGCATGCTCCAATTACTGTTTCTAATAACCTCACCATAAAAGTGATCTTTCTATAATAATTAATGATTGAATAATTTCTATAATGAGAGATAAATGTTGGTGTGGTAACATAAAGTAATATGTCTCTCTTCTGCTTTCACGCACAGACTCTGCACATAACTGATATGAGAAAATGGAACACATGTCCTCATCTTTGAGTTCCCATTCACTCCAGATTTGTGATCAATTCAGTGAACCACAAGTGTAAAACTGGAACAACACAGACCAACCTGAAGTATCCAGGTTCCTCGTTTCTTGTTTGTGTTTGGGCTTGTTTTGTTTTGAAATTATTTACATGATCTCAAAGAGCTTGCATAATGAAATCAAATTGATTTAATGCTCTCAAGAAATCATGATCTAGTGAGCAGTTTTATTATAGTTTAGAAGAAAACGGATGTCTCTCAACATAAGCGGATTAATGACTGCAAAGAAAATTTGTCTTTTAAACCCCATGTCTATATCCAGTTCTTGTACCTTTGGTACAAGGTACTGTGACCTAAGGGTTTGTGCCTTGTCCTGTGAAACTCAATGTTCACAGCAGCCACTCTGAAACCCAGGGAGCAGAGGGTGTTCCTGCTGTTGCAAGCAATTTGGCAGTTCTTTGGAGCAGCCTGTGGAAAGTAATTTCTTTTCCCTCTTGCCCCTGGCTGTGAGGCCACCAGTAACACACTGTGCACAGCCTGGCACAATATTTTAGCACAACATACCAGAACATCTCTTACTGTAGTTGTTGAAAGATTGATGGTACATTCTCTTTGGTTATCATTCACGGTGATGGAGGACAGATAAGCAGCATTCAGAGGATTGTACTTTCTCAGCTTAAATGTGTCTGTAGTTCCTAGTGTCTTAGCGGACGCTTGGTTTTGCGTGCGCTGCTCAGTGCTCTTCTGGGGGTTGTGCAAGTGCATACCTTACTAAATGAGCAGCACCTCTGTGTAATACATGCCATACTGTCTGGTTATTTGACTATTATGAAATAATTAAAGTTATATCATGATATAGTTGTGAATACTTCTTGTAGTCATTTTGGTGTTAACCCAAAGTGGCGGCAAGTTGCTGGTACTGGAATTTACTGACAATGTTTAACACGGAAGACAACTGAGAAGAATAGGTCTGAAGCAATTAGCAGGGTGCTGTCATGCTTATATGTTTAATATAAGATACAAATTTCTAGTCTGCTTCCTGTCAGACTTAACTTGTAAAAGCTGTCAGAACTCATTAAGTTTGATTTTCCTTTTATCCTGGTTGTATTTAAGACAGAGGTAGAAGCATCCAGAATTTCATAAATGTCTTTCATCTAATTGTTCAAGCTGTTTGTTTCTGTAGTTAGTGTGCATGACTTACCTTCATGGCTTCTGCTAGGGTGTATATGCTTGAATATTCTGACTGCTAGGTTTGGTCAGCTCAGAGTTTGCCAACACAGTCATCTGAAATCCTTTTGACAAAGATACACTGCAGATACAGGCAGATGAAGCTGCTCTTTAGCTGCTGTGAGTAAGGATGTTGAACAGGCATCAGGTGGGGAACGGCACATTAATGTGCAGCATATTCTGTCTTTAACAAAGCAAAGCCTCTTGTGGCAGACAGGAAGGGAACAAAGCATTTCTTCTTTGTCCGATCCATTTATGTGTTGTGCCATAACAATGTCAGGAAAGTAGTGGGATGAAGCGCATATTTTTGTAACAGAGGGAAGCAGTCCTTTGCAGGCTGGTTACCTGATCCAGCTTTTTGTTATGTTCATGTCCTACAGTTCATTTGATCAGATGACACTACACTAACTGGTGCTGTAGCAGTTTTTAATGGTACCTCACAGGAGATTTTTGATTTTCTGAGCTTAAAGCTTATCACCTAGTTTAATTTCAGAACCTGCTGTCCCCTTTGTGAATACACTGTTAAATTCTCCTCACTTATTTTTCCATGCTCTTACGAAAAAAGTATATGGAGTTATGTTCTTCCAGGAACAGATCTAGAGGCCATATCAGCCAATCCCTGCTTGTCCCTCTCTACACTAGATCTTAAGAAGCCTTAAACAGTGTGTCTTAATCTAATGATTCCCAAGATGTTTGAGAAATGCAGGATTTGGTCAGTGTTTTTAAAGTGAGTTGTGGGGCACATTGCTAAGCAGCTCCCATTTGAAGTCTCACCTTCATTTAGACTTCCAAAAAAAAATCAGTGCCTCCAGAGTGATCATCCCATCTTTCAATGATATCTCTGGCTCTTAAGGACTTCTGTCTCCACTTTGGAAGTCTTTTTCCTAAATAAGCTGCATTGTTTACATGAGTTTATAATTTATAAGAATCTTGCATTTCTGCCATTTCTAAGTGTGTTGTCACCCTTAAACCACTGTCTGCCATTAATCTGGTTTGAAGATTTCTCAGTTCTACCAAAAGTTCTCATGGACTTCAGCTGTCAGGCTGGTAGAAAAAGTAGTCCAAGAAGAGCAGCTGAATCAAACCTAAGTATGGTTTATGTTTAGCTGCTATACCAGGTGCTATAGCAGTAAATTAAAATAAGCCTGAGGTAAGATTCCAGCTCTATTGACACATATAAAAAAGGAATTGTGGGCAGCAGATTGAAATACCCATAAATGCAAGCAGAGTGTGGTCAGTGCAAAGAGACACTGCTGAGCTGAGCTGAGCTGAGCTGAGCAGCAGCCTTCTGTGATAAACTTCATAGCTCTTCCCTCAAGTTTCATCTCCTTTCCTGGGTAGAATAGTAAGGTGTATGTTATTGTTAACGGTGTTTTTATTCTTCACTATACTTTTCTCAAGGCCAGACAGGAAGATGCAGTCAAAGAGATTTCTTCTACATGAACAGGTAACAAAGCATCACATCGTTCTCAGGGTGTAAAGTTTTAGTCAAGATGCAGCGTAGCATTAAATCAGTGCCCTGACATACTCAACACGGGGACTTTATCAATCAGTGAAGCTCTTTTTGTTTTGTTTTGTTTTCAGGAAAAAAAAAAGAAAAGAGAAACTTCTAGGGTTTTTTACTGTGTGTTTTAAAAGGTGTAGGTTTCTTTAAATTTTTTTATTAAATATTGCTGTGCATTGCTTCAAATGCACTCAGTTGTTTTGCACGGTGGTAATGTTAGGCTGGCCAGATTATAGATGCTTCAGTCTTCGAACCACTTGTAAATATGAGGATTTGATTCATAACCTTTCCATCTCTTGTCGTGCCACATTCTTTGTGTTGTTTAACGTTAGTGTGCTCAGGAAGATCCTCACCCACATCCTCTTTAATTTACATTATCTGGGCTTCTTCAGCAGATTTCTCATTCCTCTTTGTCACAGACATGTCCTTTATCCAGTATATCATATGGGATGGAAACCTGCTCCTCCTTTATTCCAAATGCAGAAGAGAAACAGTTAGTAAGCCATTTCCCATCTCCCTGAGTTAGTATTTATGATTCACTGAGTGCAACAGATAATGTAGAAACTAAATGTGCTTGCCTGAAAGGAACACAGCCTACATTTAGGAAATCCAGTGATAATATTAGTTGTAAATGTCTACTATATAAAATTTTAGCAGTTTCTCACTCCCAGCAACAGTCTGACTATCGTAGTCTGAAGCGCCCAATATGACACTGCGTTTCTGCAGTAGCACTTTTTCTCTTCCCTTTCCACAGCTGATCACTTACCGTTTGCTATTCGGTGTTGGTTTGGTATTCACTGCTGCCAGAACCCAGAGTCTGAGAAGGATTGCCACCAGCCCCTCATAGCAGTTTGCCTGGTGCTGTCTCCTCCTGAAAGAGCAACTGTAAGCTTGATTGTTGACTTGAGAGTCCCTCACCAGGTTCTTCAGGTATGTTGATGAGGTCATACAGCTTCAGCAAAAGCCATCTCTACATTATGAAAATGTGTTACAAAGTTTTTGGAAAAAAAGTGGCATGGAGGGTTCTACCCAGGTTTTCACAAGATAAATACCGTACAGGAACACTTCCACTTTTTTCTCTCTTACTGTTTTTCCCATGCTCCAAAACTCAGCCATACCAGTCTGCAGTAAACCCTCATGAAAAGTAAACTCTGCAGTTCTCTGACCTCATTTGACCCCAAAGGAATAAGCAGCATTATGTTATTTCTTCTAATTAACACTTAATGGAGCATTTGAATAAAATACAGCAACAACAAATTGGCAAAGTATGCCTTAAGTGTCCTATGACAGAAATACAAGTGACATTTGGCCAATGCAGTCTTTTCTCTTCACTCACCAAGAGATGTCAATCAAGATGTCTTGTTCTCTCACAGACCATCCATCTACTGGAAATGCTTAAGAAGGTTTGGATCACTCTTTTCCCTGTGTTAACAGCATCAACAATGAGCTCTTTATCTAAGGGTCAACAGGTCATTAGCATGTCAACTTGGATTACTCATTGTTTCACTCCAGGGTCCCGTTTCCCTGAGGCAGCACAGCATGCAGGCTTAGATTTGTCCTGGGATCTGTTTTGGAGGGGAACAACTGGGTATCTCTCAAACAAAACCCATGAGTGATTTGATGCTTGGATCTATCAAAGGCAGTTCCAGCAGCTGTTATGGCCAGGGCTATGCCCGTCTCTCTACCCAGCACAGGCCTCCAGCAGGTACCCAGTATGATGGACCTTTTCATGTACTGTAATATTGTAGCCTGCTTTATGCAGCCCACACTCTCAGCAGTCTGCTGGAAAGGTATAAATGTACTGTAGGTGTCTCAGTTTCTGAGCACATTGAAAAAGAAATGGTAAATCTTTTTTAAAATATAAAAAAAAAAAAAAACAAAACAAAACAACAAACCATCAGTGAAGTGTCCAGGACAAAAGAGAGGCTTGACACATCCCGGAGGAGAGCTCAGACGTTTGTAGCAGGACTTAAACAACCCCAGAAATGAGGGACTGGAAGAATTTCCCTGTTTAACCAGGGGGAGCAGCAGTGTGGCTTCATGGCCAGAACTTTTAGGTTCAAACCAGGCTGTGTAGCTCAAAATTAGAAAGACTAGACGTGACCCATGATGAAAGCCAGCTCAAAGCAGACAAGTAACGTCTGTGTGTTAGGCTGTGGGTGACTAGACACAGATCTGTGGACACCAATGCCTATGGGACAGTAATTGAGCCAAGGCACTGTGGAGAAGGGAGCAATCATAGATAGGCGTGTGAGAGAGCAACTGTGGCACGGTTGACAAGGAGAATAAAATCACTCTCTGTAGCTTACCACTTGGCATTCTTTTGCTAGGTAGATGAGTGGAGAACAATTTATTAAGACTTTTGGCACCATCTCCCACAGTGTAATTCTTTGGAAGATGAAGCAGCATGGGCTAGAAGGAAGGGTTTGTTGCATGGACTGTTAGGTGGGTTAAAAATTGGCTGGATCATCAGGCTCAAAGAGCAGCAATCAAAAGCTCAATGTCAAGATGAAGACCACAAAAATAACTGGAGTAATTTAGGGGCTGATACTGCAGCCCGTATAATCATCTGCATCAAAGAGTTGGATGATGATATAAAGTTGTGGAAAAATCACTGGGAAGGGGAATTGGAGAAAAGTGGGACCTAACAGAAGTTGTAGTATTGTAGAAACCTTTTTAGGGTAAAATACAGTTGTCACTTTCAGGACAGTTGATGGACATGGAATCTAATCCACCATGGTTCCCCAGGCAACACAACCTGCTATCCTAGAGGAGCAGTGGAGGGTGGAGCGGAGTGGAGGATCTGCTGTCCTCCTTGCAGGACTGGGAACTTGATGGTACCATACAGCTGATAAGTCACATAGCAGCTGTCAGGTGGGAGATATAAGAGACAATGTTCATTGCTGAGCCAACAACTATGGTGAAATCACTTTCCTCAGATGAGCCTTGCTCATTATAATCTCGTTATAATACTAACGCACACCTCCATCTCAAAGTTACCCACCTCCAAGGTATGACCACCCCTCACTAAGCATGTGCTTTATATTTTTGTTGGCTATATCTTTAAACAAGAAGGGAGAGAATCTTACGCCAATCAATAATAAAATAATGTATGACTGGAGTTACTCAAGCTCCACCTGAGAGTACATAAAAGTATAAAAGTGAATGAATGAGGGGAGAATTTAGGAAAAACTTCATCATAACTTCTGGGATCAGTCGATGGGCTGAACCTGTATTCTCCCCCCTAGGGACGCTGACTGGGCAAGAACTTTGACTTATGCCCGCTAAATAGCTTGTGCTAGCTGTTGTTAGTGATTATAGTTTGGCTGTATATAGTTTGGTTGTATATCACTTCAAGCTTATTTTTGAAGACATTCCCTATCATGGGCAATCACGAATCCTAATTTGTCATGATTTTATAATAAAGTGTGCTATTCCATAAACTGTTAGTGTTAGTCCTTTGTGGGTGCTAGTAGTCACCAGCCGCGGGATAACATATTCAAATGAAGTGGGAAGACCTGTTGAGGGGTCCCTTTTACACTGTTGGTGTGTTTCCCTGAACAAGTCAGTCGAATCGCCCTCTGATCCAGCAGGATTGTTCAGCGAAGGGTCTCTATAACGGGATGCTCTCAGACTGGTTGGGCACAAGGGTCTCAGCTTTCCTGTGGCACTGATAGACAGACCAAACACTAAGGGTTGAGAAAATCAACCCCCACCCCACCGCCCCTTCCACATGACAGAACTGTACTATTAGCCAATCTATGCACGACATTAGATTAGGTACAGTGGCTGACATGATAAATAGCAGTGTTCAGTCCAGGGGTGTAAGGGCTTTTTCCAAAATCTGTGCAGGCTTTTCCTGCTTGCTCCCAAGCCCTGGATGTAGAGATAAAGAAAAAACTTTGTTCATTGTCTGGGTGCCAGGTTGCAGAGTCATTATGTCTTAAAATGTAGTGAGGAAGCAGCTAGCACTAAATCTGGCTCTCGGAGCTCACCTGCAAATCAGTTCCGTGCACATCTGTCTGCAATGAGGGGCTGCCCAAAGCCTCCACATCTTATAATCCTGATCTGGGAAGAAGAGACCTCCTCAGATGAGCATGGAAGGAGTAAACAGCTCGGTGGAGCGTGAACTGGCTGCAAAGGTGCTTTGCTGCACATAGGCACATGCCAGGGCAGAACTTGGGTGGATAAGTGATTGTCTATAACCAGCACTTATGTATGCAATAAAGGATCTCGCATGGGGTCTGTGCCTTCGTATGCCACACAGGGGGACCTGAGAAACTGCCAACTGCAACCATAAATGACCACAAATAGCAGCTCAAGAGGTTGAAGTTAAGAGAAGAAAGTCACTAGGAGGGTAATACACCACTGAAACAAGTTGTGCACAGACTCTTCATTCTTGGAGGTTTTGAAAACTGAGATAGATAAAGCCACAGCTGACTTGACCTGATCTTAGCAATGGTGCCACTTTGAACAGGAGGCTGGACTAGAAATCTCTAGAAGTCCTTCCCATACAATGCTTTTGTGAATCTATGATACTGTGCTACATTGCTGTTCTCATGAATCAGCCACAGAGCCTTAGATAGTGACATCTGGGATTTTTTGGGATATGTTTAGACTCACGTAGTGTCTTTTAGCCGCCTATTCATTGTGAAAAGGAACGTGGGTTTACACTTTCTAGATGTCAGAAAGCAGCAAGGGCAAGCTGCTCTGCAAGAGAAGGGGAACTAGGAGCAGAAGGTGGCGGCAAGGCAGGCAGGGTCTGTGACCTCCCCAACAAGAAGTCAGGAAGTTTAGACAGCCAGGGTCAGCATCAGGTCCAGGGACAGTGATCAAGGTCAGCCTTAGTCCAGTGACAGCCCTGTAAGTCCATTGTGCCCAGGCTGGTCCAGGGTCAAGCCAGGAAGTCAAGTCAGTCAGGGTCAGGACTGAGGAGGTATTTGGCCCAGACACACAGAGCTGTAACGTAGCAGCGGCATGGCCAAGACGAAGAGCCACAGCTTGAAAGCAGCTCCCAAGGGAAGCCTTGGAGGGCAGGATATTTTTTCTAGCTTTCTTCAGATAGTTTTTATTAGCAAAGGGGTTGACTTTGGACTCAGTCAAGTAGATTCCTTAACATAGTCAAATAGGCTCTGACAAACTGGGGGGAGTGTGCTCAAGACCCTGACACCAGGGGGATTCCTGCCCAGAGCTCAGCAATCCAGAGCCTAAAGCTGGAGAGGAGAGCTTCTCTGGACTGTAAGCCCTTAACCGCATCTTGGTTACAAGGCAAACACCAGTTCAAGTTAACAGGTGTTTGCCTTTTCAGAAGATGTTTTAGCAGATTTAATACTGAAAATCCCATAGACATATCCCAAACTAGAAAGGTGGCAGGTCTACCCCATCCAGCCAGTCTCTGTCATCTGTGGCTGTTTCATCTTTCTGACAGATCAGCTGGCTTGACTACCTCATTTCACAACAAATGTAGCAGTAGTCAAGGCTTAGCTAAAGGGTAGCCATCTCTGATATTGAGAGCATTTCCTAAACTTAAGCTTCTTTTCTTCTCACTTTTGCAGGAAGAAGTTTTTTGGTGTTGTGACTAGCTCAATTCCTTTTGTGCAAGTGGGAAGCCTTTCTCCTTACTTTACATTAGGTTGTTATTTAAAATATGTATTATTAATACACACATGGCTTTCTATACCTGCTTAACATAAACAACACAATTAAAAAATGGGCATTAGACTACTGTAACAAAACAGCCTCCTCCCTCCTTTTTTATGTTTTTTTTTAGGGTGTCCTGTCCTTGGTGTGTCACAATATCCAGCAGCTGGCATTTATGGGGCTGCAGTCCTGTGGGTCTTCAGGCAGAGCGGGTAAAGACTACAAGAGGGAGCTGAAACACAGCAGCACATGGCTGTTGCACTGCCCTTTACTGAAAGAGGCTGATGAGATCTAGAGTAAAGGTTGTGTCTTGCAGCACATGGAATATGAGCAGTGCCTCAAAACTGGAAGTAGGGAATAAACCCCTGCATCCTAGTTGCATCCACAACAAAAAGGCATCCACAACAAGAAGGCAATCCACAAGCAGTGATTATCTAAGAAACTGGTGCTCTTGGTTGTTTGAGAGCATCCAGACTTCTAATTAACACATGTTCAGTTGGCCAATGATTGCTGGCTTTGTGTATTTGTGGTCATGGATAATTACACCTTGTGATGAACTAAAATATTCCCACAGAGTACAACTGTATTGATCCACAACCTATTTATAAATGTCATGAAAATATCTTTCAAGGGGCATGAATGAGCAGCCTTGCTCTGGAGGAAATTGGGTTTGATTTGGCAGCATTAAAAGTGTTTTAAAATCATTCACTGAGCAATTACAGTGTTGGCTGTGCTCATCTTGTTGAGGTCGAAATTTGTTTACCTAAGGAATGATACACTGAGCTTGCATGTATAGCTGGAGATTAGTCACTAGGATAGTCAGTGGGACATAGGGGTATATAAGTCATAGGATGATTGTTTTCTTTCAGATTTATTATTGTTTTCTCAGGACCATATTCCTCCTAGTAAAAGTATGACACAGTCTGCCAGGGCCAGTAATCCAAGCAGACAAATACCTTATGGATATGTGGGTTTGTGGGGAAAAGCTGACCTAGGAAAGATCACTGTTTAGTCAAGAAACCTCATTTTGACTACACAAGAATTAGACTATATGCAGTGTAGTCTTTCATTTCAGTCTGTAATTCCTGCTGCTTCATATGTCAGGCCTTTATCCATTGCTCACCCTACACAAGCTCAACAGACTTAGACTGGTATTCATCACTGTCCTCTCAGTGGAGCTTTAGCGTGACAGCATTTGTGTGAGACACCTTCTTCTGTGCTGCCAGGTGAGCAGGGGTGATGTAAGGCAGCTGAAACTTGTCAGATCCCATAGCTAAGTACAACTCAGATTTCAAAGCCAGAAAAATAAACTCCTGAATGGCTGTCACACTTTAAGGCTGAGAAATTCTCAATCCAGTTTAAAGCATTAGAAATTATCTTGGCTCTGTCTCAAACCCTTGTTTTGTGGTGTCACTTCTGACTATTATAAGATACAAAAGCATTTGCTTTAGAAAAATTGTTGTCTAACAATTAAAAAATTGGCTTTCAAAAAAGTTAAATATAATTGAATCCTCAAAGATTTGTAACCTATCTGCCATAAAAATGTCCTGGTCTTCTTTTACAACTTCTTTTGATGATTCAGAAATCACATTAGCCATAGAAAGAATTAGGACCTATAACATCTCCACACTCCAGGCTAGCATTGCTATCCTCAGCCTATGCAGCAAGAAATCTAAGGCCATCAGAGTAATGATTTTGTTCATTGTCATTTAGCAGATATCTGAGACAAATGGGAATAAGATACAGATCACTTCACAGTACTGAAGGATTCTCCTTACAGTATTAGAAGTAGTAACAACAGGCACTGAATTAACAGAAACTACACTGAGGATTCATGCACTTCAGGCTATGGCAAGGTTGCAGGATATTGGAATAACCTATCATTTGTGCATTCTCAGAATGCTTCATCTGTGAAGTGTTGCTCTTCCATTGAGCTTTAAAGTCAGAGGAAACAAACTAAATTAGTAGTGAGTATATTCATATCCCGTATGTTAGGGTTTCTCTGCTGAGAGGTGGCAACTTTATATGCTCATGGCATATGTTCAGCCATCCCTCTAAGCCTTGAATATAAACCAGGAGTTTAATTTTGTTGCTTCAAATGTGTCACACCGATGGGCTCCCCCAGCAGTTTCCAAATGCGTATGTTGTAGCTGTTGTACATAACATGTTCTCATGCCCTGTGGTGATAAGCCTGAGCTAAGTATCTTAATACCATGAACAGCAGAGAGAAAATGTTAATTCTGGGATAGACTTTGCAAACCTCAGCTATAACAGCGCACATTTGAAAAGGGTTTGACCGGTTTTAATGAGACCACGCTTCATGTCATCCCATCCTCATGCAGAAATGCTTGCTCGCTCTGCCCCCCTCTGGAAGCCACGGGGTGACACACGGGTGCCCAGCCAGCCGCAGCTCCCTGCTCTCCGCTCTGCCAAGGCAGCTACAACAGTTCCTGAGGCCGGGCAGCAGCTTGTTCAGATGCCTTCGTAGTTCCAGCCGCATGAACAAAGCGCCGCAGACCATTGATCTTACTAAAGATTATTTAAAAAAGTGATGGAGAAACTGCACTAGAAGTAACAGTAAAGGAAGGCACTGTATACCGTTTGGAGCTTTTTTTTTTTTTTGATAAAAAATAAAGCAAAAGGTGTACAAATTGTAAAAACCAAGGTTAACACTTTGCACATAAAATTAAAACAACTGGTAAAAACCTCTTGTCATAAGGAAATCAATCCACTGTGTAGTGAGGGTGGGATAAATATGAAACATAATAATGATATGGCTCCAGATGCAAACTAATACTTTGCTTCATTTTTCAGTAAGAAAGATGATGTTCATGGGATGGAAGCAAAGGTTAAATGGCTAATGGAAGTGAATGCACAGAAGCAGAAATGGCCACATCTGGGTGTGAGAATACTCAGTATGCTCTTTCGAGAAACAAGGTAATTTACACACTGAAATCTGAAAAACATTCGGAGTTTTTAATGGAGCATGGAGGAGTATCATATGACTAGTAAACAGCAAAAGCACTACCCATATATATGAAAGGGGAAGGAAAATAATCCAGAATCAAAAATCTAGTCTGAATTAGAGGTAAAATTGGCACAGATATTCAAGTGCTAAATATTTAAAAACAGGAAATTAACTAGAAATGAGGATAATATAATGATGATATAATATGATTTTAGTAGTGGTAGTTTGGTCAGATGATTATTATACTTTTTGATAACAAGGATGACTAAATCTGTGTAAAATACAGAAAATACAAAAAAAACCCAACCCACTAAACCCAAAGCTACATCTCATCTACCTGTATTGTAGCTAGCTACTAACACCTTATAGGAAATTATTGTTTATGGAGGTCATTTGAAGAAAGTAGCAAGAAATATGAGCTCAGAATCAGCAAAAGAAGAGAAACAATAATTGGTCTGGAAAGAACTGCCATTAGTGGGAATCCTTAAACATTTGGGACCGACTTTTTAACATCTTTATTAACATCTGGGATAAGAAGCTGGCATGTACTAATCAAGTTTGGTGATGACACAAAGCTCAACAGACAGGCAGACTGTAATATTGTACAGGAAAAACTAGATGACCTTGAGAGTAGAGTATTAGAAATGGGATGAAATTTAATTGCATAATGTGCAAAGTCATGCACCTAACGAGCTTATAACATGAACTTCTGCAAATTGGGAGTTTCAGATGAAAATGACAGAGAAGAAGGGAGACCCTGGGGCACTTGCTGATTACAGCAGGATTGTTAGCCAACAGTGGAGTGTGGCCATAAAAAAAGTAAATGCCACAACTGGAAAGCACCTTTCCTGGTATAGTCAGTAAAGCTAGGGGTGTGCAATCAGAAATAATATGAAATATCACCTATTTTCCTTATTTGAAAAGGACAGTTTCACATGGGAATAGATGTCAAATCAGCTACTGGGATTTTATTCTGCGTGAATGCAAAGGCAATATAGCCATGCAGATGTCCCTGTGCTACCTGTGGGACTAGACCAGTTCCCTGCACAGTGCTGTGCCTTACCTGATGGATTCATCAGCCCCAGACAGCGCAAACCCATTGTGCAACAGAGATGTGTCTTCCCAGAGTTAGTTTTCTTGGCCTAAAAAAGGAAAATTATCTAGAAACTTGATCACTCTCTATAAATAAATGCTGGGGTTTGTAGCTATCCTGTCGCTCAGAAGGGCAATGTTAAGGGAAAAAAAAAAGCAAGCAGGGAGAAAATTAAATAAACTTGGGCTTAAAATAAAGAGAGCTTTGTAACCAACAGAAAAGAGAGATTTAGATGTGAAATTATGGAGGAAATTAAACTTGCTTTTATATGGAACTCAAATTCTTTAGTACCCTCTATTCACATTTTTTTCTAAAATGGACCCAGAAAAAGCCCTCAGTCTCTGATTTGTTCTGTAAGAGCAAAGCACCAACTTCTTGGTTTAAATCTACTACTTATTAGGGAATGTGCTGATTTTTAGCAACTTACCTTATCAATTCTTTATGGAAAAGTACATATTTAATTCAAGTTTTGGGTGTCAGTGATTTTTTAAAAGAAAACTTGGCACAGAACTTTTGTTGTAGAAAACAAAATTAAATTACTGTAGTTGTTTTGTAGTTTTTGCATCCTTTACAGTGATCTGCCATGGTATCTGCTGAACATTCGTCTGTAGGAAGAAAAGTCAGCAGTCTGAGCTGGGCATTCAGAAACGTGGTGTTAATTTCTGGAGTGCAGAAAGATTTTATCCCAAAACAAACTAGTCTTTTCACACTAAAGATGATGCAAAAGAGGCAAAGTAATTTTTCCACTAGCTGCTGTCAATTGTTGATGCTTTCAAGACTAGGATACCAATTGTAGTGACAAATGTTGTTCATGGGGTCTCTTTTGGTCATATATATTTCACCGGTTGTGTCCCTCTGTGTCTTAGAGTTGTTTCTTTGGAGACCTAAAGTACTTTTCTTCTTTCTGATCCTGCTAGACACAAGTTGGCTGGCAATTTATAACTCTTGCCTAGTGAACTCCCTCTATCTAAAGTCCCTGAGTGCTTCCTTTTGAAGAAATTTAATTTATTTTTATTTTTGTAATGTTTTCCAGCTCTCACAATCCTATGTGATTATGGATGTTAGTTTGTAATTCAAGAAGAGGTTTTTTTAAATATGTATATCGAGTCCTATATGCCTTGCTGTTTTTCCCTGGCTTTTACACTTGTCTATAGCTTTTCAGAGATGCTGAGAAGCACATGGTTTTCAGTGATGTCTAGGACAAGTAGATACTTGCTGTCTCTTCACATTATACTGCAGCTCCATAGGAGGAAAATACAGGCAAGAGGAGAGAGGCTGCAACTCTGTCTCACACAAGTGCCCATGTTGAGCCACTCCATCATCTGGTTATTCACCCATGCAGAGCACTTGACACCTCCTGAAGGGTGCTGCAGGTCTGTGGCACTTAACATTCAATGGCAGGACTTCACCAGCCCCTGTTCTGCAACGAGATGTCCAATATACGGAGAGAGCCAATTCGATTTCGTGATAGTTTCTAGGCTTTTGTCCAATGCAGACATAGTGTGCGCCACATCACAGGAAGAGTGACAGACCAACAATCTAATCTTAGCGTTAGTATAGAGCAAACTGCTGCATGGTTTTGTGGTATTGATCATAAGTCCTGTATCAGGAAGGGCCAGACACAGTCCTCTAGAAAATCATAGCCCAAGGTTAAATCTTGACCTTTTACTAAAGGGGAAGGAAGCTAGGCTAATTGTGCCTGCCTGCTTAGTTAGGCAATAACTGAACTTGAACACCTGGTTAAAGCATTTCTGGGACTTTATGCCTCTCCAGAAATGATCTGGGAGCCATGATAGACTCCAGCAATACCTGACAGGAGGGCTTGCTGCCAGAATCAGGTTTTCTTTCTTGCACTTTTGCAAACAGTTACTGAAACAACCTTTCATGTGTACACGTAGGAAAGAGCGGGTATTTGCAGCAGTGTACGTTAGACATGGAAGAGTGACAAGGGAATACATTTCTTCTCTCTCTTATACATCCACACTGGCACACACACACACACCCACACCCCCACACACACTCTCACACATGAGACATGTCCCAAAGCCATTAAAATCTCAGTAGAAGGGGGGAGATTTCTCAGGACCTGTGAAGTGACAGTCCCTGGCACTCCTCCAGCCAGCCCTCCTGCAGGTCCCTGCTGCATGAGAACAAGCTGATTAACAGTCTTCCGTACCCTGAAGCTAAGGGCACTTAAGGGAAGGGGTTGTTCCTTTTATCCTACAGCTGCAGAGATGGTATCGATGCAGACAAGGTAATGAGAATTTTCCAATAGTCCCAACTTCCCCTCCCCAACTGTTTTTCTCACTCTTCCTCTGCCCCTCCTTCCTCCATCTTCAATGTACTAGCTCATTAATGATTACAAAAAACCCTAGCTGGAACACACAGAAGTGCAAAGCTGCTGCTGAACAGACTCCGTTTGCCTCAGGATCGGCTGCTGCATCTGCTTGTGAGGCTGCCAGTCAGGACTGCAGATGATTTAAGAGTCTTTCTTATTGGCAATTTAGTTAAACCTGCTGTGCACAGCTAGGTCTTGGGAGAAGGAAGATGAATGCACATTTTAATGACTGAATCAGCATATATTGGGAATCAGGATGGCAGCAGCCTCACCTCCCTGGGGGCTCACCAGCTATGACAAGTGAAAAGCCTCCTGCCTGTTAAAAAGTACATGATTGCTGTATGCCCCTCTGCTTGATATATATTCTAGATGGATTGTGCTGGGGCTCCCCGATGACATTAAAGCATTTGCAAGTGTTTGCAAGATGATGGTAATGCTGTTTACACCCTGATTCCAGTGCTACATCTCAGGAGGCATAAAACCGTACTGCGGAGTGGCTTAAGCAGATTGTTGCATCCTTTACGTTCTTATATGAAATGGTAGTGTAAAACATCAGACTGCTGACAGGTGTAATAGTTGTTTTATATACACACACACTTACCCCTGTACTGGCTAGTGTAAATTAGCACACCTCCAACACAGTCAGTGGAGTTATGTTGATTTATATCTGCCGAGGGTTGCAGCCATAATGCTTGCCTCTATTTTTGTACATGTATGCATATACATTCATACACTTCAGTTTTCAACAGACAGACTTCAGCTACCCAGAATAAGATTGTCCTCCATCTGTTCTTATTTCCAACAAAAATCTCTGCAGTTGTTCAGTCACAAATATAAAATTATTCTATATCCTCAGTGACATTGAGATAATTGAATTTATATTGGACGTATGCTTCTTTACACATACAAGAGCTTACCATCATTATTACTGCTGCTGATTTATATTCTTGCCAACCAAAGCTGCATGCATTTATGTACATAATTAATTTTAAAATATTTCAGAAATAAATCATCACATAACAAACTAACCAATCAGATGAGTATCCTATTATTCCCCTCATCTCTAACTATTCCAGTCAAACGACCAAGTTTCAAAACCTTTTTAATCATTTGAGAAGTTATACTCTTGCACTTTGAACTTGACAGTTAAAACTTTTTCAGACAAATGCATAGGAGCAAGTTGCAACTTGAGGAAAATATACAACAGACTTAGGGAAGTTAAGGAACCAGGAAGTTAACACACTGGAGAATTAACATTAAACAGCATACATATTTCAAGCTTTGAACAAATCATATCTCAGATCAGTATGTTAGAATTCAGATGGAAGCGTTGCTTTTGTGTAAACTGAACCCAATGTACTAAGGAACCAGAAAGCAGCCAGGTTTTTCCCAAAAGGATTTTTCTGCATTAGTTCTGTAACAGCCATCCTAAATCTTCTTGCTGGACACATCTACTTCCTGGACCACTTGCCTCCCTGTGAGCTTTTTTCGTCATGTCTGCCTACCTTAGGTTGTCTTACTTCTGGATCAGGAAGAATATTAGCTCTGATACTCACTTTCTTAGCCAGTAAGGCTAATTTTTACCATGCTGTTCTTTAAAGGCTATATAATTTAGGCAGTAGCTATGCAAAATGTGACATCTCATAATTTATTTCCCTCTGCAATAGGACACTTAATGGTTTAGCAAGATAGTGCCGTTACTATTTAGACAGAGTAACACCAACTTTGTGAGTAATTGAACTCAATAGGAGCAGGTCCCCCTGTGTTTTAAATTTCAGGTATCCCATGAAAAACAGCGCAGTCAGTGCTGCCAAATTAAACCAGCTAAAGACAAGGCCAAACCTGCATCCAACTTCTACAGCACATCTGGGCCTAAAGTCAACATTTCCAATGCCTAAATGATTAGGCTGTTAGGGAGGAACTTGTAGTTTTATCTTTGGTACCAAACTACTCAGCCTGAATCTACACCAGGAACTTCACAATCCCAAAATAAGCCAGCTATGGGATTTAGACCTGTTCAGAGTTAGGCAAAGAGCTGAGGAGGCAAATTCTGTATCGCAGTCCTGAGAGCTTGACTTCACCTGATTCCTGCTGCTGCTCTCCAGCTCTGCGCTGGATCTCCTTGCCAGGTCCCAGAATTCCCACAGAGTTGGGAACATTTCACCTTCACCCCTCTATGTGCTCAGGGCCAAAACTTTGCTCACGTCCCAGTTATGCACTATTCTGAGAGCGGCAGAAGTGGCGATTGCATGTGAACTCAGCAAAAGAGTGAATTCTCTCCATCAAGAGTAAAAATGGCAAAACCTGGATCCTTCTCATTAAATAAATCATACGTACAATCCATTTGCATATGTTTTGCATTCTTGGGTATAAATTTTTAAGTATTTTAAAGGTTCCGGAAACCTGGGAGGATTTATAACATGAATCCCTCTGAACTGTGATCTAAGAGTTACTTCTCCCTTAAGAATAATGATTTATTGGGTCCAAGCAGTTATAGCATTATGATTTTTTAATCTAAGGGGGCTTTCAATGCAGTTACTTTCAAAGGAAATAAAGAAAGTAATTGTAGATTAGGGAAAAAGTATGAGCTCCCGATTAATTATTAAAATTGACTGTTAATTTTAGAAACTTGCAGCAAATTGTTCGTAAAAGAGAATTTAAAGATACAGGGACATCCTTTATTATATTATATCTCAAATTCCCTATTCACAAGCCGTAAAGAACATTTTAAATATTGGAGAAATCACACTGAAAAAGTAAATAACAGTAGATGTGTATTGAATTACATCAAAGATCTGTTTCCCTCCTTATATATGCACACCATTCACAAGCACGAACCCTATAAGGTGCTGTATATTGGTATATTTTTGTGTAATGTAGATATATATCTGTGTTTCAGTCTGAAAGCAGAATCAGAGAAGCTTTCCTCTTCCTTGGATCAATCGTAAAAGAAAAATCAACTCCTTACTGTGCTGAATTAAAATATTTCAACAGTTTTGGGATTCGTCAAATGCAAAAGTATTATCAGAGCTGCAAAAATGTGAAAACTATCTCCTAGCTTCATGGCAGTTCTTGAGACCCAAAAATACAGCTGTGTGTTTAACGTCACTGAGTGAAGACAAAATGTTTTGCAGCAAAAGGAGTAGATTCAATAGAAGTTATTTATCATACCTAGACTACAGAGCAACCAGCCACTCTGCCCTTCCATAGTTTCCTTTATAGATCATGTACATGGATCCTTTTTACTGTTGGTGAAAATATACATTGTCTTTCCAAATTTGTTTTTTCACTGCTCTTCATTAAAACAGAATCGGTATGTCTGATGACAGGGAATGCCAGGTTAGAATAAATTTAATATCAAAGTTCTGTTTTACTTTCAGAAAAGGCTGCATAAAATATGCTCCCCCTTCCAAACTGATCTGTTTCCTCCACGTGTTCAGTCAGTTTTGATGCCTTCAGTAATAAACTGGGATTACGGGCACATTTTTGTCCCCTTAGCTCTGCATATTCAACACTGCAAATGAGAAACGGGTACAGTAGCAGCCTGTGCACATCAGCAAGGGAGTTCCTAATGTCCCAGACATACATACCTTTATGAAACTGAAGGTTTCATACCTTCAGCCCTGCTGTTTCTGAGGTCATAATTTCAGTTGAAGTTCGACAATGGAAAGAATGAGAGGACCTGAAGCATGCTTTCAAAGTACAGAGTAGACTTGGCAGAGAGGAAGTGATGAAGAAGTGAAGTGGTGATGAGACAGAAACCTGAGAATATTTGCAGTGGGATCAATATAATGCCCTGCTGCAATACGTTTAGAGACTTGTTTCTACCATAGCATTGAGCTACGTGTCAGTCATCCAGTGGATCAGCAAGCACTGGTCACTTAACAGCAGCATGTAAGAGGGAAAAACCAACCTCAACTAACAAAGCAAATAAAAATATTAGATCCCTAAATATTAAGCATACATCAAATCTGGCAACCTATTCGACTGCCTAAGGCAGCTGGTTTATAGAGTCATGTTCATTCCATTTAATATTATTAACAATTCCCAGGGAAGTACTGCATAGTTACAGCAGCTAGTACATTAATCTTTATCATATGTGCAAGAGTGGAAGCTTGCAACAGGTTTATGAAAACAGTGTTTATTGTTTTATTTCCAAACTGATCTCTATGCAGAAAATAATGATCTAATGAGACTACTTACTAACTGACTGCTAAATTCCCTGGGGCGAAAAATATTCTCCCATCAAGTGCTGGGACAGATACTCTTGTGAGAATCTTCAGCTCTCTGCCTTTGAGCTGTTGCTTCATCTCTTCCGGTCAATGTCATTGTGTCGCGGGATGCAAATACCTTGTATTCCAGTTTTAAACATGCTGTGGGTTAAATTAATGGTCGTGCATGAAAATAATTCTGAAAGCACAAGATATCTTCCCCACAGATTCCTTTTGCCTTTGCTCTTGAATATTGTGGGGTTCCTCTAAAAAGCAGGTGACTCTATCTGGATGTACACTCTTTCAAATAGAATAAAACCACTGGCTCTTCCCCTTTCAAGGGAAAGCAAAGCTGAAAGGGCTCCTACTGTGTTCACTTTCTCAAACTCTGCTTTCTATATAAGAATATAAAAGCAGCCAGTACTGGGTCAACTCGAAGGTCTGTCTAGCCCAGTGACCAGCAGTAGATGGCTAAGGCAAAGAAGAGCAGGGCAAGGATAGTAATTTTTTACCAAATATTACCCCAGCCTTCAGCAATTTGTGGAACAGGGACTTTCTGAGCCAGAGGTCATGACTTCATGTTAAAAAGCTTTCAATAGTTTTTCTTCCATGGATATGTCAAACCACTTCCTGAAGACTGAATTCCTGTGGAAATTAGTTTTACAGCTTCACTAAATATTTTGTGAAGAAGTATGTCCTTTGGTTTGATTGAAAGGTGGCCCCTAGTGGGTTTCATTTCTCCTACTCCTTGAACTGGAAATGATGTTGACATATTGTTCCAATTTATCTTTCTCATGGTCCTCATTATTATGAGATATTATAAATGATGAAAAAACCACACTGCTGTTTTATCTATACTTACTCATCTCTTTTCTCCATGCTGAAGAATCCCACTTCTTTTAGCAATTTCTTATGCAGAAGTGTTTCCCCATTTTTACCACTTATGAGCCAGTTCTTCACTGTACTAGAACCTTCAGTAACTGACACAAGAGAGATGTCCAAAGCAAAGAGACAAAGGCAGCTGACTTGAATCCACCACTTCCCAGGAATTGTACTCCACAATGTACAGGGGTAGTAGAAGGAGAAATGCACTTTACTGGTACATTCAGTTGGGCTTACTGTGTTTATAAGACCAGTAGGGTGTGAATTTGGTTACCAAGGCCATTAGGTCACCCAAAGTCTTCCAAGCAGAGCCTAGTACAGGTCTTACAAGGCTCCTACAGAGAGTCATTTTCAGGACTTGATTTTAATAAGACAATTTCCTCTCTCCCGTCCTTTCTGCAACACTAGCTAAAGCTTACAGGTCCCTACAACAAAAACGTGGCGATAGTTTTGGAGCTTACAGATATCTGTAACAAAAGAGAGGTGGTACTTCGTGAAGTAGGCAGGTGGCCTGTGGAGCTACTTGTCAAAGGAAATTAGGAAAGGATGTTCTAGAAATGTATAGGCATTCTAGGAGATACTGTAAAAGTTCAAGGAGGACAAACTAATCCTAAAAACACAGGCACCACATTACTGGGGAAATCCCTGAACCTAAAACGCTTGGGAGAGGGTCTGGGAGAGTGCAGGGGTGAAGCTTGTCCTGTCCTTACATTCTTCATTAGACATTGGCTGTGGCTGCTGGTGGTGACAGCACCCTAAGCTAGATTCACCTGTAGTCTGACCCAAACTTCTCTTACAAACCCAGGCTGCCATATTCGTTAAGGCAGCCCATCTATAATACATGGCCCATTAAACTGACCCTTTCTGCGGCTGCCCTGAACGCCGCGGAAGGCTTTGCTCTCCCCGGCTTTCGCAAGGAAAGGGGCGATGCGAGACAAACCATGCCAGCAGGTGAAGGCTGAGCTCGCAGTGACCGGCTGCGCTGCCGCTTTCCCGGCTGACAGCAGCCCGCGGCTCCTTTGTCACCGCTCCCTCGGCGGCGGTGGCGGTGGCAGCGGCGGTGCGCCCAGCCCGCAGGCTGGCAGCGCCGGGATCGCCGGGAGGCAGCCGGGCGGGCGGCAGGAGGGCTTAGGACCCAGGGGGACGGCAGCCGCCGAGTGGAAGGACCCAGGCTTTGGTGCACACGCCTCCTACCAAAAAAAAAATCGTAGCCCCGTGGAGCTGGCGCTCGCTCATTCACAGTTTTCTAGAGAGATCTGAGCCTGAACCTGGGAGCCGGGAGATCTTTCTCACCCACCCAGCGCAACTGCAAGGACACCTACGGGGGGGGGGGGGGAATCGTCCCACGCAGCCCCCCGCCGCCCCACGGCAGGCTGCCGGCGCTGCGCAGGTAATTGGGTTTGTCTTTTCTCGGTTTGCGGCAGGGCGGCTCTCCGCGCTCCGTCCCTCCCCCGCCCCGCCGGGCCCGGGCTGCGGCTTTTCAGCACCGCCGGGCGGACAGCTCCGGCCGCAGCCCCGCCGCGCTGCGGGCAGGGGCCGCTCCCCGCCCGGCCTCCGGCCTCCTGCCTGCCCGCTCCCTGCCCGCTGCCTGCCCGGCCTCCGGCCTCCTGCCTGCCCGGTCCCTGCCCGCTCCCTGCCCGCTCCCCGCCCGGCCTCCGGCCTCCTGCCTGCCCGCTCCCTGCCCACTCCCCGCCCGGCCTCCGGCCTCCTTCCTGCCCGCTCCCTGCCCGCTCCCTGCCCGCTCCCCGCCCGGCCGCCGGCCTGCCCGGTCCCTGCCCGCTCCCTGCCCGCTCCCCGCCCGGCCTCCGGCCTCCTGCCTGCCCGCTCCCTGCCCGCTCCCTGCCCGCTCCCCGCCCGGCCTCCTGCCTGCCCGGTCCCTGCCCGCTCCCTGCCCGCTCCCCGCCCGGCCTCCGGCCTCCTGCCTGCCCGCTCCCTGCCCGCTCCCTGCCCGCTCCCCGCCCGGCCTCCGGCCTCCTGCCTGCCCGCTCCCTGCCCGCTCCCTGCCCGCTCCCCGCCCGGCCTCCTGCCTGCCCGGTCCCTGCCCGCTCCCCGCCCGGCCTCCGGCCTCCTGCCTGCCCGCTCCCCACCCGGCCTCCTGCCTCCTGCCTGCCCGCTCCCTGCCCGCTCCCCGCTCGGCCTCCGGCCTCCTCCCTGCCCACTCCCTGCCCGGCCTCCAGCCTCCTGCCTGCCCGCTCCCTGCCTGCTCCCAGACCAGCTCCCTGCCTGCTCCCCGCCCGGCCTCCTGCCCGCTGCCTGCTGCCTGCCCGCCTCCTGCCTGACCTGCCTCCTGCCCACTCCCTGCCCGGCCTCCTGCCCCCCGGCCTCCTGCCTGCCCTGCTCCCTTCCTTCTGCCTGCCCGAGATCCCTGACTCCTGCCCAAATGGGTCCCTGCCTGCTGCCTCCTGCTCGCTCTGCTCCCTGACTGCCCTGTCTCCTGCTCCCTGCCTTTCCTGCCTGTCCTACCTGTTTCCCTGCCTCCTGCCTGCACTGCTTGCCCTGTCTGCCTCCTTCCCCTGCTCACTGCCTCCCCTGTCTCCATGTCCCCTGCTTGCCTCCCCTGCCTGCCCTGACTCCCTGCCTCCTCTGCCTCTTACCTGGCCTGCTCCCTTCCTGCCTCCTTATCCTGCTCCCTGCCTTCTCTGGCTGCCTCCCCTGCCTGTACTACCTCCCTGCTCTCTGCCTCCTTCCCCTGCTCCTTATCTGCCCTGCCTCTCTTCCTTGCCCTGATCTCTGCCTGTCCTACTTCCCCTGCCTGCCCTGCTTCTCCTCCCTGCCCTGCCTGCCCTACTTCCCTTACCTCCCCCTCCACCTCTGCTTCCCCTGCATCTCCTCGCTGCCCCTATTCCCGCTACCTGCCTCCTATCTACCCTGCCTCTTCTGCCTCCAGTCCTCCTTGCTCTGCTTCTCTGCTTCCTGCCTTCCTGTTTTCTCCTTCTGTTTATTTTCCTCCCTGCCCTGCTTCCTTGCCTCCTTTTCTCCCTGCCCCTGTTCCCCCACCCCTCCCCCACCCCACAGAGCCCCATTCCTCACTTTCTTCCCCCTTCTTCCCCTCCTGTCTTCCTTTCCCATCACCAGCCTCAGCCTTTCATGAAAGAAGGGATGGGGGCTGGAAAACTCAGCTCAGCAGCTCAGGCGCTGGGCAAGCAGGGGAAAGAGCACAGGTTGGAAGGGAAAGTCCAGATCAAAATTTGACACCAGGGGAGAGGTGAGAGGGATGAAAGGGGAAGGGTTAAACCTGGGAGTTAGAAGTGAGAGGGATGAAGGGGAAAGGGTTAAACCTGGGAGTTAGAGGACCAAGTAAGGAATCCTACCAAGTGCCAACAGATAGGAGCTTGCCAAAGAGCAGCAGATACCTGTTTGCTTCTCAGCAAATTGATGCCTGTTTTGACCAGTTATATTCAGCCCAAAGGGGGATGAAGGATTAAGGGGAGGAGGGAATGTGCTGGGTTAGTCAAAGGTTTGGCTTTCCCAATGACAAACAGTGATGGATAATGCGTGAGGAGAAGAAGTGAAGTGAATCATGCCTAACCTGTGGATCCCTTTTGCTGCAGGAAATCAAGAATTAAGTTGTGGGCTCTGGAAGCAGTAAGGGTGTTCAGAGAGGGCTTCATACAGAAAATAAACACAAAACAAATATTGGCTGGAGAAACCGCATGTGTGCTACTGGCTTGACATTAATTCTGTTTGCAATGATTTAATCCTGGGAGGGTGGGCAAGGTCATAGGAGAAAGAAAGGTT